>NC_081289.1:43574479-43874479 GCF_030490865.1 Poecile atricapillus | reverse complement strand
TCATGACACAATGAATGCAAATATAAACCTCCCAATAAATCATACAGACTAATTCTGTGCCATTTTTTCCCAATCTAAAATTAAATGGGGTTCAGAGTACAATAGGTGCTCTCTCCCCTTAACCTTTCTTGCAAATATACAGGGAAAGGACTATAATTTGATGTTTCTATCCAATATTGAACTGCACTTGGAAGCATTCCTCCTGGCTCCTTTGAACTGAATCTATAAATGCACATCTTAAAACTCAACAGATGAAAATTGGAGGATTTGATTTATGACACCTTCAGAACCTGAGCTTGTTTATTTCCTTTTAACTGGAACAATTGTGATACTGACAATTACTGACATTCACTGGTTTTTAGACAGGGCATTGAATTATCTGGAAACACAGCACAAACTTGCTAATCCCAGTTTCAACAAAGAAAACATCATTTAGATGTACTTCAAAATGGGGACAATTTAATTGCTAAATGTCTAAGTTAGGCAATGACAATTTGTGTTGGCTTTCCATGGAGTGTTTTACTCCATGTAGCTGCATGTAGCTGGACAAGACAAGAACCGTCCAAAAACCCACATCAAATAAAGGAAAAATAATTTTTAAAAGCCTTTCGAAAGCCATGGATTGCATTTTATTTGAGACTTGAGGCAAAAACAAGGAGACCTTAACTAAAATTCAAAAGCAAGTTGGGGGAAAAAATAATGGTATACTAAATGCTCCCAGGAAAAGGGGACAAAGCCATCATTAGATAAACCTATCAGGTCAGACTCTTTAAAAAAGTATCTTTATCTACTCATTATTTTCACTCAGTTCACAAGAATCCTTTGCAGCAATCGGTATTTCAGGAAAAACCACCAAGAAGCCTGCCAACGTGTCCAGGAAACCTGAGCTTTCACCAAGTGCCAGGTAAACTGATCCACTCTGCTGGCACAAAACCCTTTTACATGCTGCACATCTCGACTGCGCTGACCTAGCCCAACAATACCCGTGACGTTCCAGTACAAACAAGGACTGATTAAACAATGTGCTGTGGAAGAGGCCCAAAGTCTCCATGCAAAGACTAAATGGACTATAAGCTAGCAGGAAGTTAAATAGAGGCAGGAGGAAGATCAAGCACTGCAAGCTTAGATGAGACACAGAAATGTTGATTTTATGAATTGCTCCCTCACACAGATGAAAGAGAACACTCTTTAGCCTAAACCAAGTATAAGTGCAAAATTCCCTTCAGAGCTCCAAGTAGAAACAGTTTAATTATCTACTTTATTTATGCTGACCATTTTTTAAGCTTTCCTGTAGAACTTAATGCTGAAAGTACTTTGCATTGTGGTAGTCATTTGTTTATCAAAGACACAGAAATGTTGATTTTATGAATTGCTCCCTCACACAGATGAAAGAGAACACTCTTTAGCCTAAACCAAGTATAAGTGCAAAATTCCCTTCAGAGCTCCAAGTAGAAACAGTTTAATTATCTACTTTATTTATGCTGACCATTTTTTAAGCTTTCCTGTAGAACTTCATGCTGAAAGTACTTTGCATTGCGGTAGTCATTTGTTTATCAAAGACAATGATGACCTTCAGCCCTCTAATAAAAAAGCAAGTGGGAATTAAGATACTGGATCTGTAGTATATGAACAAAGATGCAGGGAGGAAGATATTTAGTTCCGTTTAGAAACAGATCTCTGTTTAGAAACAGAGAGAACAGATTATTATGAACTATACAAGGAATACCTGAACACCCTAACTGTTGTGAGTTATCCAGCTTTTCTGCATTTCTTATCCCCTACCCACAAAAGCCCTTACAACCAGATCCGTGAACATAAGCTGAGATGGTCTTACGTGTGAACACCTGGTGAGATGTGAAATCAAAATAAAGCAGTACAATAACAGCCCTATTCACTCAGACACATTCAGGAAGGCAGTAATGGGTAACACACATGCAGCTCTCCTAAGAGAGATAGAGTACTTGAAACAGGCTTTCCATACTGTTACTTTCACTGCCCAGTGCCACGAAACTCCACTTCTCATCTCTCCTGCTCTTGGAGACAGTTTCAACAGGAGAGAATCGTGTCACAGTCTCAGAGCCTGGCACTCTTCTGGCCTCAAAATTACACCAACTGAAGCACAAAATTTGCATTCCTCTTAGGCATGCTCTGAACCCACTAGGGCACAGTGCATGGGCTTAGCCATCTTCTCCCTCTTTTCTCTACGAAGAAGGGAGCAATCTAGTCCTTCCTTTCTGAAAAGGTGTGCTAAACTAACAGATTTTAATGCATCCTCCTCTTTCTTTTCATTTAGCAGAAATTGAGCCTACTACCCACAGTGCATAAATCTGCCTGCACAACCCCCACTGAAGTATGCCTAAGCCATGGCTGTGAATGCTGCTCCTGGACCTACCCACCTGCAAGTCCAAACCCAGTCGGTGGGTCTGCTTGCCTGCACTTCCTTGGGAAGAAAGAACAATCCAGCAAAAGATAATTGTTATTCAGAACTCAAAGTGAAGTACTATTTGTAACAACTGGAGTCACTAATTAAATGCATGTACTGGACAAAATCCACATACATCAGGAAAAATGATGATCAGATATTTCTTTTCAGACAACAAATAAAACCACTGGGAAACACTGAATAGCTCAAGGTCCTTTTCAAATAAGAGGCTTTTCTGAAAACTACAGCAACAAAATTCTTAAAAAAAGAAAAACAATTAATAGTATCAGACCTCCCAATACCTGATCCACATGTACTTGCTGGCAGGCCAAATCTTTGCTCTGCCTGAGAAGAATGACTTTCAGTAATGTGGAAAAGTGAAGGGGGAAGTTGTGGAGGAACTACATCCACTACAGAAGAGGAAAAAACCAGCTTCCATAAGGAAATATGTGGATATTCTGTTCCTATAGGGTCATGACTTCCTGACAGTTGTTCAGGCTGTATAGAAATCAAGTGGGTGGTTGGAATGAACTTCATACCCCACTCACCCCCAAAATCTGCCTCAGTGAAGAGCTGCAGACACTCTACAGTCAGCTGCTCCAACACCTATGTGAGCTAGGGGTCATTGGACCTAGCAGCCTTTGCTGCTGCTCTGGTATGGCAACAAGGCTTTATAAAGTGCATGCCCATATACTCAGCCTGTGCCAGTGCTGAAACCTGCACTGTAAGACAGGTATAAAATACTGATCTTTATCTTATAAAAGGAGGGGGAGAAGAAAATTAAAAAGTACAGCATATCAAAAATTCACGTAATTCATTACCATTGCCACAGTGCTACTTGGGAATAAAGATGCAGCTCCTGCCTCACAGGGATGTACCTGGTAAGCTGCTGAGGCTCTTAAACAGTTCTGTTCACACTCAGATGGTGTTAAAGCAATGAAAAGGAAAAAAAAACCAACAAAAAAACCCTCTAAATCTTCATCATCTCCAGGTCATGTGACTCAATGTAAACAACAAGGACTTCAGAGCCCTGAGACATACATACCATTTCCTTGAATGCACTTTCTATGGCCCCAATAACCAGGCACTCATGTGGGATCTTCTTCTCAGTGAAGAAGCGTGTTGGAGGTGTGCTGGGCGAGCCCGGGGCTCCCACACCACCGCGCAGGGAGGCTGCCCGTGTCAGTGTCCTGCTGTTGGTGGACGGGTTGTCAGGCTCCTCTCCCAGACAGGTGGGTGGGAGGACGGCTGTGTTCCTCAGGATGTCCACAATCTCCTGCAGCTGCTCCAGGATATGGTGCTGCAGCAGTTTGGAAGCGACCACAGCTGCCCCTGACCCAGCGTGTCCATCAAACAAGGACCAGTAGTACAGGTTGATCCCATCTGTGTCCTGGAGAAGCAAGAGGGGGAGAAAGGGAAGGCAAAGAGATGGTCACTGTTGCACAGTTGTGAGCGAGGTGACTAGTAGCACAGAGGCAGCAGGTGAAACACAGAAAACTTTCCCAGAGGTAACATTCTTTCTGAAATGCAGAAATACCCACAGTGTCAGTACAACTCTGGCTGAAAGAAGAGATGCTTATTTTTACCACGCATCCCTACCATGTTTTATCTTTCCCTTAACGTCTTAAAAAAAAAAAAAAAACAAACAGGAAAGAAAAAAAGGAATAAGAAAGGCTGAACTTACAATCTTTCTTACCTTACAGCCATCATAGTTTATAGAAGAATACATTTGAAGCATTTGAATACATAATGAAAGATCAAAATTCTACACAAGACAGCACCTCATACTTAACAGACCTCCTTTTTTTACTAGGCATGAGACAAAGGACCTCAGTCTAACATCCAGCAACAAACGTGAGTTCCACTTCCACAATTGGTAGATAAGGTCCATCCATGCTGGCAGATGGGACATCTCAGGCTTTCCCTGCCTGTGCTAGCCCAGGAAATAGCACCAGCACAGAGGTCCTCGAGGATGACAGCTGCACTTCATCTGATCTAGCCTCTGTTCACTGCCTGGTTCTTCACAATCCCCTAAAAAGTTTCCTGTATAGTACTGGAAATGGTGGGATACCCTACTGCTTAGACAGGGTATTAACCAAGGGCTGGAGGCAGAGTACCTCTGGGCACCATAAGGCTCCAACATGCCTGGAAAATACCAAGAGGCCATACTCTTGCTAACCTCAACATTATCACCCAATGAATTTGATTCATTTAGCAATCCTCAAGTAACCATTTAAGGCTTGTTGATACCCATCTTTGCATGACAGCATATTTGGCAGCAGCATGGGGAAAGAGTCTTTCCTGTCTTTCCTTTCCCCTCCACTTCTTTTAATCCTGCACCTTTTCCCAGCTATGCAGAAACAGCTGCTAGTGTGGCTGCCTTGCAAGTTGGACGTGGGTGGACTAATACGGATTTAGAAAGAAACAATTTTGCAAGGGACAGGAATGAAGCTATACTGTTGTAAAATATCTCATAGTAAGAAAGAATAACCTAGATCTCACTGCAATCAAAAAACCTCAAAATTACATGTGTATGTCGCATTGTGGTCTAATTTAGGATGACAGACGTGATTTGTTTTGTTCACCTGAACAAATGCTCTCTTACACTACAGATCAGCATAAAGTTTAGGCACCACCTGCATCCCAGCACTTCAAAGCACTGCCTATTTCAAATTTATGGACAGGGCTGTGAACTGCAGCTCCTTTTACTTTCTGCTGTTTCAGCTGCTCCACTAAGGTGCCATGATAATAAAAATCACATAAAAGTCGAGGTTGGTTTTTTTTTTTGCATACAGCATTGCTGATGTGGTAAAGTTCAAATATATTCTTAACCAAAGCATCAACAGCATAGTCATCTACACAGCAGAGAGCTCCTCCAAGAGGAATTCATCAGTCCCTCATGCACTTTTCATTTCATTACTGAAATGCTGTGATAAGGAGGTATTGTCCTAGAGTACTCTTTACTTACTACAGTAAAGTAAGCAGGATATATCCTAGAATGGTGAAAACCCAACATGTGTCCACATTTCTGTACATGGTTCCTTAGCCAGAAACTACTCCCCTCTCCCCCTGCACTTACCCAGCCTGGTAAATTCCTCAAAAAGCCTCTTGTGAAACTTCCCACCTGGAGGCAGGACTGGCAGTTGTACTACCTTGCTCTGGGCCCAGAATCCCTCCAAGTTCACACAACAGTTGGCTGTAAAAATCTGTGTAAGTAATTTTTAACAGCTAACAGGATTAGCAACTTAAAAACTTGCTTGTAAAAATAGATGGCTATTCATGTAAAATGTAAAGTATTTTGCCAACAGAAACAAGTTTTCCAAAGTGAAAGTGTTTCAGCTGAGAACTGAAACTATTTATTCAAAATAACAACACTTTGAGTCCTGGGATTTGTATATCAAACCACTTCTGCTCCCATTCTTCTCTTAAGAGTTTGTCTCCCTGGCCAAAATCCATGTTATGATGTACCATGCATAATGCTTCCACAGTTTTTTTTGTCCTCATGTACTTTAAAGGTGCTACTTCTTTGGAAATGTGGTCTCTTTGGGGGGAAAAATCCCCAAGGCATTTCAACTCCAACTGGCACTGAAATATTTTAATATTGAAAAGGAAGAAGACGTTTTATCATTGTTCTCCCCTTGCCCCCAAACTGGAGCAGAAACTTATAACTGAACAAATTTAATCTGCACTCCATTTTCATGAGTTCTCCACAGAAAATCCCCCAGCAAAGTCTGTGTTGCAGTTTTTCAAAAGATGAAGGAGAACAGTTATTTACACAATTTACTCTGTTATGATCTCATCGCTGGGTATGTTCTACACTGATCAAGCCTCATATGAGTTTGGGAGTTAAATAAAGACGAGACTGGGATGCTTTGAAACAGATGAAAATAGCCCCAAACAAAAAGGTAAATTGAAATGTTACCACTTATTTCCTCTAAGCCAATGGGCAGCACAAATTTGGACAGAGAACTTCACATGGACCTGAGTTGTATTCTCACACACTCACTGACACATGTCACCATGGCATGGCCACATCAAGAGTGGTGGTCCACTGATTTTGTCCTTTTTGGAGTAGTAATTCTTGATCAAAGAGGATGTTGCTTTCAGTTCAGCTAAGTTCAGACATCAACACTGCACACGTCCAAGATAGTTCTCTAAATTGCCCTTATGTTGGGTAGACAGAAAACCCCCTGCATTTTAAAACTATGCACATTTCATTCCAAAGTAGATTTATTTCTCCCTAGCAACAGCAGAAGCACTCTGGATAACTGTGAAGTCTGTATTCTAAGCACTCAGAGGAAATAACTACCATAATGCTGCTCTCATACAGACATTCTGTGTGAGACGCTCTAGGGCCTTAACTTCAGTTGGGATCTGCAGGCATTACTGTAACCTAAATATTAGTCTTGAAAAACTTCTGTGTATTCTTACAAAGCTCCATTTACTTTTGAACTAGCAAAGAGGAAAACAACAGATAACCTATTAGCTGTCTAAAAAAGGAAGAAAAAACAAACTATTTTTCCCCACCCTGAGAATAAAAACATTTCCTATTTTAAAAAAATTAATTCCCCAAAACCACACCAATTCAATGACAATTAAAAATATGATGCAATTAAAGCAGTGACTCAGTGAACAAACAAGGGCCAGCAGTCAGGGCACACAGATGAGGCAAAAGGCACAGAAAAGTGCATGCTTTTCCTCACACAGCTGAGATGACCTCTGCAGCCGCCAACTGATTACTTGTTTTCAAGTGTACATGCATTCCTGTTTGTTCTCTTTTACATTTGGGAGCTTGAACTTCTTCCCAAAAAGAACTGACATCCTGCAAACTCAGAGAACAGGACATATATTTTTACTAGCACTGGCAGTATTCTGCCAAAAGTAGTCTTTCAAACACCAGTCTTCATTTCTTCTTTTATCTAGACAGAATCCTTAAATAGGACTGTGGTCAGTCACCACAATGATTTATTTTAGATTTTCATTCAAAAGATTCTGGCCTAACAACAGGCTGAATAACTACCAGAAACATGAAGAGGAAAGAAATCCTTCACTGCACTGACCTTACAATTAATTTCCAGAAGGTACTAGGAAATTTAATAAGCTTCAGGCTCCTCAACTGCTGACTTAGCTTTCAGGAAGGTTCAGGATTCTCCTGGGTTTTGCAATGGTAAAATATAATTAAGACATGCAAAGTTTTGGGTCAAGCAACAGACAAGAAATCATGAGAGAAATTGCATATATATACATAATTTGAGCTCAATTATATGAAGGAAAAAAAAAGGGAAAAACCTTAGCAATAGCTAGTGATCAATTTGGGACATGCTTTTGAGGTAAGCTAGGCAGCTGTCTTACATTGCAAACCTTCAGATTGTTGTTATGGAGCTAATTCCAAACAGGCTGATAAATAATGTTGCCACTAAAGATTTATTCTGGGAACTACAACCTACCCTGACTATCATTATTCCAGATATGAACTACAGTCACAAAACACTTAAGAGTGCAACTTGAGTTCTCATTAAATCTGAACTGGACCAGCAATTGCTACCCTAATCCTCAGAGAAAAGCCTCCTCATGTTATGAATATGTTCAGCTGCCTGTGGTAGGCTACCAGTCTTGTGCCACACACACCATCCTAGATTTGTGGCAAAGAAAACCGCAGGATTAGTAATTATGTATCCTCACATTACAATGACAATTAATAATGCATTACATTAAGTTCTGCAGCCTGATTATCACTATGACAATAACCTGGCACAGGATTTCCATTTCGCTTGTTGATGGTTTTCAGCATTCATCATGAAGGTACTCTGTAGTTAAAGGCATTTAAAAATAGTAGAAATGAAAAAGATGTGCAATTTAACGTGAATGTTCTTGAATGGGGACAGACAGGAGATATGATTAATCAAGCAGCAATGGAGTGGGATGGGGGGAAAGAGGACAGAATTAACTTAGGGTTGAATTTAAAGCATCTTTCCTTTCAATGCTCTTCTCATTTTATTACTCACCCTTTCAAGAAGAAAACCATGTTTATGCTATTTAATAGACTTCCTGGGATTTTTTTTGTGTGTTGGGGTTAAAGAAATGTTCACTTCTCCATTTCTGCATTTCTGGCCTACCACCTCTTCCTTTCCACCCCTGGAAGTCCATGTGCAGAGTCAGGACCATGATAATGGCATTCAACTTGTATGGACAACACATGGATCTCCAACTCCCTTCTGCTGCTTTTTCAAAGCACAGGGCTGGATTGATGGGATTAGCATCAACCAACAATCACGAAAGTCTCAGATGTAGCTGATGTTTCACAAACCTCCCAAAAAGCAGAAGAAAAGATGGCATATGCCATTCTCAAAGAGTCTGTGGAAAAAAAGAAAAATCTGAGGATGATGAAAAGGATTCTGTTATATAAAGTTTAAATTTCAGTGCCTATTTCCCTGGTGTTCCACACTGTAAAAAAATCCTTTCAATGAACTTCTTGCCTCATTGCTTTTTCCTTCTGCAAGGTGCTTCATGACAGACAATTTCAGATTGTGTGTTACAGTGGGATTTCCCTATGAGGTATTCACACTATTTAGCCTCTAGCTTTCTTACTAAACATTTCATGGGATGACATTCTATCATTCACTGTAATGTCTTAAGCCAGTATTTCTAAATTTTTTCACAGAAATTAAGTTGCACCCTCATCACATTTACCATGAAACTCATATACTCCTTAAAAAATATCTGCAAACAGTGCTGTGTGAGGGGTATTATACCTCACAGTACAAAAATACAAAAACATGACACAACATAAAAATGTGCTTTTTTCCTCCCTCTTTTTAGATCTATTCAACCAACAAAAGATGCAGCAAGGAAAAAATCCTACTAACTGCTAGTGTAAGACTGCCCTCTAGTAAAAAACTTTCTCCAGGAATATGCTGCCTGTTTTGGGAAAATATATTACAGAATTAAATACACAAGTTGTGCTCTAATATAGGTTTTCCACAACTAAATAATAGGTGTGACAGCACTTATTCTAGTGCCACGTAGAAAAATAAATAAATCCATAGATAAGAACAGAACATATAAAGAACAAAGAAACAAGTAACTAGAAAACAGTATACTCTATTATATGGGTCAGCTGGCTCCTGACTTTTGATCTTATGCTCCTTTTTGGTCAAAATATGTCAGAAATAGAATCAAGAAGAGAAGATTTGAACTAAGTGTTTCTCTCAAGAAACTTGAAAGGGAGTGTCTGTTTCTTCCAAAATCAAGATGAAAGATACAGAATTAAACTAGGAAATACAGTAGCAAAGAGAGAAAGAAAAATCAAAACATTCCATGAGATTCTTCTCATAAACTCTGTGTAAGCAGATATTTACTGAGGAGATATTTACTTACAATCATGAAATATCAAATGGATAAAAAGAGCAGCTTTTAAAAACATGCAGTTTATTGACCCTACATTACATTACTGCAACAGTACAACTGTAACAATGGATAATATCAAGGTTAGTTAAGATGCTTTTCCAATAACAAAATTATTTTAGATCCCTATATTTTTAATGCAATCTAATCTTATTGACTATTTAATGTTTGGAAAAAAGTTTCTTCTGAATAATGTGATGAACTATGGCTTTTGCTCCTGAGAAGCTTTTGATACTGGAAGTTAATCGGGCTCTGTGAAACAATGCTACAAAGATTTTTATGTCACATGCAAGCCCCCAAAATATGCAAAAACAAATTCAGGACAGTTACATTTGCCCATATCCCAGATGCAGAGGCCCCTGACCACGTACATATCTCACACAACAGGTCTGGAACTTTAATGTGGTATGAGACCAAATCTCTTATCTCTTCACTTCAAATCTCATATCTCTTTTCTTCTCACACATCTCATCAAAATGTGTGCACCCAGGCTGGTGTGTGCACAGGTGTCTTTGCAGTGTGCCTGTGTGCATGGCACAGTGACACCCTTAGTGTCAAACAAACCCATTACCCGGACCAATGAGACTGGCAATTGTCTTGTTGTATTTTCTACACATAAACAAGCACTGTGGCAAAATGTTTGCTTCATGAAACATAATTAATGCATGCAAAAGTTAAATACACTCCTGAAACCAAGCATCTTCCTGAACCAACAGCAGGCAGTTGCATGGACTTTCTAGGAAAGACTTTTGAAAACATAGTGAACTAAAACAAATTCTGTTTTGCTTTGCATGACTATATGTAGAACTCCTAGTCCCGGCAAGTTCTGGGCACAAAAAGTTCTGGGCAAATTCCAGGCACAAAAAGTTTGCAAAAATGTACTTGAAAAAAGAAATCATGACTGTCTGAATACAATGAGGAATATCAGTACACAGGAATTGAAACACGATTTAAAGAAAGGTTTTAAAGAGGAAAGAACAGAGCCATTTGCAAACCCTGAGAATCTATCAGTTTGAAAATGCTGCAGCAGTAAAGAAGTATGAAACAGAATTGGAGGAGCAAGAGGCTGGGAGGGACACATTACAAGAGGAATACTTGTTTCTCAGGACCCCCATGAACCCTGCAGCCATCAGGTACAGCAAGCCAATTCTGGGAGAGAGACTAAAGCAGACTGCTAACCACCACCTGATTTAAAATAGACACAGTTCACTGAAAAATTAATTATGACTTAGGGACAACCTGTATTCTCCAGCAGCAGGAATGCAGCATATTCACATCATAATCAACATTCAGACAGGGCATTTAGTATTACATGGTGAAATGCTGGAATTGAACACACACTATCAATGACTGATGGAGACTGAGCTCACGCTTAAAGAGCAGATGAAGTAATTAGCCAGTCAGGAAACAAGACAGATGAAAAATAGCAGATGACTGCCATACATAGACAAGTGTATGACATATGCCACACTTCACACAAATAAGAGAAGCTACAGTCTGCAAAAATCACTAAATTTCATATGCTGGATGACCTTACTCTACCTGCATAAACCAGAAGGTTATCCTGCTTTAGTAGTTGATTAAATTAGAGAACACGGTATCTTTCCAACGTTGGCTGAAGACGAGGTTTAGTGGCTTAGATATAAGACACATTTTAACAGCCTATTTGAACCTATATGGTTCATATAGGTCTTTACCTGACCCCTGTGTAGGCACAGTGAAAACAGCTGCCAATGCAGTGTCCACAGAGCTCCATGTAGTGCAAATGTGCCTACATGACAGCGCCAAAACTCAGAGCAGATGGAAGTTGACCTGCCATTTTGTGGCACCAGGTATAAATTATTTCTGTATAAATTAATTCTGTATAAATTACAGAACCATAGAATGGTTTGGGATGAAAGATACTTTAACGATGATCTTGTTCCAATCCCTCTGCCATGGGCAGGAACACCTTCCACTAGACCAGGCTGCTCAAAATCTCATCCAACCTGGCCAAACTTCTCTGGGCAACCTGTTCCAGTGCCTCACCACCCCCACAGTGAAGAATTTCTGCCTAATATGTAATCTAAACTCTCTACTAGTTTGATGTCCTTACTCCTTCTCCTGTCACTACAGGACGTTGTGTCCTCTCCAATTCCCTTTAGGTACTGGATGGCCAGTCTAAGGACTCCCTGGAGGCCTCCCTTCTTAAGGCTGAACAGCCCCAACTCACAGCCTGTCTTCACAGAAGACATGCTCCAGCCCTTGTCTTCATCTTCAAATTTCTCAACATTTTATTTCAGAAATGAAACAGAAAAATCCAGCAGCATCCCCCTGACCACCTTTAAACTAAATATCTTAGATGCAAGGAGCACTTCTCAATGCAAAAAAAATCAAGTAGAAGAGCTATGAAAAATATAGTGAAATGTTCAGCATTTAAGCAGAGATAATCAATAAGAGGTAACTGAAAAGATATGAAATATTCAGAATACACCTTTAAGTGAATATGAACCCACATTCCTACATACTTTTATATTTTTTTTGTGTTTTTTACAAGATACAGAAGTTTGCTTACTGAATTGTCTTTCAGCTGGAGACCTTCTCCATTGGGCAGAGATGACCTCCGTTTTGTTGAAGAGTTCTTGTTTGGTGTAGAATTACTGCCTCCAGCTTTTTTCTTGACAAAGAGGACTTCACAGCTGGCTTGATCTTCATTGTGCGTGCTCTTCCCTGCATTTATTACCCTAAGAAAAAAGCAAAACAAAAACAGAAAACAGTGACCAGATTAGCAAAGTGCAGAAGCCCCCATCTGTGTTTCACAATGTGACTCGAGATGTATGGAAGCAGAGTCCAGCATGCTGCAAGTCCTAACTGAATTAAAATACCTGACACTCTCCCAGAGATACAAACATACACACAGGCATACTTGCTTATTTCTGTACACATACACATGACATAACAAGCATTTCCTGCAGAACTATGTGAATAAGAACCAATGGTTCCATGAGCATATTTCACCCCTAGGCATACCATACTGTTTTTAAAAAGGGACTACTTTATGGATGAAGTTGATAACACATATGCCTCCCAGTTTAAACATGAGACCCCCATTTGCTTTTCTACCTGTCAGCATCTCTGTTATAAATAATGAATCTGCTAGCTAAGAGTGTGCGTTCTGTCAAGTTCCAAGTCTTTGCACAAACAAAATGCTTGCTATGAATCTACAAAGCTGTTACTGCTAAAGGCAGTCTGTTAAATGGCATATACTAGAAATGCTATGACAGAAATACAAAGCAAAGGCTTTGTCTCCGACAGGCAAGGAAAGCTTGCTTGTACCACAGCGATAAAGTGATGCATATTAAATACATCCCTCTAGTACTGCACAACATAACCCCCTGCCCTCTCGAAGTCTACTTCAAGCCATCTGTCCTACCTGCCCTGCAAAAAAAAGATTTGCACTAAGAGCTGCAGGCATGCAAAACCCAGCACTAAGAGCTCAGTACAAGATTTTAACAGCCAAAGGCATTCTGAGACTTGTACCACAGCTTCCTCCCTTTGATCAGTCATGAGGCTGAAATAACAGCTATGCTACCAAGTTTTTAAGATCTTAATCAGAAGCCTGTGCTAACCAAAATACTGTGGTTACTATCATCAGTCTCAGAACAGTCAAGCTCAAACACATTTTCCACTTTTTACATGAGAATCTCATCACAAACTGACCAATTTTGCATCAGTTGACAGTCCTGGGTTCACACTGGGAAAATCTACGCAAGACGGAACAATGTCTTGGTCCAAGCAAGCAGAGACACTGTGACTTTATGCAAGCATGTCTTCTTCCACAAACACTATACACCCACTTCTCTTTACCTCGAGGTTTGGGTCAACAAATTGACCGATACTCAGAGACAGTATTTCCACTACTGGATGAGCACCGAGTTTCATATCAGGCACACAAAGTCTTTAGAAACAACTGCTGCCTCCCCAGAAACTAAAACAGCTTGAAGGCACATCATGATCCTGATGGCAAGTTCAAGACATACCTGACTTCTTGAACCCTAATGTTTTCATTACAGTAAAACTTTACACAATAGGAAAATACTTGCTAAAGGCTGTTGAAATAAAAAGAAAACAAAAATCAAAGGAAGGCTTGCAAGGAACCCCAGCTTGCCTGCTCTTGCTGAAATACCAAGTCTGTTTCGGCTCTGCTTAAAGGTAATACATTCTTTTTCACTTTCAAGGAGCAATATGATGCTGTGCCATGCAAATGAGTATTCCTCCCTCTGAATAGAAAAACCAGTCTTTTTTAAAAAGAAAATGTATGTCCACTGCAGTTAACTGCTTTCAGAAATGAGGAGTTTCCTTACAGTGCTACATGCTACACATTGCAGTCTACCTGTATGCACAATACCACCATTTGTTTGCAAGTATGCTGTGAAAATACACACTAATTGTGGATAAAATTATTTTGCAAAACACAGAGAGCAGAGATGAAGCAGCAATTAGTTGCAAGGCACTTGTGAGCAGTTTAACCATTCATTCCCTATAGCACTTAACCTTTAGGCAATTGCAGATCAAATACTGAGATGCAGTAAGCTTCCAGTCTAAAAGCTCTCATTTTCCTGACATTAGGAAAAGTAGAAGCATATATTCAAAAATGGGGGGAAAGCGTCGGGGTGGGGGGGAAGGGCAGAAGACACAGAACACATGACAAAGTCATAAATGCCAAGGCATTTAAATCAGCTGACCAAGACCTGTTCAGTTTGAAATGCTACAAACATGATTAAAATATTGCAGCAGCAGAGAAAGTGTAGTTTTATCACATCAGGAACTAATCAATATTCAGTTTAGCTGATCAGTCTCCTTACTGATGCTGCTGTTTTCAGTCCTATTTTTAAAAAGAAGCAGAAGACAAGTAAGAGACAAAAGTTACTCCTTACAAACCTGGCTGCTTTCCTACCACTTATGTTCCTTACAAAAGTCATTGAAACTCTTGGAGCTGCCCTGGTTTCTGAGCTTAGTGATGGACTTCAGGACTTGTATGGTGGAAGATGTTCTGATGTTTAATGACATGTCAGGTTATGCACAATATTATCATTTTATAAATCTCTTATGAAGAAAGTTTGTCAATGCACTGAACACATTAGAAAGACTATGAGAACAAAGTGACCCAACAGACTGGCTTGACAATCAGCTATCACAAAACACCTGGAGTTGAAATTGTGTTCCAAGTACCTTGACAGAAGGGGGTATGATCCAAAGGAACCTGGCAAGACTGAATACTGAGCAGACATGGGAGTTGGGGTGTCAGTGTACTGAGGAGGGAGGAATGGTGCTCTCCAAGAAATCAACTGTATCTCCAAGAATTTCAGTTTTTCTTTCTTCATCAGAGGATTGAGTATATTTTGTTCCTTGTGAAGGCCTGAAATTATCATGTCAAAATGGTGCTTATGGATCCTACCAGGTAATACAGGGTCTAGACAGCAAAAGCTGCTCTTTTCCTGACAGAGGCAATCTTCTACTCTCATATCCCATCTCCCAGGCAAGTACTGGAAAATTGCTGCAGTGAAGCCCTGTGATTTTTAATTTCAAATTTTGTACTATGTGTTGGTGCCTGATGCCAAGCACAGAAGCTGGTAACATCTAGTCAGCTTCAAACAGCTCTGTCTTTGCTGACTTTTGAAATCCTTTTCTTTCTGCAGTTTCCTAAATCCCTTCTCCAGGCAATTCTTTCAACCAGCTTTCCAATGCTGATTTCACTGCTGTTTTTCCTCCTTGCACTCCCAGACTGCAATTTACCGGAACAAAAATCACATCTAAGCTGCTTATACAAATAACAAAGAAGAACTAACAAAATATTCATATCACCAGAAGGTAACTCTTAATTAGACCTCTGGAATTTTTTATGGAATAATCTGCCCCTCCTTCCACTAATGAAGTACCTCAACTTCCAAAGATTGCCCCTGTGTATTTTCTATCTAACTTAAAATATAAGTTGTCCACTAATAAAGTGAACAAAATGCTATAAAACAACACCAATCATTTCAATTTCATTTTATCATTAATATGTATAATAATGCACAGAAAAGAAATAGTTTAAAATTAGAAGACTGAGGCCTACATAATTCTCTAGCTTACTTAGACACATGAATTCCTCCTTTTGTTCTCTCCTCCAAATTTCTCAAGACACTGATTAGACCTATTGATGATCAACTCCTTGCCATCCTTTTCCTCCTCTCCCCAATACCCATATATCTCCTATCCAATCTTTTGTAACATTCAATCCAAATAATATATCTAGATCAGATGTCCCTCTTCTTACAGAATTCGCTGTCTTTAAATGTCAAACACATTTAAAAAATCCTAAAGTTTAGTTTGAGGTATAGAGGTACTAGTAAAAACCTACCCTGCTTTCCAAACAGGAGCTTCCTGAAGCCTGCACAGTCAGCTGGTGGGCTTTGGTCATAGCTGAAGTACCTGCATCAATCTTGATGGATATTTCAGTATTTCCTGAGTCTTAATCTTACACGTCCTAAAAAGCAAATCCACCAGATAGGAACCAGCTAGTTTGTTTGCCTCACAATTAGGATTCTCTTGGTATCTCGTGAGACCCCAAAGCCCATCTAACTAGATAGAAATGCAGGTCACGCTGTGCTTCTATTCTTCTCTCAACAAGCACAGCTCAAAGTTCTGTGCCAGGATCACTGATGGCAAAATCCTAAGTTTATCTTAAGAGAACCAAAATGGGCCTGGTAAACAAATCCAAAACAGGCTTTGATAGTTTCAAAAAAACACCCCAAAACAATCCAAACCAAACCACAAACAAACACAAACCAAAAATAAAAGCTTCAGTCTTTTGAAGCATTTCTACTCATTCCTCTTTTTTTTTTTTTTTCATCAATACCAGCATATTCTCTTTGAGTGTTTTATTCATTCCTATACCATACTCTTTGATACTACATTAAGTTGCAGTCACCCAAAATTCCAAGCTGTGCTGCAGCAGGAAAAATTTACCCACCAAAAAAATCCCCAATGCAGTTGCCTTACCCACTTGGAGAAAAATATAGCCCACAATAGAAGCTTCAAATAGTTTATGAAATGCAGTGAAGGAACTTTGCTTGTAACATGCCCTAAAAAGATGTTTTTACTTGGGGAACCTGTGCTCATTTGCTCCACAAATTTTAATCCAATACAAATGCAAAAGCTCCTCAGGGCTAGCAAGAAAAGAAGAGCTAGAAATACAAAGATATATCCATAGGCAGCTTGTGGTACACTGCAATTTTCAATTCTACCTTCCTCTGAGGTTTCAGATTAGGGGTGGACACCTGTATTTGTTTTGACTCTGAATGAATGGATTCATCAGGAAGCACAAAGCCCTTCTCCCTGCAGAGGAGCTACAGCCAGCCTCTCTTCTTACCAGCTGTGGCACTCACACACCACTCCACAGCTGCATGACACCAGTTTGCATCCAACCCAACTAGTAACATAGAAGTAACCCTCATGAATGAATACTATACGTACAGACAACAAACAATACATTCCTAGTTTTGTGTTATAATTTCAGCAGTCTTAGAACGACGATTAAAGATAACATAAATAAAACAACTTTCACAGAAGGGTGACTGGCTTTACTTCAACCTCCCACCTTTTTATTTTTTTTCCCCCTTAATGGGATAAGCATGTGAGTAGATGCCACTGCTTTTTTTTGTGACATCTCACTTACAGTCTTAGACTTCCAGGTAGGTGTCTGTTTCCTCCCTTTCACCCACATGTGATTTATTTCTGCACTGGGAATCAACTTGAAAGAGATTTTCTTCTAGCTGTTCACCTCCTCCCTCAGATGAAAGGCAGCTTTTCAAGCAGCCTAAACAGTTCCATTCATTCATTACTGTAACATTGTGCATGTCAAAACCAAAGCACTCACTAGTATTGTCCACTGCAGGCAGAAATTGAGGCCAGACATGAATCAGTTCTCTAAATCCATGGGGTTAAAAAAAACTTTCATTTTATTAATCAAGGAAGAAGTGAATATTTAGCCATGAAATCTTGCAATGATGTGTTGTAAAAATACGAGCAATTACACTGGTATAGTAGGCCAAGTTCACTTTGAGGCCTAGTTAGAAGCTATGACACCCATCAAGCTAATAAGAACTAAATATGGGATTAAAATAGGCAAAGTATAAAAGTAGAATATCATTTATGCTGGAAATTTACCACACTTCAGTGTAATGTTCAGTGTAAATGATCATAACCTGGTAATACAACTTGTCTTTGGGCTGAAATCAATGACATCTTGAAAGAGAAGTCCCTTTGATGTTATTTGTATGGAATTCCCAAAATGCTACAATGCAGCACACCACCCAGCTACCCTTTCCAAAGAAAGATTAAATACTAAGTGACTGCCAGGAACAAAACAGCTGTAGGTCACTGCAGGAATGAGCAAGCTCTGCGAGCACTACACAGGGGGAGGCAGCTCTTTTTGATAATTAGCATGCAGCTATTGCAGAAGAAAACCAAGGGACAGTGAGCCCCGAGCAGATGCTGAGCCAGACCAGTGGGATACAAAGGTGGTTAAGCATGGCCTCACTTTAGAGTTGAGCAGTCTCAGCCACAGCTGGCAATAGTGCTTGCCAAATTCTTCTCCCTCACTTCCTCAGCTATCTAGCTATCAGAATGGGGCAAGAGGTTGCAAAAGCAAAGATTAAATTGACACTGTAAGAGAACCACCATTTATTTCCCACAAAGGACAATTGCAGAGAATACCAGGTCAGACTGCTCATCGTCAATATTTAAAGCAACTTTGCCTGTCTGTTCAACGCTTGCTGAAATATGTGCAAGAGACCCAGAAGACAATGAGAATAAACAACTTTGTGTTGAGCCGTGTTCCTCTAGTCCAGTTTCCACTAACACACTTGGACCTTTTTCTTCTTCTCTCCAACAGTTAAGTTCTCAAATCCTGCTAATCTGGGGAAAATGGGCCTGAACTTATTTCCATGGTATTCAGGAAGACGTTGCCTTGAAAGTACTTCAGGTTATGCTTCTTATATGAATAGAGCACATTCAGTCTGGTAAAGTCAGCCTCCAGATGAATACATCTGCACAAAAACTATGAGATTTTTATGTATTACTAGATTTTTCTAGATTTTTTTGCTGATAAAGCTTACCTTATGTTATTACGTTATTATGTTACCACATTATAATATTATTATGGTTTTACTAATGCTTACCAGCTTTGGCTGGTGTGATATGTTTTCAGCTTCAAATTGAAGCAGAAAACATTAAAAAACCCCTAAATAGTAGTGAAAACAAATGGACCCCTTCTACAGGAATATCCTTTATCATGTCTTTGCATCTATCCTAGATCTCACATTCAAGATGGGAACCAAATTTCTGCCATTCCTTTCCCACTAATGTAAAGGAAAAGCAGCCACTTCTATGTCAGTTCCCATGAGCTGTACACCACCTTCTGCATGTGAGGCTGAATATAATCTTTACCATGACATCCCTCATAAGGATGGCACCACAGCGAGACACAGTCTGATAAAATGGCTGCACGTGAGATTCAACTGTCCCCACAGAGTGATGCGACGAATACAGAAATCATTCCAATTAAGATGATGAAAAGCTAAGGAAAAGCAATCTGCCTCTAATTGCTACAGCAAGGGGCATCTGGGTTTCAGAAATATTCACTCTGTCCACAAGCTCAGCACTACTACACCACCAACTACTACTACTACACCAAACCCCAACCAAAAGCTCAGTTTGAATTGACCTCATATTTTTGTTTTCTTTTAGACTTTTAAATGAATATGCATATGACAAGGATGCATGAAGAAAACAGAAGACTACTTCCCTCTCCTCCTCAGTTTCTTTCCTGAAGTTCTACTTTTGAAAGCATATCTAAAATAAACCCTTTCTTCCATACAGAAATGCCAATTACATGCAAATAAAAGTTCTCCTTATGCTTACAGTGAAGCAAATTATGTGCTTAAAGTAATGCAGTAAATCCCACATCTTTAGACTGTGATGTTGTAGACTGCAGTCTCAGCTTCAGGGTTAAGAGAAATCAAGATAAATGGCTTATGCAAAACTGGTCCAAGCTTTGAAAAAAATTATCTCTCATATTTAGCATGTGTCAAAGTTAACCCCAAGAGATGAGCAGTGACAGTACTAATCCCTTTTATACAGCTGTCAACTGAATTTAGCCCAAATATAATCTCTGCAAGTGTGACAGAGAAGGTACAAATTTCCACGGATACACACTAATGCCTTATTCACAATATCCCTCTACTGCAGCAGGTACTTGAAGCCCCCACAACCTGAAAGAAGACAATTTTCTAATTTTTTCTTAAAAGTCATTATAGAGACTGTGTATGTATGGAAGCACACATATGCAAGGCAAGGGGGAGTAAAAAAGAAAAAAAAAAAAAGAAAACATTACATACAGCTTTAGTATCACAAGTAGGACATTAATTCAGAGTCACTCATATGCTGGTAATTTTTAATAATTAAAGGAAGACTACACTCTGCTGCTTGAGTTTTACATTTATCACTTTTCCTCTGGGAGAACATTAGCTGGCAGATCTGCAGGAAGAGACCATGTGCAAAAAACACTCCAATGACTCTTTGCCATAGAAATGTGCCACAAAACCGAGTCTTTTACTTCTGTTACTAAAATTGCATTCCTAGACCTCATCTTTGAAGCTGCTAAAATAGAAGCTAAATGCAAACCAATGAAATATAAGCAATCCTGAGCCTGAAAAAAAAGATTACCGAAAAATGGCAGCTCCCTTAATCTTGATAGACCATGATTCATCAAAACTTTTGTAGTGATCATTAATTTATTCCTCTTGGCACTAACAATCAATTCCAAAATTAGCTTTCCTAAATTTAAAGTATAAAAAAGCTGCAGAAATTAAAGCAAAAGAGGATGAAGAAAATTTTGCAGTAGTTTAACATATATTTCATATACACCTGAACACAAACACTTCTAAACAAAAACTTGTGGTGTTTGTGTACAAAATTCAGTTAAATATTATGTCATTGAAAACACTTATTTTTCATGTAATAGAGGTCAAAGTGCTTAATATCTTTGCCCAGTTGTTCAGCCATCACAGATGAAATTTTTCAGGTGCAATGTTAATCTAGAGTGAAAGTCTACATAGAAACCCTGGTAAAATCAGTGCCAGTAAAAGAAGAACGATAGCCAAATGCAGGATTTCTACCCAAGAGCAGGAAAAAAGCAGTGAGCAGTGAGTATCTGGCTCTGTGTGACTGTGTGCGTGCACACAGCTTGGAGTCAAGGGTGTCTTCTCCAGGCACATCTTTATCCAGAGGGAAGGTACTGAAGCTCTGGGGTCTGCACAACATCTACTAACATGGTATGCCACAACCTCAGGGTAAATTTCCCCAAAGGCTCCTTCTGTCCTTGCAGGAAGTGGGACGAAGAGATGTGTTCCACCCAGGAGAAGAGGAGGCTTAACAAGGTTAAGAAGTTTTGGGGTGCAGAACGAGAGAACCAGAGCTTGGAAGTGTCCTCTGGAGGTCATCTGGTTCAAAGGCCTGCTCAAACAGGGTCACCTAGAACAGGTGTCCAGGACCTTGTCCATATGGGAATGCAGAGGGAGCAAAGCACAAGAGGCCTATCTTACCTGATGTGTGCACAGGAGTTGCCCTGAGCACAAACAGCTCACTGAAACCCTGTGAAGTCTGAAAGGTCGTGCTTCTCCAGCACTACTATTTCTTCTACTTGTGCTGTGCAATCTGCCTCCACTACAAACCTTACCCTTTCCAAAGTCAATAGTACAAGCACCTAACAAGGCTTGATCCAAGTTTTCACTTGTACATGCAACAGGCACACTGGAAAGCCTACAGACTGCCAAATACTTAGCACAAACACAGTAAGTAGGGCCAACATCGAATACTTCAAAAAGCACTATAACAAAGGAGAACCACTTGTGCCCAAAGAGGCCTAGACAAGATGGCATAGCTTGACACAAACTTAAGCAGCTCTGATGGGGTAGATCCTGTACAGTGTGACCAAAGGCACATGCAATCCCAGAGAGGTCTCAACGAGAACAAAGTCAACACCAGAACCAACTGACTACTACAACTTCCATGTAAACCCCTCCATGCCACTCAGACCACTGGAAATTAAAACTGTCAAGATCTGTAAAAATATGTATAGGAATTAATAAAGTATTAGACTGTCCCTGCGTCCTGCTACACCAAGGAACAACTTTCAGAAATTATAAGCTGCATAAATGTGAAATATGCACAAAGAGTGAAATTGAAAGTTTGAATTTATACACCCTTAGATAAGATTCTAAATAAATAAAATAAATATTAAACAATGTATTCAGACTGGAAAGAAAACCCACGGAATTCAGGAATTGAATAACCTGTAAAATTAGCAAGAGACAACTTCTCAGGCAAAGGTGAAAGGCAAACTGCAAGTATCCCCCTCTCTTGGCTTTCCCAATATAAGCAACCTCCACCTTCATATGCCAGTGTGCTACCCCAAGGGGACACCTGTGTAATGAAATTATTTTTTTTTTTAATCCAAATCAATGTATTTCCACAATGAGACTGAAGAGACAATATGAAGGTAGAAATAGCAGATAACAGGGAGGAGCAGTCCCATCTAACATTTCTGAGAAAGAAAGCTATGAAGCTGTATCTTGGGAGTCTAGGAAGCTAGTAATGAGAAAGAGACAGCGCACCCCAGTTCAGTGGTATGTAACTGTGAACATCAAGTACTGATACGTCTCTTTTCTGGGAAAATCCCCTCAGGTTTGTCTTTGGTTTCAAGGAGATGAGCCCAGAGCACCTTCACCTTGGCACTGGCAGTAGCTCTGCATCAAGAAGCCAAGTACTTTTAATCTTCTTTCATGTCTACATGTGTCTAGTCACCCACATGTGACTGCTGTGACAAGTATGGTCTCCAGAGGTGAGAACTAGTCAGATGTCTACCTACGGTGCAGACAGCTAAGTCTGCTTATTAAGTCTGGGTGATTAGCTAAAGAGAAAGAAGACATCTGGGGGCATGATTCATCTGACCTATTTTAGTTGTTTACATAGCATGAAATGTGTCTTCCTCTTCTCGGGTGATAAAGCTGAGCCTAGACACTGACACAGCAGGTTGTCAGCACGTGGTCAGATGATTCCCACTTACATGCCTGAGCTTCTGAGGGTGAAGGGAGCAAAACAAACATACAAACAAACAAAAAACCCCAACCAAACAAAAAAACAAAAAAAAACCCAAAACCCACCAAAAAGCCCATCAACTTCTCTTTCAATAAGTTTTTTTGCTATTTGAAATGCATTTTCCTCAAAATGCATCTTTGATATGTAAGCCCTTTGGTATGACTAATAATGCCACCCAAAGCAGAGAATTAGGGTTTAAAGCAAGGCAGAAGAAACAGAAATAAATGCAACAAAAATTACTTTTAAAATAAAGGCCAAGGACATATTTGCCTTATAGATCCTGATGCAATATGCGAGTTTAGCCTGGTGTAACTATTTAAATGCATCTAAAACAGTTAGTGGAATTTTCAGACTCCAAAGAAGATAATTGTCAATCTTATTCACAGCAATTAAATCTGTATAGGCTAAAATAGGATCTATTGTTCCCCACAAATACTGGGACTGAAGCCAGAAGTAACTTCAGTGGAAGAGAAAGTTGGCAGCTCGGAAAGGGGCTGAGAACTGCATATTCTCTAGCATAACAGGGAAAAAGCCCAACCCACGACCAGGGACCAAAGACAAGCTCAGAGACTTTTTCACAAGAAGGATTTCTCCTCTTCTGAAAGTACCAGGGAGATGTAAGAAATTAATACTGAAACAGACGTCTATATAGACTTATCTCAGTCCATACTCCACACACATGGAAACGTATCCACCAATTTCTTCTGGTGACTGAAAAGAAGAAAGCTAGAGATTATTATTGCTATATTTAGACATTTGCACACTACCTAGATATATACATCTGGAGTCCTTGAGCACAGGATATTTAAATAGGCACAGAAAGTTGGATAGCTCTTATTAAGAGGCCAACACTACCAGTAGAGAAACAATAATTAATCTGCTCTCAATTCAAAATTATCAACAAGTGGCAGCAAAGGATTTGCAAATTGTTTGCCAAGGACAAAACACCTCCAGCAGCATTAAGTGATGGCTGTTAAACTGCCACACGAAAAAAAAAAAAGGGAGGGGGGCCCACAAAGAGCTGGTGCATGATCTTCAAAGCAATGCATAGGCTGTCCTACACTTCTAACTGACATCAGTATAATTTTCCTTCCCTCTACCCATTAACCAGCTCAGAATACCAACCTTTTCTCATCAGAGTGTGTGTTTCAAGGGTAGGGGTAATTCTTCAATTCAGAAAAAGGAGATTTACCCCACAGACTCAAAGAATCACAAAATACAATCACACCACCTACTGTACAAAATTAGTGTTTCCTGAACCAGTTAAAGCACCATACCTCCTTAATGCTTTGAAGACATGCATACACAGATACATCTATATATCTATATATACATATAGATATATATACCCCATATGTATATTTTTACAGGGATAAACTTATTTGATTAGGACACATTTTATTTACTATGCAAAGATTAAGAAATACAATCTCAGAGTGTTGAAATAAAATGCCCCACAGAATACACAAGTAATCAGCATGGCAATTAGAAAAGAAAGATTTGAAGCACAGAGGAGTCTTCCCCTACTGTGAAGGGAAAGGAAAAAAATTAAAAAGCAAGCAAAAAAATTTCAGTTCCTCTAAAATATTGACTATATAAGTAAGCACAAAATTCAGTCTTACAAATAAGTGATTTAGAGTAGAAGAAATAGGTTCTTCCACAGAATGGAGAGTGGTTGCAGCAGGGGCAAAGGTGTCTCCTGCCGCACTGCCTACTGTTACACAGGTCTCTCCTTTAACACATACATTAAAAAATGTGTGGCCTCACAGGATGAAACAAGGGAAAGAAGGGCACCTGAGTGAAGGCACACTGCCTGACCTCCTCCAGAGCAGCATTATACACTCAGGGCAAAGTTGCCCATTTAGGTCTGCAAAGAAACCAGTTTGCAACAGACTGATTAGCAGCAACTATGTCTATCTGCTCCCCTACCCACTGGAGGATGGTGGTGCCAACAGGAAAGAAAGATTCCAACCTGCCAATCTGACAGCCCGTAGTCCTTATGATCTGCTTCCATTCATAAACTGGAACAAAACAAAAATCGGTTTCTGAAGCATCTTCAGAACAGCCTTAGCACAGCCGCTCCGTCCCTGATGCGTAAGAACTCCAAGGTAGCATTTTGGAGTAGACAGCAGGCAGCAAGCAGAGCTATTTACATACTTTACTGAACATTTTTTAAAGGAATATTACTCTCCTGCTGTACTACTGGGACCAGACACCACCAAGTCAATGCCAAAAGAATGGTCCACTTTGTGCTTCATGGTCTCCTAGTGTACATGGTGCATGCTCCAACCTCAGTAGTTGCTCCAGTCTCAGTTAATCACATTTTATCACTTGAGCGTAGACAAATATGTCTCTGTGTGATTCTTTCCCTTGTGAAATTTATTCTGGCTGGCACTTCTTTACCTTTTTATGAAGGGAAGAGGCTTTTCCAAGAGGCTGGATGCTGAAGGACAATTGCATCGCCTTTTGTTGCTGTTTTGCAAATAGTATTTCTGCTTAAGAAGTCACGGTTTTTTCAATTACAGCAAAAAAATTACTAAAATTGCTTAATCCTCTTACTTCCACATGCATTAAACTTTGCCCAGTCTTCTGGATTTACTGTACTTTTTAGACCATAACTAGCCAATGAATATAAAATTCATTTGTGCCTCCATCAATGGAAGGCCAGGGGATTAAGCAGTAAGTATGCCATCTTTCCCATTTATATATGCATACAAAAACTTCACTGCACTGTTTCTTTACCTCTATGACAACAGTGCTTCCCCCACCCCTGATTTATCTGCTGCTTACCAGCACAAACTTAACTACAAGGAAAGGAAAACAAAAATCGAAATGCCTAGTTATGATGGTTTTGATGGGGAAGAGAGAATTTGCTTCACAGAGCCCCTACTATGGGGCTATGTTTTGGGTTTGTGCTGTGTGGCAGCTGCAACAGTGCTGAATACAGTGATAATAATAGAGGGGGTTTTTGTTGTTGTTTTTTGTTTTGTTTGTTTGTTACTGCTGAGAACAAAATGAAGACAAGGCTTTTTCTGCTTTTTGTACGGCAGCGTTGGGTAAGAGACTAGGGGGAGTATTGTTCCCTGTTGCCTGGGAGGAGACACATCCTGGACAGGTGACCCAAACTGTGACATCATGCTCAGTACATAAATTGAGGGAAAGAAGATGGGGGATGTCAGATGTCATTTGTCTTCCCCAGTAACCATTACATGTGATGGGGCCATGCTCTCCTGGAGCTGGCTGAGCACCTGCCCACCCAAGGGAAGCAGTCCTTTAATTCCCTGTTTTGCTTTGCTTGCATGTTCAGCTTTTGCTCTCCTTGTTAAACTGTCTTTGTCTCAGCCTATGGGTTTCCTCACTTCTACTCCTCTGATTTTCTAGTTGGTAGTTGGCATCACAGTATAACACCTCCTTTTTCTGCCATTTCCTTCATCAGCTAACAGACAAGGATACAATGTGCTGTGAAATATACCAACTAATATTCTCTTAGGATATGGTATGTTTTGAACACGATCCAAACATTCAGTAGAATTTTTGTCTCTAGCAATGAAACTTCGTGCCCAATTACATTTTGAATAGCCTCAATAATTAGTGCAAAGAGCGCTACAATGATAATTGTATCCATTAGACTTCTGTGCTTCCAGCCTTTTTATCTGCCTATGACTCCACAGTAGCCTTCAACTGGGCTTTAAATATCACAATTAAAAAAAAATTGAACAAAAGCACTATTATAGTTAGTCCTCAATAGTCAACACAGACCTTCAAAATTGTCTTGATTAAGGTACAACTGATCATTTTTACGACATATTAACAAAGAAATGCATTGTTTGGGCATGGGAACAATACTCCCCTAACTGTTTTAATCATCTCAGGCTTTGTCCCTTACCAAGTGTCTTCAAAACACTAAGAGGGTTATCTTCAGTAACAAAGGCAGCATCACTTCACTAGGAGCCCAAGAAAGCAGGGAGAGAAGGGGATCACACTCAGCTTGTTTGCTCTAGGAATATTTCCTGCATCACCACCACTCCATAGGCATTTATAAGACTCAAGGGATAATACAGTCAAACTAACATTCAGTTTGTGGGGCTGTTTTGCATATCATTTAGGTGCTCGCCATGAGCTGAAAACTCCTCAACCCCATCTATATTAGGTCTCAAAAAAACATTGCAACTCTACTAAGCTTATCTGCCTGAAGAATTGCTCTTTCAAAAATAAGGAGACCACCTTTGCTTTCAATATATTTGATAATGCCTGTTTAATCCGAGAAAGAACTATTTTTGTCACTATGTGAGGAAAGAGACTATCCATCTTGTCAAGGTAAGAGGTGGGCATGCTCTTAAGCACTATCATTTTGGTCAGAAGTTAATGGAAACAAGCAAGAGCTCAGAGATATGAACAGAGCTTGAGACATCTGTGTCATGCTTATTCCTCACCTCTCAGGCATTCTGATACTCATAGCTCTTTGCATTTTTAAAAGCAAGTCAAAAACTGCACAGAAGACTGAAACAGCCTAATGGAACAAACAGCTTTTCTTTCCAGTTTTGGCAGATTACAAAAATAATGAAGTTTCCACACCTTTGGGAGCCAAATAAAAATAATAAAAATCCACAAACTAGCATGGGCAATTCTGTAAATGAGATGGATAGAATAGTACGTAAACAAAAACCAGAATGTTTCCCTTCTCCTATTGTAGCTTATTTGTATCTACCTTCCAGCCATGCAGGCCTATAGCCTACAACACATTTCTGGTGCTTTGATGAGTGCAGAATGCAGTGAAACAGGCAGAACTACTGCTCATTAGAATATGCCAATTTATTCTTGATTTCAGAATCATATATGAAAATATATTTCAACTACCTCTCGCATATAAAATCAGAGTGCAGCTCCATTTACATTTGCTGCTGAGAGAAGGTGGTGAACACCAGAGAACACAGCCAGCAAGCACAGCCAACTCCAAGACTATTTGTCACAGTGTGAGGCTCCTGTAGGAGCTCATGTTGCACCTCAAGGTCCGTCCCCCACCAGCTTTGTTCCTGTACCTCAGATGAGCTTTCCTGATGACACACATCTACAGGGATTTCCACTAGGAAGCAACAGTTCAGTGGTAATGTGCACTACAACAAAATCTTCCCACTCAGATAAAATGCAGCACAGCTTACGCAAACCCATTTTGCTGAGGTAAAATCACCCTCTAAATAGAGCTTTCTGACATAATCCTAGCACAGTAAGGGGGACAAACAGCATGAGGAATGCTAGTCTGGGAAAAGTGACAGATGAATGGCTCTGATAACATATTATGTGTAAGGAGAGAAAGATTATTTTTTCCCCTGCATGTTCTACAGCTGTCTTGAAGTGAAAAGACAAGTTATATAGACTGGAGCCATCTATCAGCATCCCAGCAATTAATAATAATAGTCCTTCCAGTGTTTATTCACAGTTTTTGATTTAGAGGTACATCTCTAAATCTGAATTTTGTATTTGACAACATGTATGTCTCCATTACTTTTCAAATACATATTATTAATCAGAATATAATCCACTTCTTCACATGTCTCAGACAGAACTATAAAAAAACCAATTTTTTTTAAACTAAGAAACAGGCTTTTTCACCTACACAAAGGTTATACAGCCCAGGTCAAGGGACAGAAAAGTATGCCCTAAATCCAAACACTCCACCTGTCCTCTCTTCTGACCTCATACAAAGCTAGCAAGATTGCTTTATAGTCCATAGAGTTTCCTTCACCTGTGCTAACACCTCCAGACAGGCAGTTTAGCAAATATACTGTTCCATACAGATGTATCTTCTGAGCTGGACAACCACTGGCTGCTCCTATTTCCAGTAAGTTTGTCAGTGAAGTCAAGTTGGGAAAAGAGTTGGAGGGCAAAACCGCGGGTTTGCTTTTCAGTGCTTAGGCACCCACATCTTCTGGTATCATAAACTGGTGTCCTCAGGCTGAGCAATGACATTTCTCAGCCACTGACAGGGTGCTGATACTCGGTCAACAGCATTTCCCAAATACCAAACACAGGGCTTGCTATTTTCAAGACCAGGAAATCCAGTTCCACAACTCAGCATTAAAGGATGATTCTGCAGCTGAAACTGCTGAGAACTGTGGGTTAAATCTTCAGTAGTCTCAAAAGCAGCAAAGAAGGGGATGTGGGATACTTAGCCCTACATTTGAAGTAACTTTCCTACAGGTAACCAAGAAAAATAATTTTTGTTTCTTCATCTACTTAGCCACTTACAAGTTTCCTTTCTCCCAACTGTAACTAAGAATAATTACAAGTTCAACATTAACAGCAGGTTCAAACAATCCCATTTTCTTGGGACCTCAGGCCCATCACCTCAGAAAAGTTCACCCCTAGGCAAAAGGCTGACAGAATCAACACCTACCCTCCCAACTGTCCCTAGACTCCAAGTGGACTTATTTCTGCAAGAAACTGAAAGACCAATTTAGAGTATATCTGGAAAAGCAAGTGCTTTTCCTGCCTTCAGTTCCACATCCCCAAGATGTCAACTGAGCTAACTGTTTTCTCATCTCTCCAAACAGGGAGTTCGTACTCTGCACCCCAGGAATGACCTGTGGCTGGTTTTATACAGTGCTTCTTCTCAGCCCCGTCTCCTTCTGCACCTCTGGCCATTAGCTGTAGTAGGTAAGCCAAGGGAAAAAAGGATTACAGAGAACCTTTCCATTACCCAGCTCTATCTGCATACTCAGGACAGATTCTAATGCAGTAGAAACCAGTATTAGCACTACTTTTATAAAAGGAAAAGCTGGCTCCCACTCGGTATCTCATTTATTAGGAGATGACAGATGTTCTTAACAAACATTGGTAAAGAAGGATAAAATCAGCAAAATTAATATGTATTTGCAACCAGCACTGCTCTGAAAAAAGACAATGTCATTTTTTATGTCATATCAGTCAAACCCACAGAGGTTTACCAATCACAACCTGCAATCACACCAAACATATTGGTTGCCTTAGGCAACTGCGCTTTCTGCCTCAGCAGAAGAGATAACTCAGGTATTGAATCAGATAAACTGTAATTTTTTGGCTAATAAAAGCCCATATGTCAGTCTTTTATCCTTCTATCAAATCAAGAAGCAGCTATGTTGAATCAAAGGCTTGAGATTCTGCTCAGGCAATAAGCCCTCAGAAAGAGTCTTGTGAGCCCGACTCATCAGGCAAGCGAAGAGGCAGTCGAGGCTTGATCACCCTCCAGGTGTCTTTGCCATCTTCCCCAGTAGGATTTACTGTGCCTGTCACCCTCCACAAGCTGCTTCCAGCCCCCCAGCTATCCACTCACAGCCAAACCAACCTGCAGTGACCAATGCCAAATGAACAATGCCGACACGGCCGAGCCACAGACACCACACTGCCCTGAGGGATGCTACAAAAGAGATCATCTGGTGGAGAACACAGGCAGGCAGCTCAAAGAAGGCTGTCTTAAAACAATATTAGCTGGATAACACCAGTTGCTCTAGGGGAGATGCTTGAAAACTTCCCCCTCTCTCACCAAGGCACAAAGCATCAATCCAAGTATTAGAAATCTGTACCTGTTCCCAAGTTCTTCACACATTGGTTGTGAGGTTTTAAAAAAGTTGCTTCCACTTAAGACAAATTTCCCGTTTATAATCTTAGCAAAACTGGGCAAAAACTGCATCAGGAGCCTCCAGATTAGCCAGTCACAAGAAGAGTCCTGCTCTCAGTAAGGGCCTTTAAAACTTTTACTTAAAGTGTCAGCAGACCAAATACAAAAGCCTTCTTTTCCTTGCCTGAAAATTCATGCTAGGCTAACATAACAGCTTGCCAGTCTGTTGTCTTTCTCTTTCTGTACAGTAATGTTTGCATGTACCACAGGAAGACGGAATTAAGGAAGAAGTGGTTTTAAACTGTTGTTCCTCCTTGGAGTACTGCCCTAACCTGGTTTCAGGAGGCAAAACTACAACTTCCGTGTATTGTCTCTAAAGTTCCTACTCTGCAGCTGCATTCAGAAACAGAAAACACCTGTGTTGCTCTGGGGAGACCTCAGGATGTGAGATGTGAACTAGAATATCAATAATATGAACTCAGGACTGATCAAATACTCCAAGAGCAGATAGAGGTGAATGAAGAAACAAATTAAAGATGATACAAAAGAAAATAAAGCTCCAGATTTGGGTCAGGTTATTTTATTTTATTTTCAGGCTGAAACTTGAGGCTCAGATTTATTGCACCCTTGTCCCAAATGCTATTCCATGTTCCAGTTTATGGTCCAGAAAAAATGGTGCACATTCTAGTACTTCAGCCCAGTGTAGATGGTTTGTGCAAGCAAACAGCTTCATCCTGCCTCTGCAGGCAGGTTTTACAGCTTGCACTAAAGCTGCAGGCTGCCCTGGCCACAAAGCATTTACCAGGTTAGCTTTCTGCCAGCCACATTCTGCACATGATTGATGTGTACTTTGAAGTGGCTTCTCCACTCAGTAAAACACAGGTTGAAAGCTGAACTCTGCAGCAGCAGAGAAATCAGACGTGGTTATAAGAGAGCTATCCCACGCCATACGACATTTCTTGTGTGCAACTTTCCTATTTATTGATTCTTCAGTTATTTTAAGGGAAAACTCTTCAATACCTGTAGGAAAAAGGAAACTTGAAAGAAAAGACACTGAAGTGATTAGAGAGTCTTTTTAGCTTCCTGGCCCTCACTTTAAGCAGCAGCTTATTTCAGAGGGCACTTTTCAATTTCCAGGAGAGGTGATTGAGGCAACGAGACATGGCAAGTGGCTTGGCATTTTGCAAGCTAATGAATTTGAACAATTCATGAAACTAAACCCGCATCTGCTTTTCATCAACAGAGGCAAAGCAACAATCTCTCCCCAAAAGGCTGTACTGAAGAAACCCCAAAACCTCAAGTGCCATGAAAATCCCAGAACTGAAAGACATGTGACATCTCCAGCATCTGATATCTATTGAGTATTAGACCAATAAGCACTCCCTACAGTTCAGTATTTCCACAAAAGTAATGAATGCGAAACTTAGTTTGAAACCCATTGACTATTTTCAGCCAAGTAAGGAGGTATACACAGAACACTTTGACAGATCTTGCTTCTGTAGAAAACAGAGCAAATAATTGACCACAATAATGAAAAATGTTAAATAAAAAAAAGAAGTGCAGTTATACCAGACCAGACTATAGAGCTCAACAGGAATGGCAAGCTGGTTTCTTTGTGGTGAGTTTTAGGGAGTTCTGTTTGTTTGCTTTTAAGAACTAGGAGAAACCATGAGGCCAGTAGATAGCTACCAAATGAAGAATCATATAAAACTGCACTGTAATTCCAACACAGCATAATAGACGTAATGCCCAAAACACAAGGTTTCCATGCTTTACTTTCAGCTTCACTGGAAGCTTAAAGAGGTTTTAATCAGAAATCTGATGTCCACACATATCTACAACCAGTACTACAACAAATTCAGCATGATGTGACATACTTCTGAACAAGTGCAAACTTTGTCTTGTACCTCAAATACAAATATTGCCCAACTGAAAACACATTTGTACAGCCTCATTAAATAAAAGTTGCCTGAGAGTTCTACACTTCTTTCACACTACCAATTTTTAAAAATACTCCTAAGAGTATCTTAGAATATCCCCTTCCTCTTTTCAAAACTACCACTGCACATGACAGGAAGATGAAATTACTCAGTGCCAACACTCAAATTCAGCTCTACAGTAAAATGTTTGGTTTTATATGATACTTGCAAGGAAAAGAGCTATAGGCATTGTAAAGTGAATTTCATACATTCATCTTAGATTAAATCTTTCCCTACCTCTACTACACTGCTTTTCATTCCCATACTATTAAAATATAATAGGTAGTGACAACACTAAATGCACAATGTGCCTTGTAAGCATCTGAGGACCACAATGGGACACGTGCAAGGTGAGATACTCAACAGAAACTTTAATCTAGAGTCTAAGGACACAGAAATTGCTTCATCTCCCACAAGATAACAGGCCAGTGTCTAGTGAAAGAAAGGAGGCTGGAAAAGTCAGAACATTTCTCATGTTTTAGGCAGGGAGAGGAAAACAACTCAGAGCAGCTGTTCTGACCAGCCCCAGCTAAAGTGTGTCAGGACACATTACTTGAAAGGATACAAAAGTAAGATGTAGCTTTGGTGACTCTTCCGGACATGTCAGCCCAGCTGTGGGGCTCATTAGCCACTATCACAAGCTATTTAACACAATGAAGTAGGTAAGAAAGGATCTTAGTACTGAAAAACCCAAACAAACAACAAACAGAAAACTCAGCTAAGCCTAACTCTGTAAATACATTTTGATGTGTCGCCTTCTTACAACTTTGAGAACAAACTTTTCCTGTAGTGAATCAAATAAATATATTTTTAACCCTAAACCTTTACACTGAACCATCCTGACCTCAAGACATCTGGTATGCAAAAGGTACTGCATCACCAAGGACATGAAGAGTTCTTACGATGCTCAACTCCCAACTGAGTTCACGGGCTTTCAAAGGATAACAGCACAATCCTTACTAAATCCATACTAAACTGTGTGGTTCATGCTGGAATTGAATGGGTCATTGCAGGAATCCAGGTGAAGGAGGAAGTTTGTGCGACAAACCTTGGGCAGGCTCCCTCCTTTGCACTCAGTTTATTCCAGGCATGTCCAAACCTTAAAGAGTCTTCAAAGAATTCTTCAGTGAACATGAAGATGGCATATGAGTCATCAAAACACAGGGCAGGAGAAGCTTTTAAATTCAACAACAGACTGATTTGAACTGACAGAGATGCCATTTTACTTTAGCGACCATAGCAAGTCATACTGTATTTTTGACCAAGATCTACATCTGTTTTACCATGAAGAGCTTTATGTTTCCAGTAGTTTACTGCCACAGTCCAGAAATGATGGTCAGTTTAGAAAAAAAATAAAAGCAAAAAGGGAATTTTTTTATTTCAACATAACATTTGGATTGTAGCAAAAAAATCATCCCAGGGCCTACTCAGAATTTACATCAGTGTACACTGATGAGATATATACAGATATATTTTTCTCTAGTCATATTTAATCTTGTTTAACATTTCTTGCTGAGGGGAATGACACAGCAATTGCAACAGCAGAAAAAAAATCAAGGGAAGATTTCCCACCCCTGCTTCCAAGTAGTTTTTTTACTGATCATTTGGATCAATGTTTGTCTTTAGCACCAAGTTCCTTTCTGGGGTACTTCACCAAGGACATACAATTTTCCTCCCTATAATACCTAAATACCTTTCTGTTGCCGTCCGCAACCTCAGGATCTCGTCCAGGGAAGCAGCAGGATTCTGGGGACCAGCATGGAACACCAACCAAGACGGGCTCCCGGTTCATGAAACCATTTATTCAGCATGGGAACAAACTCAGGTCCAGAACAGAGAGCTCTGAACAGAGGCACAGCAGGGTTTTTTGAGGGACAGAACTTTTGAGGGTTTCCACCCTTGAGGGTGGAGTTCAGGGTCAGGGGACCACTAGAAACAAACCAAGGGAGAAACCCCCAGGGACTCAAACCCAATCAGAACTCCTGGGCCGCCCTTCACAAGGGGTTTGGGGTGGGACAATGTAACTCTTTGCCTCCCCCGGGCACATCGCAACACCTTTCTAGAAGAATTTAACAGGTGTTGGCATCAAATATTCAAGGACTCTGTGTAGAATGGTTGAACACAGTGTACTGTTTAATCTGCCAGAAGAGGAAAATGTCCAAATTAATCTGTTCTTGGTATTCATCTCACATGCCTGGCAAAGAGCAAACCCGTTAACACACTCCCTACACGTGAGCACTGCTTGGTTTCCGAGAGCAGATTCACATTCCAGCTGGTGAGGAGTTACTACCCCTCCCCTAGATGATACCCTTACTGCCTGTCAGAACTCTCCTCTTGATGCAGGGAAAGACATGTCCCAATGACCTTGAAAATCATTGCAACTTGAAATCATAAAACCTGGAGTTAGAACAATGTATGTTGGATTAAGAGCAATGATCAAAAAAGTACTCATTGTTCATCAAAAGAGACAGGTGAGAAGCTGAACATTCGCCATTCCTTAGGAAAAAAAGCCACCCCACAACAAAAGCAAATAAAATCAATAGGGTCATCATAGCAAGCCCAGGGCAAAGATGAAAGCAATTTTCAAGATTTTCACAGTATGTAGGAGAATGGGAAGAACCCAGCCTAATATCCAGTGCAAAGCAAAATCACTGAGACAACCAAAGCACTTGACTGCTACAAATTCCCACACAGATAACATCATAAAGATGTAGTTTAATTCTTATCAAAGGCCTGGTCTACAGAGTCCCACAAGCCACCTGAGTCCCAAGACACCTGAGAATGGATGGGTCATGCCCCACTAAGGAAAATATTCATAAGAGAAGGCACAGAACACTCAAGGAAAGAGAACAGATAAAACCTGGATTTTTTTGGAGTATCTAAATCTCCTACATTGGTGATTTTTTTAAGTTCTGACTGGAAAACTTTTTATGCAATGTACCCTCTTGCTTTCAGTTTTCCCTATTTCTTGGATTCATCGCTCTAGTCAACAGAATTGCTAATACAAAAATTATGCAGAGTAACATACATAAATGGAGTAACATTTAAAACTAGGGAGTAATCATAGAGCAAGATATGTATCTTTTAATCCAAGGTTTTGTTTGGACAGTGATAGAACTTCCCGTAATGCTTCAGTCACCTATATCTGAAATCTGTCCTGTAAAATAGGATGCTTCAAATCCTTACGACACTGCGTGTTACAGAATATAAACTAAAATTATTTTCACTTGCCAGCTGAGAAGTGTTTGCTATTTATACTGCATAATAATTCTAATGCATACACTCCACCTTAAAACCACTTATATATATTTGGCACTGGAATAAAAGGAAAAAACGGTTTCAGCATTCCAACTCCTTTAATAGTACCGATGAGATCACATTAAAACAAACAATCCCTGATAGACAGATAAGGGAAATTACTAGCACTGTGAAATGAAGTCTTGATTAACTCTTCCATGAAGATGAAGCTAAAAACCTCAAGACTTTTAAAGGTGATACATAATCATCCACCCGCCAAACATTCAGAACAGCATCCTCCCAGGCAAGAATTCACAGCATTGAACTGCCAGTGTTGAAACATGCCGCTATCCTGGATGCTATGTTTGCTTCTTCCTCATCTACAGTAAAGAACGCAAGAGCAAAACTATCACTGTGATCCAAACATGAGAAAAACTTACTTTAAACATAACCCTTTTCTAACATAAGCTCTTGGAAACTCACTTCATCTAAGCGCAAATCCACAGGGGTGCCAGTTTAATTTACAACTGCTCTTTTGCCTTTCTCCTCACCCCCTTCCTTATTTAAATCAAATAAAGCAAACAGCCAGGACTGGAAAAAAACAAAGACATTAATTTGCACAGAAACATCTCACTGCCTCCACCACATAGAGCAGACATCTTTCACTGCATCCCACCTCAGATCCAGCCCGGCAGGACTGGAAACACATTCCAGCAGAGGATCATAAGAAACTGCATGGAGAGAAAGGCTCCCCTGAATTTCTGAAAAATCCAAATTTTAGGACTTCGTTTTGCATCACCTCTGTTCTCCACTGCAAGCTGTGTTAAAAGAAATATACTTAATTTGTTAGATTCAGATCAGTAGAGGGTAAATGTGGTCCACAGTGGGATGAACCCCTTCCTGAAGAAATACAGAAAAGCCATCTCCACTTCCAGAGTGAGAAGAGAGCAGAGGGTGAAGATGAGACATACCCAAGCAGATTTATCATGAGTCACAGCCCAAATCTGGCATTTCAAGAATACAGTGTAGCTCCAAAATGTATAAGATTGGTAAAACTGAGAGTAGATCAAAATGTGAATTTAATAAGTGAAAGTATAAAATGACACTCTTGTTAGTAGGATACATCTACTTAAAAACAGTAAACAAATGGTATCACAATAGCCAATGCTCCCAGAAAGCAGGATCCCTTCCTACAGTATGTAGCAAAAATAGTTTCATCAGCTTCCATGAAATCCAGCGTAAGACAACATATGACACTTCTGTCAGCAAAAAGGCTTTTTCATGGTAAAATATTAAGAGACAACCACATACAAGCCCACCAACACTCCACTCTCTGGCCTGCAGATGACCAATACACAATACCTGAAGGCATGCAAGAAAACCTTTAAGTCTTGCAGTGAAATGGGAAGTCCTTTCCCCAATTTCATCTGCCCCTCAATTTTTAATTTTTTTTGTTGTTTTTTTTTTTTTTTAATTTTTATTTTTTTAGGTTGTGAAGCATGTTTAGAGTGCACTGCTTGCAACAAGCAAATAGCTTCCCAAAACCATCTCAGAGGATTTGGCTGTAAAGCAAGAAAAATGAGTTCAAGAGATTGGGGTTAGCTTGTTTGCTGCAGCAGAAAAGTGAAATGAAGAAATTCACCTTCTTTTGGAGGTCACTTATACCTCTAGATAAGATTTCTGTTTGAAACATTCAGCTCAGACCTATGTTGAATCAGACAGTCAAATGCAAGCATTCTACACCTGCAGTAAGAAGCCTCCACTCCTGTTTACCACACTTCACCAGGTGAAGGAGTCTGCTATAATCACCTAGATTAACTCTGCAAAGTTGTAAACTACTTAATGAGAATACTTCATGATTCAATGGTTGTCATTTTTGCTTTGTCTTAACTGCTGAGTTGTCTGATAACAGTTTGATTTTAAAGATTCAAAGTTATTGAAGCAAACATTTTAAAAGTTGTCAACCTCTCCTGCTTTCCATCACTCAACTACATACCATCTCATAATTTCCATTTTTCTCCTCTCTTTAAATTAAAAGGGTGAATAAAATTCACGACAAAACTCTCTGACATTAAATCCAGATTTGTTAAAATCAGAAGAAAAATCCTAAGAATTACAGAAATTTGGAGAAGGTGAGAGGTTTAATCTTAAAGTTACAAACAAGCACAGAATTCAAACCATTCTGTGATGGTACTAAATAACCATGTAAGAGTTTAGGAAGGAATACAATTCCAACAAAATTGAATACTGGATTATGCAATATATGCTACTGCTTAATTATTAGCTTAAAGATATCACTGAATATTAAACATCCAGTAGAGACTGACACATCCCGGCAGTTCAACTGGCAGTGCTCATGTCCAAGAATCAGCATCATTATCTTGCAGCTGGCTCTTATTTCTTTGCACTATCCCATACTACAGGGAAATTGGGTTTCATAGTCCCAGGGTTACTTCTGGAAAAATATTAGAGGGCTAGAAAGCAATATGAGGTTATACCACCAGATTCACCAAACAGAACACTTATTTCACAAAGCCATCTAATCAGTCTAGTCAAAAACAAAAAGAATTTTTTTCCTGAAAATACAGGCACATTGTTTTACCACTGCTGCATTTTAGCTGGTATGATATAAAGCCCCTTCCCATTTGTAAACACATCTGATGATGATGTTCCAGGTTCATGCAGTGCGAGAGTGAAAACCAGGCCTCCTACCACTGATTTTTAAAAGTCATCAAACATCAGGAAATGTGTTCCTCTGCAAAGTCCCACAGGATTCTGCTGCTCTTTAAATATGACAAATTTTTTCACATGTAAATTACTGTTTAATGATTTACCTTGAAAAAAAAATAAAAAAACAAAAGCCTGGAAGCCATTTGGGCTGTTAAAAACTAACGACCACAGGCCTTTCAGCTGTTACTTTATACTCAAATATCAATAGGACTTGTGAAGGATTTGATTGATTGGAGCAGAACTGATGGAAGGTGCACACACAGCCTCTTCTCCCCATGTATAAATGTACCTTGGTAATCGCACTAACACCTGCTGCCTTCCACACAATGTACAAGCAACGCTTCCAGCACCAGTCTCTGAGCTCAGGTGGAGAAGTTCTTGCAGGCAAGTTCTTTGTCAGGGAAGCAGGAAAGTTCTTTGTCAGGGAAGCAGGCATGGTTCTTCTCCCCTAACCCTCAACACACACACACAGAGCACACTTACATGTAAATGCTTATGTAAAAAGTCATGAACAAGGACTTGAACTGGTAACTTTATCTCTTGTATTATTCAAATAATGAAACTAGGCAAGATGTTTCAAGAATTAAATTACACATGATAGGCTAAAAGCAATCAGGGTAGAAATACTACTCTGGAAAAAAACAATAAATAAATCAATGTGCACACATACCCGTATCTGTCCCCCAAACCAGGCAAATAATACACACTACTTGTGATTAAAAAAATGGGGATAATTTCTCAGCCCCTTGCTTCCATCTCTCCTAGCAACGCCCACACAGTAGTTACATATAGCAAGGCAAAAAATTTTTAGGACTATTTCCACCTGCAAAGAGAACAGGCAAATCAGAAATAAAAACAAAGCGCTAAAATAAATCAAATTTAATTAGAGCAGCACTCCTCCTTTCCTTCCAATCCATGAACTGCAGTGCTAGGTTTTAGGACTCCTCCTGTATCTGCTGGGGAAGGAGAACAAAGCAGCTGCAAGCGCCTGGGTCAGTCCATGAGCTATGCCTGGGAAGGTGGGACACTGCTGCCTGGGGAAGGTGGGACACTGCTGCCTGGGGAAGGTGGGACACACTGCTGCCTGGGGAAGGTGGGACACTCTTGCCTGGGGAAGGTGGGACACTCTTGCCTGGGGAAGGTGGGACACTGCTGCCTGGGGAAGGTGGGACACTGCTGCCTGGGGAAGGTGGGACACACTGCTGCCTGGGGAAGGTGGGACACACTGCTGCCTGGGGAAGGTGGGACACTGCTGCCTGGGGAAGGTGGGACACTGCTGCCTGGGGAAGGTGGGACACTGCTGCCTGGGGAAGGTGGGACACACTGCTGCCTGGGGAAGGTGGGACACACTGCTGCCTGGGGAAGGTGGGACACACTGCTGCCTGGGGAAGGTGGGACACACTGCTGCCTGGGGAAGGTGGGACACACTGCTGCCTGGGGAAGGTGGGACACACTGCTGCCTGGGGAAGGTCGGACACTGCTGCCTGGGGAAGGTGGGACACTACCACAGCGTTGCCTCTCCATCCCGAGCACGGACCTGGGTGCGGAGCAAGTGCAGTGCTGCCAAAAGCTTCCTTCATCATGATTACTTCATCCTGCTGGAATACATTCGAACTCTGAATGTGTAAAATTGGTGAAAAATGCCCTTTGCCTAAATATCAACTGCAGTGTAACAATTCTTGCTTGTGACACACACTGAACACAGACACACACTGGAGTAGCCAGCAGCTGAAACTCAAGCACTTCAGTCATCACTATTGGCATTCCTGCTAAGAGGAACACAACAAAAACGGAACCCTAGGGTAAAAATATCAAATCCTACAAATTTCCAGCTGCAGGGGAGCATGACCAGTAAGGGAGCCAACAGCATCAGCCATGTAAAAATGGATACATGGAACTTACTCTTTCAAGTTTGGGCTACACAGAATTTATCTGTCCTCTCCATGCCCAGCCAAACAACGGAATCAACTTATTTTATCCACTCACTGGAGATGCCCAGTCACGAGATGCTAGTTCTGCCAACTGGGCTCAAATACAGACTCAGGAGGACACAGCTCCAGGGCTGACATGATCTGGATCTGTCACTGTGCCTCTTAACTCCCTTTGAATTTCACTCCAGCTCAGGAAGGCTGAAGCTGGCTATAGGCACAAGCTCATGCCAAACAGAAGAGGCAACCTTCATGCTTTGCATAGGATAGCTTCTACATTAGGGAAGATATCTACAAATTTCCTACTGAAAATGAAGGTCTCACTCTTTCCTCTCTCTCTCCTTTTTTTTAATAGCTTTATCTGCTCCTAAACTGATAGTGTTAGGCTGGGAGAAAAGGTGTTCAAAGCCAAATTAGTATAGTTGCTAGTGATCAACAAAGCAAACAAAAACAATGAAGACTACTAGACATCAGTTACTCAAGAAAAGCAGTAACAATCAAACTAGCAGTTGCAAAATTCTGATTCCTGCAGAAAAGTTGGGCAACAGCCCCAAGTACAAGTGGCTCATGCTTCAGACTGGCTGGTCCCAGCTCAGCATATTCCAGCAGCCAGAGACACTTAGAACAAAGCTTTCAGGTTCCTCTGATGGGTGGTCCCTTACTATGCAGTTAAACGGATTCAAGCCAGTTAAAAATATAAGTGAAAAATGCATTTTTATTGAAAATCCCCAAGCCTCACCTGCCAATGCCACCCCAAAAAAAGGCTGCCATTCATAGCTGTGCAGGTTAAACTAAATCTCTACTGTTGCCCCATTTTTTTGAGCTCATACCTGTCCATTAACTCCAGAGTGCTGTGGCTGTACAAGGCAACTCCACGGTAAAGCCTGCAAAATAACTTCAACAAGGTCAGGGACAGTCACAACTGACACAGCCTACTTTTTTCCAGAGATCACTCATGTAAACTTCACAACAAATGAGAGCAAAAGAGGAATGTCATTAGTGAAGTCAGTAGATAGCTGTCCAGGATGCAACTTTGTAGAATTAAACAAAACGAAATATTAAATAATCAGGTCAAGCATCCAGTACAAAAGCTGGGTTACAGTGTATATACTCAGTCGAACAGCTATTGAGAAAAATTCCTGAGATAAAAATCTAAAGTCTCCTATTTTTAATTGACTTTGAAATAGGTATATACATTTGTTTGTAGCAATTCCTTTTTTGTTGTTTTCTTAAATGATCTAGGACATCTTGGTTAGGGTAACAGGATTCTCCCTAGGAAATGCTATAATTTCTGAAATAATCTTACATGGTGCATTATTCCCCAGAACACACACACAAAAAAGATCTATAACCAGAGTTCTATGGTCAGTATTAACATCTGCTAGCATACAAATTCCAGATAAAAATACACCTTTGTAAGTTTCAGAACCCTCAGACCATGATTTCTGTAATCAGCACTGAACATTAAATGAGCAGGGAGGCCCACAAATAGTGCTATTAGGACCACTCTCTAGAATAATGGTTCTAGAAAAAGAAATATACACAGTCTAGAGATCTGAAGAAGCAGTGTAAATAAATATTCCTATAAATTCCTAAGCAAAAAAGACCAAATATTACACTGCCAGAATGATATGCTGAGTACCATTAACAGAGCCCAGGACAGTGCAGCATGGCTCACTGGCTGTGACTTCCCATACCAGCAAGGATGGAGGCTAGCTGCAACCACTGGATGCCTGAGGCTGTGGGCAAGGAGAGATGGAGCAGCATAAAAGAAAAAAAAGCATTGCATAAAGTAATCACCTACCCACAGAAAGAGCTATGAGAATGGATGCTTCTCACACCTTTAATAAATATTCAGAAGCAAAAAGATGCAACTGCTTTGAAGTAACATCCTCCTCTGTGATGCATTTAAATTCTCTGCACAAAACCTAGATCCTGAATGCCTTACTCTAAACATAATGATTTTGTAAAGGAGATAGCCTTATAAATAACAAAAAGCAATAAACGGGACTTTTCATTAAATACAAGCACTCAAAACCAAGCAAATTTCAGTTGTATCTGTATTATCAGCTGTGATCAGAACATTTACAACATTCCTTCAAATCAGGGAACAACTGGAACTTTAGCAGAAAAGGGACTTGATTCAGTCACCTGCTTTTCCAAAGGATGACAGGTGAATGAGAAAGTGCTTTTAATCCTGGACTCCTCCTCTCCACATCTACCATTCTTGAGAACAGGAAGGTCCAGGCTGGAGCAAATAGGAAAGAAAGTGGCCCTAATGTGAAGACAGCCTTAACTGGTACAACACAGAGGTAGTCAGGGTGACTCATTCTTGGCAGAGAAAGCATCACTTTATTTTTTTTGTCAAAATAATAGCATGCCAAAACATAACATAAGGCCTTACTAAGTTCTTGGGCTGAAACTTAAATGATTGTAGAAGTGAAAGCCACCTGAAACAGTTGAGACATTCTGTCCATGCAAGGAAGACTGGCTGCACAGGCAGCACACCCTGAGGGAAGAAAGGGAAGACAAGACCCATCAGGATGAGTAAATAAAAAGAAAAATATTTTTTAAATGAAACAAACTCCATGTAAAGAGTAAAGTCTTTAATAGGACTTAATTCTTGTAATTTCTGTGTATTTATTTGAGGCAATACATTACTGTCCCATGCAGTGACTCCACCTTACTGTGTATTCCATCAATAAAAATGAATTCTGACCACGCACCCACAATATATGTATATTTATTCATTAAATAGTTATAATTTTTGAGTTAAAATTTATTTATAAATTACATACATTTTCTGCTATTTTCCCTCCTGCACCCTGAGGGTTCACCTTGCACACCCAATTTTGGAGACCACTGGTCCAGTAGAAGGAGCTTTACTAAAAACATTTACTGAAGAGTTTCCAAAAGACATCACATATTAAGATGAAAATATATCTAAAAAGGTACCTGTTTCCTAGAGACATATCCGTTTTCCCACAATTTCTGCACAGAAACACTGATCCCACAAAGATTTTCCCAGGATGTAACCATAAACAATGTTCCCCAGATCACCAAAATTAGAGAATATTCATGTATATCCTCTTCAATATTGTCTAAACATCTGGAAAACAGAGTTCCTGTAAGGCCCTGTACCCAGGCTCTCAAAGCACAGGTTTCTGGGGTTTGACTCTCTGTAATGCTACATTCTCAAATTGAAATACTGGACCAAAACTTTTCCTGCAAATGGACAGCACCCACAAGCCAGCCACTGGTATTTAGGGGAAAAAACCCCATAACAACCAACGAAAAAACTAACAAAAAATCCCCCACTGACAAACAAAACCTCACCATGTATGCAGAGACCATGTTTGAAGTGCTGTATCATTGCATTCATGTTTTTCCAGAAAAGCAAAATCCTCACTTAGCTCCTTTTTGTCTGGGTTTTCAGATGATGAATCTGTTTTAAAACTGTGTGTTCCTTTCACATTGGATTTCACTAGCTACAGCTGTACTACACAGTTTCTCACTGAACCATATAATTAAGTTACATTTTCAGCTGACTACATAAATTGATCTTCAGATGCAATAACTGCATGTACAGACTGACATTCCAGACATGCACAGCTACTCTTGGCTGTACCCTGCTTCCACTGAAACAAATGGCAAAGCTTCCTTCAACTCCCCAACTGGAAAACACTTCTTGAAGAAGAAAGCACAGAAACCCTAGCCAAAAAAAACAAACTAGCAGTACTAATTACACACTTCCATGAAACAGAAGTGAATTCAGTGAAAGCTGCTGGTGAACAGCAATTGATAACCCTGGGACAAGTCCCTGACTGCTGCAGAGAGCTATACGGTTAATGCGAAGGGAATTTAAGAGCCCTGAAATGCATTAGACAGACCCAAGAACAGGGTTCATCTAAGATTTTGATACCTTTATCAGTGTTTACAATTTATTTGTATAACTATTTTGCTACATAAAAGGCTGGTTTTACTTCTCTGTTTCTGATTATTTACATTAACAACAATTTGAAGAAATTAAAAACATTTTGAAGGTATAATGAAGTCTTCTAAATTCTTCAGCTGGAAAACAGACAAATCACTGTTTTGGACAAACTGAACTCTCAGGTAAGGATTTAGTCTCAGATTAGGATTTATTATAAGAATGTTCAAGTTTAAGTAGAATGTTTTTCTTTAAATAGTTACTACTGATATTTGCAAGTCAAGTAATCTAATAATTAATAATTATTATATTAATAATATAATAACTTATTAGTATAAAAATAAGTCTATTAAGCCTTTAAGTCTATTCCTGCTTTTACAGACCAGGTACAGTTTTTGAGTTCTAGGAGCAGCCAGAAAACTGTTCAGGTCACTTCACTAAAACATTTATTAAACTTACACAAAACAAATTAAGTCATATCTTGAGGAATGTTTCTCTGCAGCATGTAGTTTCTTTAAAAATAATTTGAAAATATTATTCCCAGTATCTTGAATGACTGAAGATATTTAAAAAAAAATTCTCCAGACTGAGATCAAGTGACTGTATGTACTACCTAAATTCTGAAATTCCTGTCCCAGGTCTCTGCAATATCCAAGTGATAAATCCTAATGGGTTCTGGACTTCTAAAGGATGAAAAATACTTCACCCTCGCTTCATAAGAGACCAGAATAGACTTTTCAGTCTATTCACCAGTTTCCCAGCACTACCCCAGTCATCTAGGAATGGTATTACAGCAGTTGTTCTGAGCTCAAAGCTCTCAGCATTTGTTGGGATCTCAAGGCAAGAATGAGGCATCGTGGACAGGCCTTTCTAACCTAAACCCAGAATATGGCAAATCTCAAAGCATGGCAGGATCAGCAGCTCTTACAGTGATGTCCCATAAGAGGCTTGAAGAACTGCACCAAAGCATTGTCTGAGAGCACCACACAGCACAGCTTAAACCCCCAGTCAGTGTAATCAGCGGGGGCATTTGGCTTGAAGCCCGAGCCAAGGCACAACCACCTCCAGCAAGAGCCTTGTGCCTGCAAGGCATCACTGCTGACTTGGTTGTGCCAGTCACCAGGCTGCCTTCCCGTTTGGGTGCATCACCTTAAAGTTATTTTAAATGCATACCACATGGCCGCTCATTCTTTCCCTGCGCTGCATCCATTTGCTTCCTCTTCTCCCCCCTGTTTAATGACAGCAACCCGAATTTCCTCCTCCATCCAGCCTGCCTTGCAGGCTTGCAATAGCATTAACAGAATACAGTTTTTAGCACTTCATCTCAGTCAGCCCATTTCTAATTTTGCTCCTATAGCTCTGCATTGTACTGCTTCTCTGTGTCCTGCTTTTGCTGTCTCATCACGTGTCTGTTGCCAGGCAAACTGCTTAACTTGTGCATTGCAATTTGAGGGACAAGCCCTCCACTCCTAAAAGTGAGGTGCCGATGCAACTCCTCTGCAGCAAAACAATTCCTTTCAGCTGCTGCAGCACCTACAAGGTACTGCAGAGGAAGGCTTAACCAGTTCATTTGCCTTTAAAAATGACAGATTGCAACAGCTCTGGAAGAGTTTTCCAGCACAAACTGAGCAAAACCAGCCATTAGCAAATCAACTCAGCAATGACCAGCCATCAACCCAGCTTGTGGATCATCCCCCCGTAACAGCTGCTTGCTATACTTGCATCCTCCTGTCAGCAACCACAGCATTAGGCTCACCTACCAACCTTTCCTGGCCGCTGGTGCCAACAATCTTTTCCTCTCACGAGTTCTTCAGTCAAACATTTGGGCTGCCCAAGGCCTTCCACCTTCTCCAGTCCTCAGGGTAAACACTGGCATCAGGGTAGCATTTTTTCCAGTGTGAAGGACAAAGCACTGGGAGGGAAAAGCTCCGTACACAACAGCACAGATAACACATACAGTTAAGGAGATGGCTTCCAGCTGCTGAGGATCACAAGTCAAGTCTTCAGCCACCAATGTCACTCACATCCTCCCAAACACCCCCTGGCACCACTTCTCTTGCACCGTCCTGTTCAGTTGTGGCTCTTTTGGTCACTACTCAAGATTCTTCCAATCACTTTTACTGAAACAAGAGATACAATCACGAAAAAGAAGAAAAGGCTGGGCTTTTGACTTGTTAAAGAGGATTGTGATTAGTACTCTAGCATTACAACACATGTGGTGCTCCCACACCAAATGGCACACTGTGCTACCAGACTACAGTAGGCACAGACACCCAGTTTCCAGCCCACACTGGAACATACAGCACCCCGAGAACAGGGAAGGTCCCTCAAGACCATGAGCTGCCCCACATCAGTCACATCAGTGAGAGCAGACAGAACAGCACTTATGGAGCAATCAGCATGACACTCTCCTACACTAGCTTTGGGACTTTAACATGAAATCACATACATACTTTTCCAAAGTCATGATTAAACACTACATTATAGCAATGCATTAGGAAGAAAAAAAACCCAGCAACCCCCATCCCCCACCACTGAGGAGTGCCTAGAACAGATGGCACCACCTGTACAAAACACTCCTTTTTCCTGAGCTGATTTTCCAGGTTATTCGGGTATAAAATACTTATTTCCCAGATATCCCCATCTTCATAAAATTTTTACTTGCACAGGTGAAAGTGATAAATATGTATCTGGAGAATTATTTTCCCTCATTTGAAAGTAAAACCACCTTTGTACCAGACTAATGATATACACATAGAAGAGATTTATTTTTCAGAACCTCCACCTCCAAGTCATATATATTTCCAAAGACTCACATTCTCAAACAATTAAATCCAAAGGGAAGCCACTTAACTGACTTCAACAGATGTAGAATTAAACTCTAAGGTAGTAATTCATATGAACAATCAATATTCCATATGTATTGCAAGCTGAGATACCTCAATAGTTTATCAGAAAACAAAAATGGCTAGTCCTCCAACCCCATGGAGTCATAGGCCAGCTCTTTTGTGTGAAGGTAAATACCAAGACAACATAGAAAAGTCCAGCAATATCTATGTCTTAGATCGTATACACCAACTCAACTACACTGGTGTAAGTGAATTTTTAAGAGGTAAGGTTAGACTTATAGCTTTTCTGAAATTTAGTGGTCCCATGAATGTCAAATCCTCCTGATAAAGATCAGATTTAATCAAATATCCCTGATGTCCAGACTTCAAAAGAAGTTCAGCAGCATTAAACTTTCAGATCCTCACTATTACATTGTATTAGATGATAGGTGTCATCACCTTTGGTAAATTTTGATAAAAGCACTAGCACAGACAGTATGGATTTTGCTGTATATTTTATCAGCTTATTTTTCAAATCTAAAGGTTTTGAGTGCCCCACAGAACATTTGTTTTCAAAACCGACTTAAACATCAGTGTTCAAATTCTTCTACACACTCCACAAGAAATGAGCACTACAACTAAAAAGAAAAAACTCCCAGCTAAATTGTTTAGGCTTCTAGTTAGCTGATGTCAGAGTTCAGAAGTAAATGGTCCAAACAGCATTTTGGAACATAAAGTACTTTAACAGATGTAATTATAAAAAATTATCTTTCTACTTCTGTGCAGTAGAGGAGGTTTTTTGGTTTTTCTTTCACTTTTATAACTTAATTTCTAATTTTTTTTTACCCTGAAGAGAAGGGAGATGGCAATCTCTGTACCTCCTTAACACCAAAAACCACAAACTTTCCCCCTTATGTTGTGGCATATAAAGCATCTTTTCACTTAAAACCACTAGTCCTATAATCAATATTTTTAAATGCTCAGCCTAAGAAGTTATAAAAAGATTTCCATTAAGAATAGATTATACTTCAACATAATGCTAAAAACCCCTCACTTATTTCTGGTAAATTTTATTTTTGCTCTGTGGTATCAACTAGCCCTTGTTTTAGCACATTAATAATTAGAACCCAGGGCATTGATGCTCTCGTGAAGGTCAATAGAGAGCTTCATTGTCTCCTCTGCATTTCAGAAGACTGGAATGATAGCAGCAGAGATGACAAAACTTTGTTTCTCTCATCCTTACGCCACTCAAAACACCATAACAGCACGCCTGTCTCTGTCCCAGATATCACCACAGTCCCTGTGTTCTCCCCTTTTCTGATGAAACAAATATTCTAAGATTATTTCCAGCTCCTTCTGCACAACCTTTTTTACAGGGGAAGAGTCAACTTGTGTAATGCCCAATCCCTAGCTAAGCATCTGCTGACTCCCTGGCCAATACACCCAACTCTGACTGACAATCAGGCCTGGTAAAAGAGAACAGATAAATCAAGGTATTTTCAAGAAGTCTGAGAGTATTCAACTTGGAGCCACACTCCTTGGATAAATTTGGCTTGGAAGTTTTCCCCTGCAAACTTCAAGCTACGGATCTACCCCTGAGAGATGTGATAAACAAGTGTGCATCTGTCCTTCAATTTTGACTTCACTTTGTCCACAGAATTTTGTGGGAGTTTTTGTTTGTTCTGTACAATCAGTTTCACTTTAATACATATTTTGAATCAGGCAAAGGGTAATACACTTCTGATCTTTTCATCTCAATTATCATATTTCCAACTTCAGTAATCTAGAATAGGACAATGGAAAGAAAGAGGCTGGTAATGAAAATACTACTCTTTACAATTAAAGCACAAAGGTAAGACCAAGCAGAGCAGGCAAGTTAAAATCTCAGTCCTGCCTTGAACCAGCTGTCCTGAAAGGTTTCTGCACATGTGAGGTCTCAAAGAGCTGATTCACATGGTCTGTCATATCTTGATGGAAAATTATTCTAAAACAAATACACATATACAAATATTTACAAACACAGATATATTTTATATATCTATAAATATATTCTAACACTTACACAGATATATTTAGAGAGGGAGACAGACACATAGAAATCCCTACAGTGTTTCTGACAAGGAGGCATTGCTTTCTGTATACGTGAAATTTAGCAGGGTTTTCTTTTCAATGCTTGTGTTATGGAATGACATGTAAACATTAATCTCATATAAGGAACAATAAATTCCATTAATACAGTCACCTCACAATTAAGTATTTATGTAGATACTGTAGAAAGGTCATAGATATTTTATAACTCCTTGGGGGCTGAATAAAATTAAATCAAATGGAAAAGGAAATGTGGTGACGCAAATGCTCGCCTTCAATTCATCAGAATTAACCAAAATAAAAATAAGCAATCTTCTAGCAGTCAAAGCAGCACTAGGGTAAATATGATGATATAGTAAATAACCCAGCAGAAATACAAATGCTCCAAGTACAGGCACCCCTAATTAAAATGAGTTTTTTTCAAGACTGTAAGCTGCCGAAGATGGGCTTTCACAGAATCTTTTTTGGCTATTTTACAGAGCAACTGAGAGAGACGACCTTCACGATCCACTTCCAAATTTCTGCCCTAGTTAGCTTGAAACAGAGGGTTGCTGCTCCTCTGCAGTGAGAAGGTGCCCCTTTGCAAGGGACAGCTCTCCAAAGGTCCCCATCACCGCATCCCTCCCCAGCTCCTCGCTGAGGCTGTCCCACCAGGCGGGCTCTTACAGTGCCAGGTACCAGCACGACCTAGCACACGGATTTTGCATGCACACACACGGCATCTGGGAGTTCAGCTGCTGCTCAGATAATTGGCTGCCTGCTTAATTTCAACCCCAGCCACGATAATGTTTTCTAAATGGCTGGAAGTGCAGAGCATACCCACAGCTACTGACAAGGCTGCCACAACCTCTGATTAGAGCAGTTATACGTGAAAAACTGCAGCCAAGTGCTATAACCAATATACCCAACTGCCATGAAAGTACAAGTATTCTAAAAAGTATACTTGTAAGTTCTGAAGCCAAAAAAGTTAATTATCTAGTCAGACCACTGATGTACCACAGATCCTTATGTGTGATTGAAATATCTCAGTATCAACATCAGTCATTTTGTGTTTCTAGAAGTATTTTGGTGTCTCTGGTGCGTTCACATGAAAGTCTGGGGCACAAGATAGGAGCTTCACTCATTTCCCTGATGAAGCATTGAATTACCCACAATCTCATGGAAGATTTGAGCTTCATTTTTCATTTGAATTAACAGTTTTACCTTCCAGGTCTCAGCTCTTTTTCTGTTTCTCTTCACTAAAGAAAAGAGTTCCTTTTTTCCATGAATATTTTCATAAATCTAATCAGTTCATTTCTCAAACTTTTTTTTTTTTTTTTTTCAACCATATAGGTTACATCCAAGTCTCCTGCTTTAAGACACTTTCTTAGTCTTTGGAATAACTTCCACGGCCCCCTTCTTCACCCTGCAGCTTTTCTAACATTCTTTAAAGGATACTGGCACCAAGACATTACCATTGCCCATGCAATGTGATATGCAGAGGTTATTCATCCTGCAGTTCTCCGCCATGTTAGGGAGACATCAAAGAGATACAGCCAAGTTGTCCGTAAGGCACAGTGGGTCTTTTCATCAACATCTCAGCTTAAAACAAGGCTCAAGCTATCAAAACCCCAAAGCCTTCAGCTCTGCCTACTTATGACAAGGAGTGATTAATCTCCAAAACTTTCTGCATTGTCTCCTCTTCTGCTCTCTGCTCTTTCAAAGCACACCAGCTTGTTAACCTCATGTTTAGATAGAGTGGAAAGTTCTCCACTGGAAGTGACTTGCCCTGTCCTGCATCTACTCCCATTGGGTGTGTCCCTGTAGTTTTCCCCTTCTCATCCCAAGAAGTGCCACAGCCACCTCAAATTTTGTCAAGGTGACTTCAAAATGCAGTATAAAGTTGTAAGCACTGTGTCTGTGCTCTGCAGCACAGAAATTCCAAATTTTGCGAGAAACACTGTAAATCAAAAGTCTGTGTTATTTTAATAGACTTCCCGTGCTAGCTGCAGTCTCTGCAGATTTATAAAACCATTTGGCAGCATGCTACACACCAGTAATTACCAGAGCAGGAAACGCTCAATAATACAAAAATAACTCATAGTCATTACACACACAGTGTATGATATGAAGATAGAAAGATTTCCTTCTCTTCTTTTTCTTTATATACCGAACAGAAAAACAAGAAACCTTTTCCCCAAACAAAGTAACTTTATGAAACCCTCCCCACAGCACTCCCCACTGCTGACAAATGCCACCAGGGTGTCAGGGAGCCTGCAAAGTACCCTTAGGGGGCAGCTATCAGACTTGCCCAAGCTTTCAGTCCTGGAATAATGGGCAATTCTGCAAAACAGGTACCTTGCCTATATGGACCAAAGAGATGAAGGGGCCAAATTCAGCCCTGAATCAAAGCAGCATCAATGCTCTTGCCTTCACAACACTGCAAGGGTTTATATTTAGTTTTTAAACAAAGCATTAGATACATTGCAACCTTCATATAAAATGATCACTCAACCACTCAATTATCACAACCACTCAATTATCACAACCACTCAAGGGAATTCTCTAGTTTATGCAGCATTTTTAATTATTCAGTATAAAAAAGGCCCAATTTTGATCTAAGAAGTGACAGTTTGAGAAAATCTCCTAAGAAACAAGACTTTTCAAGCACTGAATCTTTATCAAGGTTTTCCCATCTGCAAGAACAGTGAAGAAGTGAAAATACATAATAAGGAATTTTACCAGACCCAAACCACGGAGGCCTTGGAAGATGATACACTGTTTGTAGCAAAAAAAATCATAATGTATCTCTATTTAGCATATGCATGTGCGCTTATTTGCTCTAGATGCATGTATAATCAGCCCCAGTATAAATTAGAAATCATATGAAGGATTAAACATCAATTGCTTGTCCTCCTACACTTCCCATCCCTCTGCCAGGACCTGATTAAAACATAAGGCACAGTAGCAATGGTTGAAAACAGACTCTGAAGTTGAAATAAGAGAGGAAAATAGCCATTTTCTTTTTGTAGCAAAATGTATAAAAGTCACATTAGTATTTGACTGTCAACAAATACCACCATAATCTGAAATTAGGAAATCCGGATGGTTTTAACAGGATCTAAACGATGCAGAAAAATGAAGATTATTAAAACTTGAAGATATGACACTTATATTTGATGATGGAAGTCAGTGTAATGCAAATAATTGTTTTAATATTTCTCAGGCTTCCCACATATCATAACTATTTCTCAGTGACTAGGAGGGTTTCACACAATCTTTAAGTGTAATCTTTTGCTAGCTTCACCATCTGGGAGTTCACAGACAGCATTTAATCTTACTGGCTTTTTTCCAAGAGACTTACTGTAAGTCTACAGCATGTGTTTCTTTTAACAATCAAATTTGGGGGTTATTTTGGTTTTTTGACTGTGGCTTAAAATAATCCATTATCAAAATAATACTGGGGAGATCAGGTCTCTAGAGAGCAACAGCACCTTTTATGAGAATAACTTACAGAGCTCAAACTTTGCTTGATGCTTTCCCCAAAGTATGCAGAAACTTCTTCAGAAATGAAGAAATGCACAAAACTTCTAGCTCTATGCAGATAAACCATAAAAAAACCAAACTGCTGGTAGAACATAGGGCATCTCATCAGACAAGAAGAGCACTAGTTGGTGAGATGATGCAAGAAAGGGCAGACTAGGAATAAAGGGGGACAAAGAAGGAGAGCAGAGTATAATTACCAGTCAGGCCGTAAAGCCATTATACACTTCTAGGGATATCCCTTACCATTATGCATGTATCTCTAGCTTTTCCCATTATGCATATCCAGAATAGTTGCAGTAAGCTTGATTTCTCAGGTCCATTTTTAAAAATATTTTTGTTTGGTTCTGGATTTTTGGGGGATTTAAAATATCTCAGAAAAATCATGGCCAGGAAGATGATGGGAAGATATGAAAACAGTGTTCCAGCCCTTCACCAACTGTCTGGAGCAATGTGTCTGGGTGTAGAGTCACCCACACAATTCCTACTGCTCTGGACAGAGCCTACTGTATTCAAACATATGTAAATTTCATATGTAAAACTCAAACTTCCTACACCTCTGCCCTCCAAAGCATTTATTAGAAACAGTGCTGTCTCTACCCAAGGCAGGGGGTTGGAACTGGATGATCTTTAAGGTCTCTTCCAGCACAAACCAGGCATGATTCTCTGATTCTATTCTGGCAAAGCCCAGTTTCAGATATTTTTTTTTTGTTTGTTTTGCTTGGTGGGATTTGTTGTTGTTGGTTTTAGTTTGTTCCTTACAAAGATTTTGTTAAGACTGGTGGTTATTCTGAAGGCTCAAGAACTAAGGGCAGAAAAGGAAAGTGAGTTTAAGGTAAGTGCAACACATGAGTTGCATATAACACTTTGCTAGTGTTTCAGATGCCTGCTAGTTTTGGGAATAAGGATTTCTTGGTGTGTGATCAAACTGCAGTAGTTTGACAACGTCTAAGAAAACAAAGCATGATGACAATTTCCTTGTCCCCTAATGCTCCACACGTCAAATGGACAGCACAGCCACGCTGGCCACCATAGACTACAAGCTGGCTGAGGAAAATAATATTGCCTCCCTTTAGACAAAACTCTTCTGTTTCATGCTGATTTGCCACACAACTAATTAAAAGGAATCATTATCAGCATAATTCACAAAGCATATCTGCCACACCGCAAGATTAGACCAGCAGAAAAATAGAGCAACATGGCTGTTTTATCCCCTATAGTACTCGAGTCAAGTGGGAGCACTCTTAAATATAATTAGAAGTTTTCCATTTTATTTAACTGTTACAAACAAACAGCATGAGACTTCACAGGAGCAATTTCATGGGAAGGGCCAAAAGAAAGTAATAAGCAAAAGAAAACAAAACATTTTCAGGAACAGACCTACCTCCCAGTATGGCAACCTGCTGAGCACACTGAATAAGGAAAGGCTTTGTTTCAGACAGATCATGGGTTTGTTTTCTTTAAAAACCTGTCTAAAATGGCTTTTTTCAAAACATCATCTAATAGGTCATTACCAGCACATACAGATGAAATCTATACTCTCAGCTGTGGTGCGCATTCCTCCGCTGCTAACACCAGCTAAGGCAGCTGCTCACACAGGAAGCCCCCACTTGCAAGAAGGCAACACTAGTAATGGTCCTACTTCCATAAGTTGTCAAATTCTTATGTTCAGATTTCTAGACCAAATTGCTGTTCACAGCTAGTTGAAACTAGCTGTGAGTGGAAACACTTCTTTAGCTACATTGTCAGAGTGTTCTGCCATTCGACGGACACATTTCACTCTTTTGTAATAGGAACTGCATCCATGAAATATGGAGGACAAGAGGGATAGAAGTCAGTTTTGCAGTCACATCAGCCACTTCACCTCCTTTTTCAGAACACATCCTACATAGCACACATGAGGAGAGGCTCTGACAAGTCGATGCTTTCTGTAGCAAATCCTTCCCATCAGCGGCAGACCACCACAGACAGATCTAGTCCCCACTGCACAGCCATGCTACCACCAGCTTCCTTGTCTGCAAAAAGTAACCTCACTGCTGCAAAATTAAAGCTTTTATAGCTCCACATCTCTGGGCAGCAGAGCATAAGGGGAACAGACAAAGGCTACAGGGAGGGCCTTTCCTGCAACCCATCCAAAGCTGATCAAGGGTACACACAGCTTACACAGCTACCTGGAAGTATGTTATTTCTAACACCTCAAGCTATTGTTCAGATTTTGTGTTGTTTCCTAAAACAACAAGTTGGAACTATTTCACCTTTGTTTTTGAGCCTCCAATCACAGTTCCTCCGATAGCCCCACAGATGTACCTTTTACGTAGCTAAAGTTGCACAGTTTACCAGGTTTACTTTGCTGACAAATACTGGATAAGCACTGATCTGCAGATACGCATAATGCGTTTTTTCCTGTTTCAGACGCAGAAGAGTAATAGTTTATGAAGAAGTTCTAGCAGGAGCATTCCCAAACAAGCTTATTTTGTGCCTCATATATAAAAACTCTCATCTCTTTCTACAAATTCCAAACATGCTTTTAACTTTGGTTAAGATAAGCTCTCTGGCAAAATGCTACGACAGCTCCATATGGACTCAGGTCACTCACTTGCACTGTGATGTGCTACTGTGAGCACCAAGCACTTCTGTACTGTGAGTGCCTTCCCCTGCACAGAAAACAAATCCCACCTGCTCTAATTCCTTGAGAGTATAACTACTTCCTTGTCAACACTTTAGTTCCTCCAGGTCTTGTTAAAGACCTCACAAGGGAAAGAGTTTTCAGATTCCATTCTTATTTTCGAAGTCAACACCACCTTGCCGCTCCCCCAGACTGAGATACTTGTTCAGTGATTCTTTATGACTAATCCATTCACGAGTCACAGATCTTCCCTGCTTTCTGACCTGCCTGTAACAATGCTGGCTTGTTTACTGTAGTAGGATGTTCACTTGACTTTTGTGAAATCTTTTTCAAACAGTAATCTTGCAACACAGCGGAAAGCAGTATAGAGCCCCACAGGTCTGTGACGCTTCTGATGTGTTGTGACTCTCAACAGAACAGACAAAAAAACCCGCAAAAAACCAAAAGGTATCTGGATATATTTCTCCTGCCTTTTTGTTTCTGAAACATGAGTTAAAATATTACACAAGAACTGAAAGACAAAGAATAAGATGTTACATGATGCCAATAGCCAGCAGTAATTATTTTTCTCCTTGGTGAGGTAGCCTTTCTCAATTCTTATTGGGGAAAAGCTCTTACTCTGGAATACCATAAAATAAGCGCATTCATCTTTGAACAAAAAAAAAATTGCCTTCTGCAATGTTTAAATATACACATAAAATAAAAATACTGTCCACCATTAAAAGAGCTTTTTTATTTTTTAAAGGAATTTAAAAGGGACAGGTACACCACCAGTCCCAGCAGCAGTCACATTTCAGCCGATAACACAATCCCAGTGCAATCCTCTGGGCTGCAAAGCCCTGAAGAACCATGTGCAGTGTGCATTAAGTTGTTCCATGCCCATGTTTAGACACAGACACCTGAAAGGATTATGCTCATTCTTTGTTTCCATTTAAATGCTCTTAGCTTCAGATTTCTAAATTATTCTGTGCAGCAAGAACTAGAAACTTACTGCTGGCTGTGAGAGTTTCTTCTTCTCTTGATTCCAGCACTTTTTCAAAGACAGATGAGCAGTTACCAAAATAGTTCTTTCTCCCCTCTACGAAAGCACTTCGCAGAACTAGCTTGTGATTTAGGAATCAGACACTTTGCTAAAACCAAGCAAGAATGGAATTACAGCTAATCACATTAGCCTATAACTTTTTTCCCCTCTAAAAGCAGGATTAAAGGCAGAGATGGGGAACTTCCCACATTCCCACACACCAGCTGCATTCTTCCAGACTCAGCTTGCTGAACAGCTAATAGAATTACCATCCACAGACCTAGGATTTTCAGGGATTACTCTGGAAAGGTTGCCAAAGGAACTAACTGGACTGTAATTCCTGGCTTTGCACTAACAGAAAGGGATAGAAAGACCTTAAAACTACACTGAGAAGTACCCTAGAGGGAGCCAGGGTCTGAAGAAGATTTTGTAAGGGCTGTGGCAACACTAATCTTAAAGTTTATTGAGAGGAACAACAAAATGAACTGAAATCCCAGGTCTGGAGATGTGATTAATGAGAGCAGTGACAAAGTAAGGGAGAGGGAATTGCCCTCCAAGACTGATGTTGATTTACATTTGTTTGAAGAGATCAGTGTATGTTTTAATGCCCTATCAACTCCTGAATTATTGTTGAGAGCATGTATGGCTAAGTTCTAGTCTTCAAATGACTCATGAAAATAGCTGAAAACTTTTTTTTTTTTTGTTCAAAGGGGAAGACAAAGAAGGGGAGAAAATTTTCTATTTACATGCTTCAAAATGCAAGTCACTCATATCAAACCAAACATACATAAAACTTTGACATTTGTCATGACATAAGCAGCAATAATCACTGAGGCTGGCTTTATGATTACTGTTTTTCATTTCCAAATACCAAAATATAAAGCCGTACTCCACTCCCCATGGCATCACAAATACAATGCAAGGTTTCAGTGTACAACTTCTAAACTTTCTAAATTATAAACATTGCAAGTATCAACTTAGGAAATGAAAAGTTTTCTTTTTTACCATTTATTTTCAAGGATTTGATCTTTCTCAGTCAAGACACCTACAAATAAGGTCAGTAAAGAGAAACAAAAACTAGTTCAGATAAATCTTGTTTCAATCCCAAACTTTTAGCGATCATTCATGAAACAAAGATTCTTAATACAAATTCAGAAGAAAAAGCACTTTCTTCAAAATTAAGTTTTAAAACACACAACCAGCAATTTAAGGACCTTAGCACAGGATTCTTCAAAGCATCATGGACTGCTGAACAAATAAAACACCCAGGACACTCACTCAGCCTGCCCAGGCACTTGCACAGACTTGGAGGCATGGAAGTAACAGTGGGAGGGATGCAATGAGATAGAGGAAGGGGCACTAAGCTCCCCCACCAGGCCCTGGAACCAAGAGAGCTGCAAGCCTTTGCACTCTGGGGCAGGAGCAGAGCTGTCCAGCCACTCCCTGAGCCTGGCCAGCTAGGCAGGGACCTTTAACATGGGGCCCTTGCCTTTGAAAGTGATCATTCAGTGCAACCCCAAAGCTGCTGAACAGGACCCTGCTCTCATTTACAATGGCTGGGGCCTGAATCAATTTCAGGAATGCTCTTCCCAACCAGAAAGAAAAATGTTGCTGTCCATTATTAAGTTTCACAGCTTCTTGCCCTCTCCTCCCCAGACAGGCAGCAGAGCTAATGAATCAAAAAGAAAAAAGTCCACAGCCAACAATAAAATAGCAACTTCCCTCAAGAGAGAGGGAGAAAAGAATAATAAGTTTTTTAAATATTAGTGGCACTCAGTTGGGGGGGGGGGGAGGGGATGTTGCCCAAGCCCACCTTTCACTCAAACTGTTTCAAAACCAAACAAAACCCATGGGTTCACATGGTGACCTACCACATCTGGAAATACAGGGATCACTTATGAACAGCAAGGTAACTTATCTCTTCACAAGAGTTCTGCACAAAATGGAGCACTGCTCAAGTTATAAGAGCTGGAGATGTGTCCTCAGTCCCACCTCCAATGAAAAACTCCACCAAGGACCAGATTGTTAGTTATGACTGACAGGTATTTTACAGCATTACAAACAGGCACTACGCATCATCTGTTTCTGAGGAGGTCTCTAACACATACCTAAAGATAGAAAAATCATACTTGGCCTGAATGAATCAATGTTGGCAGGAGAAAAAAAAAGTGATCTGCTGCAGAACTTGGCTGGAGCTGGATCTTTTTTGCTCCTTGCAGGGAGTTTGGAAAGCAGAAATTATCATAACAGGACACAAAGGACATAGAAATAAATCAGGGAAATCCAGAAGGGCTCACAGTGGGGAGCAGAGAGGAGGAAAGAACTCATCTCTTGTCTGCACCTTTATGCAATGGAGTAGATACACAGACAGGACAGCACAGAAGGCACTTAGATGTGGGACTAGCAGATACAATAAAAGAAGAAAATACAGAGCAATGTCTATAGAGGGACAATATCACAGACCTCTAATGCCAGTCCAAGGACATTGTGCTGCAGAATTTCTGGAGCAGAGTATGTAGGATATCAGATGCAATCAAAGCTCAGTGTATTTCTCCCCTTACTGTAGCAGAACACCATCATGGAAAGCATAAAGACAATGGCACATGGTCTTCTACTACTCTTCCCTCCCCACCCTTTCTTCCTGAAATCAGGCAAAGCTGGCTGTCTCAAATCACAGTTTCAGTGTCATTATTGTTTCCTGCAAAAGAACCTGAACAGTATCAAAACAATCAGTCAAGATTGACTACATCTTAGGGCAGCACTTTAGAAAGAAGAAAGAGGGAGGGGGGAAAAAAAAGAGATTTGAAATGGTTATTCACCTTGAAGCCACAGTCACCACCTGGACCTCAGACCTGCTTTCATAAGAGGGAAAAGTGTAGAGCCTACAGGGTCTGACATCATTCACAGAGTTAAAACAAGCTGGCACTATGACAAATGACAGCAATGGACAGACAAATCTCCCCACACCAGAGGAGGGAGTGGCTGACACGATCTTGGGGGAACCAGACCCATTCAACTCCTGCTTGTCTTGGAGATGGTGCATTTAGGTCCCCATTTGGGCCACACAAGATTTTCAGTCAAGCTGGAAGTTCTATGCAGACACATCACTGCTCATACCTCTGTACCTCCAGCAGCTCTAGACTCCCTAGAGAATCTAGAAGCAGATTCTCTCCCACTTAAGCCTCACTGTGTGGGTTACAGATCCCAAACAATGAGTGAAGTTGTATATTTGCCACCCTACTTCATGCCAGGAAGTTCTCTGCTGGCCACAGCCCCCTAAAACCTCTTCTTGTTTGAGTTTCTTTCTTAAATCAGTGTGATTGCTAAGTTATGTACAGGGTTCATATTTTGGCATTCCCCAATTATGCATTGACCACCTACTCTCCTGCACTATCTACTGCACTTCCTAATGTTGACTGCCTCAGCTTGGTGTTATTTTTGTCCTTTCCCCACTCACATTCCAGGAATTAAATCATATTGTGATCAAGAACCACAGAGATCCCCTTGGCTGGCTTTACCCTAGCAAAATACTTTACCCTGACAAAATACTGTACAGTATTTATTTGGAGAATGTTCAATTTTTAAGACAAACACTTGCCTCATACAGTATTGGGAAGAGGAATCACACCTGCCTCCAGCCATTTTATGAGCTTCACCTACTGAACAGCTCATGCAGAATCAACCACTTAGTAACCATGGCATTTATAGCCCCAAGTACAGCTGGCAGCACCTACTAGACAGCAAGTGTGCTGCTGGCTGAGGGAGATATGGGTGAAGAAGCCAAAAGGCTTCAGTGGACCTGCTGGCTATCTCCTACTTCCTGGACCCTCTGTAATTACTGTGCAATAAAACTTCCACCCCATGTCAGTTAGATCTGAGGGGCAGAGCAGCTCAATACAAGCTGGGAGTTCTCTCACCAGCTCTGCTCACTGTTTTGGCCCTGAACACTTAAAACTGATCTAGTCCACCTGACCTCTGATCAGGAAACCACTCTGGATAATACATGTGTTACAGCTGGACATCCCAAACATACCCTACCAAGTAAATGTGACTGGCCAAATGGGAACCAATTTGAAGTCATCTTTCTCTTTCTCTTGAAGAAAGAAAAAAAATCATTAGAGACAACAAAAGGCACAGTTAATATGATGGTGCTGCTGTCCAATAGGGCCTCTTGCATTTTAGCAAGTTCAGTCAGAACAGAAACCCAAGGGGAAGTGCATGAAGATCCAGGTTAGATGTAGTTCAGGAGCCTCCGTCTTCCTTGCAAATGCTGCTCCATCACAGATATAGCACCTACCCCAGCCCCATGCCACATCAAAGCAGCTATGTCTGCTCTGCCTAAATTATCTCCCTGCACTCATTAACAGCACTCCCCCACTCCAAGTCTTATTTGGGATTCAGCTCACAAAGCTGACTTAACCCATCCTTCAACCCACAAACCATATTTCTTTCTCAAGTGGTACACAGCTCCCATCACAGGAATGACCTGTGCTTTGCAGCACTGCTTCCCTTTCAAGGTCAAACATGTTTCATTTGCTCACACTCACAGGCTCAAAGCAGCTCACCCCGAGGGGCACAGCCCTGTCGGTTCACTTCATGCCGTGGTGATAACTGTGCCAAGCCATTCCCATTACACCTATCCCGAGTGATGCAGCTGCAACAGAGACAAATGAACAAAGCTGGAGTGCTTGCAGGTAGCATCTGCTGACAGTGCAAAGGCAGGAGGGAACACAGGAAGGCTTCCTGGGAGGACACAGCCATGCTCTGCTGTCAGAAGCTAGAAGCACACTCAAGCTAGCCTTTCAGAAACATGTGAGACAGCACTAGTCTTGAGCCTCTGAGGGACTGGCGAGAGCTTTGAGGGATGAATTGCATACTTGTCCCATTAGGAAACACATTTGTGCAACTTAGATAGTATTAAAAATATCTGAGCATGATTTACGTTTTTTATCCTGTTTTTATTTTTCTCCTTTTACCCCTGTAAGTTCTATGAAATCAGAGACCACATAGGAAAAGCCAAGTACACAACAGCAGGAAAAATAACTGTCATCAAAACACAGAACCTAAAACCTGAGATTCATTTTCTACATTCATATAAAATCTCTTGCCAAAGCTTATCCTCACTGCTGCATTTTTTTCACTGGGAAGAACCAGTACATTTACACATTTACATTTTTCTCCAAGGTTACTCTGAAATTATTATTTGCAATGCACTTGGCAGATTAGAGGCATTACATAAATATTAGATGCTATAGCATAAGGTCTTACACAAGTAAAGGGATTTCTGAAGGTGTTAAAATTATCATGAGGTTTCTGTACGCTGTTTTATATGAAGCCAGGCTTAAACAAGAGCCAGACAATATATATTAAAGTTAACATTATAATATGCATAGAAGAATAATTCATACAGAGGAAGACTGTTCAGTTGTCTCAAGCTACATATATGGGACTTGAGTTTTCAGTTCATTCATCAGGTACTACTCAGTCTTATGTTCTGAACTACAAAAAGGAGAAAAGAAAATATTTTCATCTAGACAAGGAGAATTGCAAACAACTTTTTAAGAAGTTTTAAAAGGAAAGTAATTCATTAGTTCTGCGTACATAAACTGACAACCAAACAGAACAAGATAAAAAAAAGTATTCCCTTCCCCACGAGTCTCATCCTCCTGAAATTTGTACCAAACAGAACACACACAAGAAGTGTGTTTACCGATGGGTATGAGTCATGCTCCCAGGGGAGGGTTAGAAAGACTATCACTTCCAATTCACAGGAGCAGGACTGTGGTGTTGTTATCTTCTATTAATAAGAAGCAATGGGGATTAGAATAAGCAATCAGTAGCTGCATGCCCTATGCTATCCTCCAACATCAAAATATTCAACCCAGGACAAACATTTTTTGTGGTTTGCCTCACCTCAGCTGACAGATATATTAAGCTTTCACCTGCTTCATAACTTTATTAAAATACTTAGCATTTGAATAAATATTTTGGTCTACACAGCACAAGGTAGAAGAATGCATCTGTGTTATCTTAATTTACTTCAGTATTTATGATCACTCAGAAATGTTGGAAAATATTTTAATAAAAACCCCCAGTTAATTCTCACGTACATTCATTTGCTACAAACTAAGTAGCATAGCATGAGGAAACATGATGCAATAGCATCAGCCTTACAAAAAATCCAGAACCTTGAGAAGGAAAATAAAACACCTATAAAATCTATAAACTATCCCCTCCCCTGCTTCATTTTGAACTGTAACAACTTGCCACTGTAATAATGCTGTAGAAGGACATGGTCATCATACTTCACCTACAACTCTGCATTCATTACAGGTCAGTAGCCACCAACATCACAGAGAAAATGTAATTTCTACTGCAGGCCTGCAGAGTAGAGAAACCACAGTATCTGAAATGTAACATTATGGAAAAACAGCCTGGACTTTGTCTCATCAAACAAAAGGTACTGCTGGGCTAATAAATTGACTTTTTAAGCCAAGAAACACACATACCAGCAAAGTCAAGTTTCTGAAAACATAACTCAGAACTGCAAAGGTATCTGAAGTGTCACTTAGAATTTAAAAGGCAAGCCAAATTGTCTCTTGTATGAGGACACAGACAACATGCAATCAAATCTTTCCCCCTGTCCCTGAAGTGTTATTTGATAGTACCTTTTGAAGTTCTCCAGAGATGTGGCAGAAAGGCAAGAGCAAAGAGAGGGACACATGTGACACAAAAGCAATCAGCTATGGTCCCATCCCCAGGATTCATACCCTTTAGAAAAGCAATTTGTATAGTATATATACATATTGTGTGTGTGTACATATATATATATAGTGTGTGTATGTATATATATATATAGTGTATATATATACATGTAGTATATAGATTATATATATAGTTTTGTATAGTTTATGGTATATATATAGTTTATATCTATAAATATATATAAACTATATACATAGTTTATAGTATAGTTTAGTATATATATTTTATATAGATAGCTAGATATAGATATTTTAGTACTGGATTCAGACTGTAGGAATATACATTCAAAATGGATGGAAAATGACTAAGCTTGTTTTTCTACCACAAAATGCTACTCAGTTGCAGTTACTCTGCAACACCACCAGCATAAGCAGCAGGCTAGTTCTTTGTCATTTACAAATTTAGCATTTATTTTATCGTGCCATATGTAGTCAAGGGAATTCAACTGGGAGAGGAGAGCTCTGCTCCACCCTGTTCATCCTCTAGCTTCACAGAGGGAAGAAGATAGAATAGAGGAGAAAAAGGTGAGAAATACTGTTCTGGGTAGAGTTTAGATGCAGTGAATATAATCTGGGTCATTTCATGCTACATACTCTCTGCTACTGCCTTTACTTTGCCAGTTACTTTCAGAGTTGAACACTAGGGCTGCTTATCAGCAGTGCTGCAGGGAAGAGGTCTTAACACCCTGAAAACAGCACAGGAAGGGACCAAAGAAGAAATTCCCCTCCCAGTAACAGGACAATCCATGCAGAAGCTCAAAAACCAGCTCGTGGCTCAGACATGGAAAGCTCTAGAGGAGATCCAGTGCAGCTGCTTGCAGATGAGAGGCAGGGCAACAACTAAATAAAGTGTGAGGCAGATCCCTCCCACCCTCCCTTACTTGAATAAATCACTTAACTTTTCAGAGAGCAGCAAATCTCCTTACTCCTCTGGATTAAAGGCAGACTTACAAGAACATTTGTTAACAGACTACCCTCTCCCAGGGTCATTCCTGATGCACACCAGCTAACCACATGCAGAAAATTATGTTATGCCCTTGTTCAAAAATGAAAAGTTTATTTCTAATAATGATACTTTTAAAGACAATTAAAGAGCTTACTGGATTGTAGGACACAATTTTAATTTTTCTCCTATGGAGCTTGACAAATATTAGACAAGTGTCTGTGGTATAAGAATATCTCTTTGAAACATGGCCTTTTGCCATCCTGTATGAGGTGAAATGAAATTCAAGGTCTCAGAGCTCCCATGCAAGGAAGAGACAGCAGGGACAGAAGACAACTCATTTCAGAAGACAACTTTTAGTCTGCTTACTGACTAAGGAGAGCTGGGTCCCTATGAGATTCCCAGTAAAATGCTAAGAAGCACTGATATTTTATCTCAGCACCAAGTATGTTTAATTTGCCTGCCTGTGTGTTTTTTGTAATGACCACACCATTAAAAGAGGGAACATTAATAATAAAAAATAAAAGCTAGTTTACATTTCACATCATAATATCATAGAACTAAGTAGGTAATTTTAAAAATAAGTTAAAATATATTACATGAATGAGCAATATTGCAAAAATACCAATTACACAAAATGTTCAGTACAAAAGGATGAAGAAAGTGGAGTAGAGGAGAAATGCTTATTCCAGGGGAGTAAGTCAGATGAACAGGCCCATACCACACAAATGCTAGGGAAAAGAAATAGTCAACAGGGTGAGCTACTTTGCCAATATATTGTTTAGTAAGAAATACTAATCCTCAGGAATCAAAGAAACAAAAGGAATCCCCTAAAAAAGTGCATATTTTGTAGATACAAACTGCTTCAGTCTGGCATGGGAACCAGGTCTAACCCCAAAATGCCTTCTCCTTGGATGTCAACACAACAACATCAAGGAACTCCAGTATCATCTGTAAACTGACATGTTTTACAATTAAAGAACATGAACACTACAAATTATTTCCTGAAACTCAGCCTCCAGGTGACCTATTCTCAGAGCCAGAATTTCTTCCTAAAGATAGTGAGACAGATGCTAGTGCTGGGTGTGGAACATAAATCCACTGACTCAAACCCTGCTGTGCAACGGCTCACAACATCAGGGCAAACACAGTGCAGGTGGCACACACTCTCCTTACACCTTCTGGGCCAAAACCCCACCTTCTAAGTCTACAACAATTCTCTCATTAGCTTCAGGAAGTAAAAATCCCTGTGTCCATAGGCACCCCAACCAACAAAACGCTGAAATCACTTTTGCTGATTTGCTAAAACATGAAAACACAGAAAGGGCAATAGCTCAGGGAAGCTGCACCTTGGCACACCACAGGTATGTCATGTCTTCTCTCCTGTCTTCATACCTAAGCAAACTAGCAAAATGTGAGTTAAATAGCTGACCTTTGTGTTACATCACAAGCTGCTTGTGAGGACACCAGACTTCCTCCTAACATTCTTGTAAGTACTTGTATTGTAACAAAAGGCAAACATTGTTCTGATAGTTTCCTTAACACAGACATTAACAAAATGCTAAATAATAGCGTGGAAGTACTTTATTCCCTGCTTTACTCAAGCCAACAAACTTCAGAATATGTATACTAGTAATTTCATCTTCCTGGTACTCTTTCCATTTCTTCTATGTAACTCAAATCTGTTTCAAAAGGAAAACATAGTTTCAACACATATAGCAAGTCTTTGCAAGTATTTTCAGAAAGCCTGGTAATAGCTCAGCGTGAGTAAAACAAACAAAAAAAAAAGTCATATTTGTCAAAATCTGAGTTTGTCCATATTTTCTTCTATTTCGTTATTCTTTAATGCTTTGCCTTTGGAAAACAATGCAATTTTGGTGGCACCGCTTTCCTGTTAGCTTCTCTGCAGTTTTGAGATCTTCTGGTTAGAATGAATCCCAATTTTGGAACATCATATGCATACTTCTGGGCAGAGGGTAGTAACACATTCACTAATTCTCTCTAACAAGTACCACCTTTCCCTTAGATCTGCTCCACCAGCACCAGAGCCAGTAACTGCAAGGGAAGGGGATGAGACAAAAAACCGAAACCAACCAACCTAACAAAAACAACAACAAAAAAGCCACCAGAGAAAAAACAAAAGGGCAACTTCTTTTCACATAGATAACGACAGGAACTGAAAAAGCTAGTGCCTTTTTTTTATGCCTCCCAATTAACCAAGCTGCTCAAAGCTCAAGAGGGAAGAGCAACAAGTATATGAAAACAATCCTGGTATGTTCTGCTTTCATGACCACCAGAGTCATTTACTTTATCTACAAATGCTCTCTCCCATCTGGTTTCATCGACAGGGTCAATGAAACCTTCACTCTCCAGCACCGACATTTTTCTGCCCTGGCAGTGTCAGGTGAAGGTCATGGGATGCACACACCTGGGAGCCAGAGAACCTCCCTTCCACTTTGTCACCAACTTGCAATTACAGTTACTTGCTGAAAGCCACAGAACTTCGCCTGAGCTGAAAATAGCAGCATGTACTTATTTCGGTAAAGAAGTGCTTTTTAAGGGACTAATATAGTGGCAGAACAATTAGAGCTTATTTTTAAATATTTACAGTTTATAGGGAATTTACTCAGTAACCTATTCAAGTCTTTATTTATCTGAGGAAAACAATCCAATTTAAAATGCTTTAAATCTCTCATTAAAATCTCTCTTTAATTCTCCCATTTCAGCATCCCCAATGATGTAACAACCTTTTAAATAAAGCTAGTGATTGGTCATTAACAATGTGAAGCCTTCACTGTAGCTTTTGCTGGAGTTTTTTTGGGAATTCATGTACATCTGAAGAGACGACTTGTAGTCTGGAAGGGCTAATTTAGTAACTTCATTAATCTCTGAGTTGGTAGCAACATGGATAGCCAGACATGCTCAAGACTTAGAAGCAGTAACAGAAAGAAACCAAATACTGAATCCTGCACCCAGAATCCTCAAGGAAAACAATGTGCCTACCGATAAAGGCATCAAGTGCAAGGACATGCCTTGCCTCTGCAGCTACTCCCACTGCCAGCTGGATGCATCCAAAGGAGCACTGCCTTTTGCCTGGCTGCCAAGTCTACAACCAGGTCCTGATCAGACACCCTCTAAAGTAAATACCATTATATGAGTAAGTCAGGGCAACAAACCATTTGGAAAGCCCAGTTTGGGGGCTAGCCAACGGATTTTGTTTTCTTTCCGTTTGGAACCTGCGGTCCTCAAGCATCTCCCCAAACTAGAAAGCACTTTGAGAGAGAGAGATATGTGACCCATCATCACCAGCGAGCACAACGGCTGTCAGGTCCACAGGAAGGTGTTCCAAACCCCACACATTTCACCATTCCCAGGTAGCATAAAGCATTTACACAGGCACAAACCAAACCGTGTTTCCTACCAAAAGCCCTTTCTATTCCAGGGTCAAGGACCTAAACCGCTGTTCACCGGCGGGTACCCCATCCTTGGCCCCGGAGCCGTCACTACGGGCAGGGGAGCCCGGCGCTGCCCCTGGCCATCCTTCGCCGATCTGGGCACCGGCCACTCCCGCGGGGGCTTTCAAGGGCAACTGACCGTCTGCCTCTTCGGGCTCCCAGGAGGGAACCACCCAGGCACAGAGCCGCGGCCAGGGCCGGACACACGGCGCCGGGGATGCCGCTCCCTCCCCCGGCACCTTCCCCCCTCCGCTCCCGCTGCCCGCGCAGGCCCGGGGCTGCGCTCCCCCCGCCTCCGGCAGCGCAGGCACCCGCCGGGGGCTGCCCCGGCATCGCCGCCTTTCGCGGCCAGCGGGCTCGGCCGCACTCCACCTGCGAGCCGCGGCGTACTCACTCCGCGTAGCCCGTGGTCCAGGGCAGGCGCCGGGTGTCCTTGCTGAGGATGAGGATGGGGCGGGCGATGTGGTCGGCGGAGCACTCCACCTCGTCCGGGGACAGTCCCAGGAACTCGGGTCTCCCGTAGGGGAAGCGGAGGGGCAAGTCCGCGCCGCTGCCGTGGTCGGCGCCCGCGCTGCCAGCCATGATGCCGCCCATGAAATTGGCCACGGCGGACTTCACCCGTGTGAGCATAGTAACCCCGCCGGCGGCGGCAGCGCCGGGGCCGCCGCGCAGGGCGGGGAGCGGGGCGCGCCGGCGGGCAGCGCTGCCGAGGCGGCTCCGGCAGCCCCCGCCGCGCTCCCGCAATGGGGGCGCCGGGCCGCGCGGAGCCGGGCGAGAGGACGGCGGGCTCAGGGGCAGCCGCGGGGCCGAGGCCTCATTGCAGGTTTCCCCCTCCCGGCGCGGCGCTGGGTGAACTCAGCCCGGCGGCAGCGGCTGCTGAGTCATGTGATAGCGCGGCTGGATTCGCCCGGGCGCTTCCTGCTCCTCCTGCGGCACCGGCGGGCTCCTGGCACACGCCGGGCACGGGCGGCCGCCGCCCCCGCCCGCCCACCCGCGCCGGGGGCCGGCCCGCGGCAGGTGCGCGGCGGGCGGAGCCTGCGGCCGGCGGGGCCGCCCCCGCTCCGCTCCGCTCCCGCTCCCGCAGCGATGCGGCCGTGCCGCCGCCGCCTCCGGGATGAGCCGCCCGGGAGGCCGTGCCCTCGGGGTCGCTCGGGGTTCCATCGCCGGGGCTGGAGATCGCCGCCCGCGGTGCGCTGTCCCTGCTGCCCCTAGGCTGAGCCAGCGCCGTCCCAGCCCCGGCAGAGCCCGCTGATCCTGCGGGGCAAGACGGCCGCTTGGAGGGTTTACGTGCCTTCTCCTGCTCAAACACGCCAAGGATATTTTCCCCAGGAAGCCATTTGTTAGAAAAAAGAGCCCGGGGCAGTGGCCGAAAGCCCTGCTGCCGGCCTGCCGTGGTTTCCCCCTGCCTGCCGGGGGAGGCCGGGGACGTGCCCGTCCGCCGGGCAGCGGTGACGGGAGTGGCAGCCCCCGGCTGCTCCGCTCACCGCAGGACATTTCGGATGCTGCCATGGAGCAAAAGTGAAAGGACTGGCCAAAAATCCTCAAATTTGCGGACATAGATGTTTTAACCTCTTCTTCTTTTGTTATGTAATTTTGACCATGTCATACTCTTTCACGATTAAAAAAAAATAAACTGGGAGGTCTCTTCCATGTGGTGGTCACCCAGATGTGTGGAAGGGTTGCAGATTTTAGTGTGCCAAGCTTTAAGAAAATGTTGGAATGGAGCAGGAGCATATAGGAAGTCTGACCTCTGAAGCAAGACTTTGTCTGAGCCCTGTGATTCTGCAACCCCCTCGAGAGCTGTAAGGCTCACTGAAAGGCAGTGACCTCCGAAATGGTAATGCAGCACTGGAACTTGCAGGAGAAAGCTGGTTAGTTATCATACATGGCATACATGCAGTGGGGATGGTCAGCCATCATCTTGCTGGCTCATACTAGAAACTGGCTGCCATGAAACTGAACACACAGTTACAGAGATTTAAAGAATTAGTCTTGTGAGCTTGCTCAGTTTCTGATTATTAAAAAATAACCTGAGAACTGACTTCAAACAATGCCTGTGTTTGCTCCAGGTTCTTTATATACAGACATAAGAAATGTAAACCTATTGTGACACTCACCAGTTTTTATGATAAAGCTGTCTACTAATAAAGTCCAGAGAGCCAAAAGTATATTAGAGAACAGAGATGCTAAGAGCATGTTAAGTGCCTTCTAAAGTAGAAATGGAAATATATCTACTCCAAATTAAGCATTACAGATACACTTCCTTTAGGACAAGGTGTTTATTTTTTCTTATCTCTTGTATAGTCATTTCCAGGGTTGATATTATAAGTGTTCTGAAGAACGGTAAACCTCTCTTGGTTTATTCCCAGTTTCTTCCACCCAAGATAATCTCTTTATACTATCTTTTGTCTGCTGGATGGCCTCTTTTTTTTCATCTAACAGGTACTCCAACACTCTTTTGCCTCACTAATGCTTATAGGACCTCCCACCCAGAGAAGAGAGGTGTGAGAAGAGGGACAGCAGCAGAAGTTGATCTGTATCCCTGTATCCATCACAGATTATGAATGGAACTTCCGGAGAAGCTGTGCCAACATACTAGACTTTGCAGTTTATTGGACCTAAAGACATTGAAAAATATAATTGACTAAAACTCAGAGACAACGCCGTGTTTGTTCTCTGGCCCCATACTGCAGTCACTATTCTGCACAAAACATGAGGAGAAATGTGGAGGAATGTGTTACAGTTTAAATTATTATCTCTGCTAGATGACAAGGAAAAGCCCAGATGAGACATATGGGGAGACAGCTTAGTAGCTCACCACTCAAAACAGATCTGTGCGCTGTTTGAAATTCTATGGATGCTTATTTCAAGAATGCTGTAAGGATACAACAGTACAACAGGAGGGATATGGCCTCTTCATACTGAAAAGTACAGAGAGATGCCTTGATTTCAGTTCTTTGGGAAAGAGGATCATGTTTATTTGTGAGTCAGAAGTGAAGCCTCACTTCTCAAAGGAAGTAATAATCAGTCCCTGCAGGGCTCAATGAGTTCCCCGTATCTCCCAGCCTGTGGTCCACCTGGTCCAAGCCAGACATTTTTCTTAGTGGCAGGTAGACCTTTAAAAGCTTGGATATTGAATTCCAGTAAAATTTGGAGGATGAATTCTCTATGCAAATGTTTGAAAATTGACTCTGTCCTCCTGCAATCCCATGACTAATGCAAAGGAAATATGACAGTTTGGAGGTTTTTTTACATGTTATCTTATTTGTGACATTGGAGTAAATCTACTTTTCTCTCTGAATGGGTAACCATGCCAGGGAGTGAAGCTGTGTGTGGGCCAGAAACACATTCATATGAGCTCTTTGAAGCATCTGAGTTATGCCACCTTGCCATGAATCATATTCATCATTCAAAAAATTCAATAATTTTAATCATAATGAGAACAGATTTACACAAAGAACACAGTAAACTTTTATGCATAAAATAATTCTGATTGGAGATGGCTTCTGAAGATCATGTCCTCTAGCTCCTTTTCAAAGCAGGGTCAACTTTAAAGTTATGTTATATTCTCCAGAAACTTGTCCAGTCAAGTTTTCAATATTTCCAAGGATAGATTTTCAAGGATGGGGATACCGCAGCCTCTCTGGGCACCAGTTCCAATATTCAACCACCCATTCATTAATTCTTTTTCCCCTGCCATCTGTTTGTTTCTGTTGCAGTTTGTGTCTGTTGCTCCTTATTACCCTTCACCTTTGAGAATTCCTCTGAGATTCTTTCCTCCCTGTACCCTCTTATTAGGTAGTCAAAGGCAGAAGTAAGGTTTCTTCACCTCAGCCCTGCCTTCTAAAAGCTGAACAAATCCATTTATCTCAGCATCTTCTTGCAGAACCTTGGTGGCCCACTGCTGGGCTCCCTCCAGTAGGTCAGCTGGGGAGCCCCAAACTGGACAATCCTCTCATAAGTGCCATTCAGAGGGGTGTGATCACTTCCCATGACTATTGCTGATACACCCCAATGCGTGTTTAACTTCCATCACTTCAAAGGCACATTGGTGACTGACACTCACTTTATTGCCTGCCAGGATCCTCAGGCTTTCTCCTCTGAACATATCTTCTTGACTGTCAGCCCTCTGCATGGGTTTTCCCCAGCCAGTTGCAGGACATTGCACATGTTCTTGCTAAACTCCCAGCTGTCAGCTCGTTCCTTCAGGCTGCCGAGATCCCTCTGAGTTGTAGTCCTGCCCTCCAGCTATCAACTTATTCCACAGAGCCAGGAGGAAAGGAGACAAATACAGTCAGAAAAAATTTCTTAGGGCTATCTTTTCTGTAGGTATTATTTTTGTATAGAACCATAGAATATCTCAAATTGGAAAGGACCCATAGGGATCATGGAGTCCAACTCCCTGCTCCTTGCAGTACAACCTAAAGCTAAACCATGTGCCTAAGAGCATTGTCCAGATGCTTCTTGACTTCTGATAGGTTTGATGCCATGACCAGTTCCCTGGAGAGCCTGTTGCAGTGATCAAACACACTCTCAGTGGGAACTTTTCCTAATGTCCAGTCTGACCATACTTTGACGCAGCTTCATTACACTTCCTCATGCCTTATTTTTGCCTTTGTAGCTACTTTTTTAGGCAACTATAAGAAAATTCACTTTAAATAAAGAAAAAGCTTGCAAAATTAAATATCCAGCTGACTGTAAAGATTCTGGTTCTAGCTTGTGAGTACTTGAGTAGAGAAGTATGCTACGTAGATTAGCTGGAAGTGTATCCAGTGAAAGTGCGTTGACTCAATGTGTTTAAAATATTTCTGACAATAAAAAATATTTCTGGTGCAGGCCCTTTTTTGTTTCTTTTGCATAATAAGGCAATGCTTGGGGCTTCTCTTAAGAATGTGGTATTTATTTTAACAATGTAACTGTCATTAGCTTGTATCTTGTTTGTACCTTATGTTGCTTGATTACTTGAAGAATTTTTTCCTGTGCTTTTCATGCTCTGAATAAAGGCAATAAAAGCTCCCAAAGACCTTGGTGAGAGAAGAAGTAGGTCTGATGTAAGATGAATGTACCATTTCTGCAGGTTTGAACTTCTGGGTTATGTTATCACAGATGTAGTCAATATCCACAGGTGTGAACTGAGCTGCTGAACAAATTTGGAGAGCGCGTCAGAATAGGTGCCTGACATTATGGGATGAAGCTGTATATGCAGGGGGAAAAAAAGCTTTGACAGAAGAATTGGTTGCACTTCTCTGTTAATTCCCCATACAAAAAACACTGAAAGTCTTATTTTTGCATATGATTCTGCTCAGGAGGATTACCACGTCATGTGGTGATCAATGAAGTTATTCTTACCTTTTCAAAAGGACTGTGCAACCTTTAATTAGCATGAGGAAGCTCTTTATCTCTAGAGAAAGGCCCTTCAGAAGCACAGTGCCTGAAGCATCACAGTGATGTGGAGGACAAAATGCCCCTTATTAAGACATCAATCCTACTTCCTGCAATACCCAATCTCTGCTTGCAGCAGCCCCCAGCATTTCCAGGCTTATCAGAGCTGATGAGATGGAAGCTGTTGGTGTTCTTGCCAGTTTGCATGCAGAAGCACCAATTAAGCTTAAAAATAAATGAATGTTAGCAATACTTGAAGTGATGTATTTCCTCTGCTATGCCTGATATTTACTGCACCATCCTCTAGTCAATATTAATTTCATACATGGATTTCCTTTTGAGAGACTTCTGCAACTGAAGCTCAGAGAGAGTATCTCCGTAAGAACATGATTAGCATGATGGTCCCAAGGCTTTGTGCTCCAATCCAGTCCCCCACAGAGCATGAGCTGGGTAGTCCAAATGAAGGATGCTATCCAAAGAGTCAAAATCTACAAAATGTTATCAGGGCCAAGCCCTTGTATATGAAATTTAGGGTAAAATGTTCTTTTTCTACTGCCGTCCTAACTGCAAGGTGACTAAAACCCAAAAGTATTTTTGCTTTGTCAGGCTACAGGGACTATAGCTGGATTTAGCTTTCATGGCCTGGTATTCTTCATCTGCAGGTTGTCCTCTGAGTATTGCAGGTATCAGAGACCTGGTGAAGCACTCTGTGGTTTGGGAACATGGGAAGGGCAAGCAAGTATACCAAGTCTCTTTTCAACTAGTGTGAAATTAGTAGTACACATGGATTTTATGCTAATATGCAGCATGGATGGACACATCAGGAGACCTGGGATGGCAGGCAGGAACAGGAGCTGGAAGTTGTCTGTCCCACTCCTACCTCCATACATGTGGAGAATTACCTTTGTTCTTGGCCATGCTGAATGGCTAAAACCCTATACCTTTAGGGATTCAAAAACTGGAAATTCTCTCACCAGTAGGACTTAACTGAGAAGGTGTTTTCAGAGCACAACAGTTGTACTGAATCAGGATGGCTTTAACAAATCAGGGGCTAGGGTCCTGGAGCCCCATTTTCCCACAGAGCCTCCCGCTCCTGCTTTTGCAGGCTCATTCTGCAAAAGCAGCTCTTTCTGCACCTTCCCAGAAGTATTTTGGAGGCGATATGAAGAGAAGGCCAGTCACAGCCCTGTCTTTACTCAAAAGTATGTTGTCCAGCTGAGTGGGGAAAGTATTCATGCCAGAAAAGTGGGTTCATATCCCTCCTCACAGCGGAGGACTAATAAATGCAACATTATGAGCTGCATGAAAGCAGCCTTCATTTACATACCTAGGCATAAAAAAGGCTCTGAGGAGGGATCTTAATTGACTAGCAATTATAGCAAAAGATGTCACAAAATCAAAACACTTCTTGCAATCTATATAAATATAAATAAATACTTCAACATAAGCTGCCCATAAGCCTGCAAGTGTCATGTTTGCCAAAGGCTACAGAATGACTTTTTCTACAAGAATCTATCTGCAAATATCCTGAAAATAATTTTCTAATTTCACAATAAGCATCGTCATTATGATTTTGCTTCTTCAGGCTCTTCTTACTTTCCATTATCCTTTTGAGCCTCCATTAGGCCTTTTGAATGCCTGTCGCTAAATCTGCTAATACTGGGATGGAATAGGGATTAGTTTGTTTATGTGCTTCTGTTGGCAGCTTTTCATGGGGGAGGTGGAGCAAGATGATTGTATCCTCTCTGGGGTTCCTTTGCCCTGGCTCTTGTGAAAGGACACCTTGCCCTGACGATGTTGTGAGATGCTTGAAAATGTCAGCAGTGGCAACACTTTTGCTGACAGTCTCAGCAAAAAAAAAGCTGAAAGTAATCAGATAGTTTAAAATGTAGAGACAACAGGAAAATAAGCAGGTAAAAGGACATGTAAGCATTTGTAAGGGAGGGAGACAGTACTAAAAGCTTGACTGAGTACAGGCACATGTATTTCAACTACCTCAACATTTCAGATCGAGTAGGAGCATGTTTCAGAACACAAGACAGTCTTGACTGGTGCCTGGATTAAACACGGGTTAAACACACAGGGAAGTGATTTGTATGTACCACATGGAGGGGAATTTTAACCTGCCAGCTGCCCTCACTGCAGACGCTCCTTAGATGGGGATGTCTCAAGATTAAGTAGGATGCATGGATGAGGGGCTTCTTGTCTGCTGCTGGTGGCTTAGGAGCAGATGGTGAACATGAATAAAGATTCTCTCCCTACATTTGGGCTGTGGCTTCTGCTGCACAAGCTTTCTTGCAGTTCAGGCCAGCCAGTTACTGGCTTTCATATGCTTATCAGCTATGGTCTTGTTGGCAGCATGATCAAGCCTTAACTACCATGCTTAGAGTTAGGCAGTGCTTTTTTATTATTTTTTGTTTTTTTCATTAATTAAATTAACAATTCTGGCAGAACTTGAAGGTTTGAATATCAGCTTGGACATATGAAATCCCAGGTGCCTTATGTGGTATTCATTCTCAGATAGTTTTGCCATAGAAGGAAGTAGGATATTTGAGCAAGTTGTCAAAACTCCAGGCTCCTAGACTTCAGGCTGAGTTTACCAGATGTGTTATGTTTTCATAAATCACAGTTGCATCTAGAATGAATGATGGCAGAGAAAGTTAAAGAAATTATATTACTTTTGCATTTAGCTCTTCGATTTCTGCACATCTTCTGTAAGCAGTAATATGGGAACTGTTTTTCTCATTCCTTTTTTATGTTCTTTCCAGCATTGGTCATGAGGTGTCTGTGGCCCTGTACAGTCAGTCTGATTATCTGCTTTCCCAAATACATGACATTCTGATATTAATTTACTGTCATTCAGACTGGCACAACTAATATATGGAACCTTGTCAATAGACAAGAAAAACAACAGCAACAACGAGAGGATTTAGAATTTGTTAGCACTTCCAAAAGTTTGATGAAGAGGTAAAAGTGAGTATGTAAATATTTACTGAGGTGTATTAGAATAAAAAAAAAAGCTCTTCTGGTTTAGTTGTGAAACAAGATACTATAACTTTTATCCATTCTTCTACAGCATCCTTCAAAGGTCTCTTGTATCTGCTTATTTTTTTGTAAAACCCTGTGTCAGTAGTGTGGGACCTAAAGCATTTCAGTCTGGACAAGCACATGGCTCTTTTTCACCCCTGCTCTTATTTTATAACTTGAGTTATAAAACAGTTAAAGTTAACAGTTAAAGTTGTCTTTTATTAATGGTCATGACAGTTTTATTTAAATTAATACTTCCTCACCGTATTTTATTTATGGAAGGGTTTTGGGACTGATTTGCCTTTGGTTTTTACTTTTTTTTTAATGGTTTAGAAGCTATATCTTTTGAAAATCTCCTGCAGAGTGAGTTTTAAAAAAGTAGTAGTAGTAGCAGTAGTAACTGTAATAATAATAATGGAATAATTCTCTTCATGCTTCTTCCTAAAGGCACAAGAATGTAACCATTATATCTGCTTCATTTCTACCAGTTTGGACTGATTTAGTGATGAAAACCCAGGACTTAATTCAGTACTACAGTGCTGCCAGTCAAGGGACAGACATGAGAGAGCATTAACAATGTGCCAGTAAGGGCCATCCAGAGTATAGCAACGCTCAGGAGCTTCATTGGTTGAGAGCTGGACTCATTTCAGTTGTGCTGTAATGCAGCACTCGGGCTAACTTGAAGGATCTTCCAAGATCACGGAGACCAGGCTTCTTCAGATGCTCTCAAAAAAGAAAAAAAACCAACAACCACTAAGCACTGAAAATGTAGCACTGGGGGAAGTCAGTTCAGTTCTGGAATGAGCTGATGGGGGAAAAGTTCAAACAGGACTGTCTGAACATCTCTGCTTCCACAGCCAAGGCAGCCACAGGAAATGTCCTAAGCAAACACAATGCCACAACAATAGGCAATCTGCACGACCTTCTGCATACTCCAGCTGACATATCTGAAAATCAAATTAACCTCTGGCTTTTGTGGGTCATGGTCTTTCAACTATTGTCTGTAACAACCTAAGAAACCCAATAGAAAAGATACTTTTTAACAGATTTAAAGCAATAAAGCAAGAATCATGATCTTCACCAAATAGCTGACATAGAATAAACATGCAGACCTTCTGGAAAATTAATTATTTGTGATTGCGCATCTGAATCAACAGTGTTTTGCTTTTTAATTTAAAGGATTTTTTAAAAAATCTTTATTTCTATGGGGCTGGAACTCCTTTTGAGAGGAATACATGCACCTACATTCAGGTAATGAGAGTAAATAATTAGCATGCCATAACCTAGTTCTGGTTGCTGCCAATTGTTTTTCAGCTTAGCCTCTGAAAACAATTCTCACTGTGCTGCGGGGCAGTTCCTTTTGTCCCATGTTTTCACACTTCCTTACTCTCCATTTGAGTTTTTTCCTAAAGCACTGCCTGAAGCAGGGAAGTGCCAAGGACTCACTGCCCATGGCTGGCACAATCCTTCAGCCTCTGAGGATGCGCTGCGGTCATGGTACCCCATGGCTAGTCCAAAATTTGTCACCAGCATCAGGAAAATTGACTCTGACCTCCCTGAAAACAAGAATAAAGGAATCCTGCTGCTGCTTGATGCCTTCTGCCCAGCAGAGTGTAGGACTGGCAGTGAACATGATGGGAAAGTTCTGGGCGCTGCTCAGCCTGGGTTTAGAAGCTCCAGCCCTCACAAATCCATCTTGAGTCAAAAAATAGGAACCATGGTCACATCTATGCTCTTGCCCTTGGTCCTTTGTGCCTGGGCTTTGCTATCCCAAACAAAAAATGTATTTCCTCCGTGGATTTCATTAGATCTCCATTTGCAATTTTACAAAAGGATTCAACAGGAAATTACAGTTCCTTAATAAGATCCATGATTAAGAAAAATCTGCAAATATGTTTTCTATATTTACGCATTATTTATTTAACAATAAAGGGTTTATGTTGGTGAGGAGCACGGTGAGATACTTCCCCTGACAGAGCTCAAAATAACCCTGCTGGGCAGACCTCTGTTTCAGCCGCAGTTAGGGGGAAATGCGGGCCCGAAAATCAGGGTGACAGAGTTCCCTGTTGTGATAGCAGGGAGAGAGAGTGCAGCTCAAGAACAGACCAAAGAAAAGTGTTGACACCACAAACCCAGCCGCAATGTTCCATTAAATCTGATGAAGCCTGAAATTCAAAGCTGGTTGGAAAGGCTTGTATAAACTGCATAGGAAGCATTTAAAATGCTGGCAAGCAGGCATCTCTCTGACCCTGTTGGCGGCTACACTAATGTAGCAAGATTTCAAGGATGAAGCTCTTTGAGAGAAGATTCTCAAGGAAGTTTGATCCCTCAGCTTTCTGTCAAACCCAGCCATGCCCTCAGTGTAAACAAACTTGTTTAAGGAAAACAGTGACAACACTGTTAAGTTTCCCATGTTTTCCGGGTTGTTCTCATATGCTTCTCACAAGGGATTTTGTGTCACGGGATTGTAGCTTACACATACAATTATCATTTTATTCGATGTCCTAAAGCCATCCAGGTATTTTTTTTTAACAAGGGACTGAAACTGGTGTTTGGCACTGCAGCTTGCTGTCCCTCTCTATGAGTGCGCAGGGGGCTCACCCAAGCAGAGCAGTGACCATGCCCCAGAAATTTCATGTGGAAGGCCTTGTCTCAAGGCAGGGTTTCTTCCCTGAGCACAGACTTGCAAATGACCAGAAATCCTCCCAAGAATGGAAACAGGAAACAAATCTCTGCCTCTCCTGGGGAAGGAATTAGATGCTTAAGACACAGTGAGAAGTGGTTTGTGTGGGATAAAGGCTACCACACATGGGAAAATGGTTGAGATTTTAAGATGGGGAGGGTTGAAGTGGAAAAGGCATCCAGCAATTATAAAGACATTAATTCACTAATACAGATTATTATAATTTTAGACTATTATCATAATATCACAATGTCCTTATTTGTATCATAATAAGGTTTCAGTAAAGAACGCAGTTCTTGGTGAAAAAGAAGTTTGGGCACTACTGATTTCATGAATAAAGGGTGATTTACTAGGTTTTAGTAAATGCTAATGATTTAAACAACATTTCCTGTAATTTTAGTGTTGTGAAGATCTTGATGTAGGAAATTCATAGCCATTTAAGACCCCTTGATGCTGTTATTCTGCAAAATACAGCCATAAGAAACTAAAGGGTTAGAATTTGTTTCCAACTGCTTCTGAAGCTGCCAAAGAAAGTAAACCTGTTTTTGAGAAAGTTCTTCCACTTGGCTTCAGCCACATTTTAGCTTCAGCAAAGTTGTGTGCTTAGCAGCTCTTGAAAAGAGGTGTGTTTCCACCAGATACCCATAGCTATATTTTAGATTTGGAGTTCAGCACTTGATTGTGAATTTCTGATTAAATAGCAATTTTTAAAAAAAGTCCTGGTGATTAAAATTCATCAAAACTAGGGGCTCATATTGCTGCCTTCAACACTCATCTTTTTCTGTTGTTTCCTAACATACACGTCATCAGTTGTATCTTGAGCACTGATTCAGAAAAAGAAACTTACTGAATCATAATAGTATTACTGCAGGAATTAATATGCCTAATTAATTTTTATATGATAACTTGATATCATATAAACTGATAACGTATGAACTGAGCCAGAATTGCTCACCCATGCAAAATTTGTGATGTGCCAACATTGGCAGATAAGCACATAACCATATTGTACCAACACTGTCAGGATTAGCACATAATCATATTTTCTGTCCTTTTTTTGGCAATAATCATTATACAAATGATACTAGTAAAGGCGAGCTGCCATGCATGTGGTTTTAGTTTTGATAGCTTGGGTAACAATCATGGTCACAGTGAAACGAAATAATGGGGGTGTTAGCACAACAGAGTTTCCAGAGGAAAAATCCAGTGTTAGTTTTGGAATCTCGTTACAACCTGCACTGAAGCCCATTGTTTCTCCCTAGGTAAACTGAAGCACTCTCAGCCAGACCTACTTCAATGAAGTCACAGAATCACAGAATGGGCAAAGTTGGAAGGGATCACAGTGGGTCATGTGGCCCAGCCTCCATGCTCAGGCGGGGTCATCCCAGAGCACATTGCACAGGACTGCATCCAGACAGTTCTTGAGTATCTCCAGCCAGGGAGACTCCACAACCTCTCTGGCCAATCTGTTCCAGAGTATGGTCACTCACACAGTTAAGAAGTTCTTCCTCATATTCAGGTGGAACTCTAGGTGCATCAGTTTCTGCCTGTTGCCTCTTGTCCTATTGCTTGGTATCACCTAGAAGAGCCTGGGTTCATCATCTTGACGCCCTCCTTTCATCTACTGATAGACATTGGCAAGATCCCCTCTCAGTCATCTCTTCTTAAGGCTGAGCAGTCCCAGTTCCCTCAGCCTGTCCTCAGAAGAGAGATGGTCCAGTCCCTCAGTCGTCTTTGTAGCCTTCCACTTGACCCACTCCAGGAGCTCCATGTCTCACTTGTAATAAGGAGCCCAAAACTGAACAGAATACTCCAGATGAGGCCTCACTAGGCCTGGCACCTGCTGTTCAGCCAGTTCTCAATCCACCTCACTATCCACTCATCTAGTCCACACTTCCTGAGTTTGCCTGTAAGGATGTTGTGAAAGGTGCTGTCAAAAGCCTTGCTGAAGTTGAGGCAGACAATACTCACTGCTCTCCCCTCATATATTCAGGGAGTTGTTTCATTGTAGAAGGTCATCAGGCTGGTCAAGCATGATTTACCTTGAGTGAATCTGTGCTGAATGCTCCTGATCCCTTTTTTGTCATTCCTGTGGGTAGACATGGCCTCCAGACTGAGGCACTCCATAACCTTTCCAGGGACTGAGGTGAGGCTGACTGGCCAGTAGTTCCCCAGGTCTTTCTTCTTGCACTTTTTGAGGACCAGGGTGACCTTTGCTTTCTTCCACACCACCCAGATGCAAAGGCAGCATGGGGTTCTGTGAAAGAGAACATGAGATCACAGCAGCTTGTGCTTCTCAGGCTTGTAGACAGTTATCTTTTGTAGAAGCACAATGCTCAATACATTTTTATATGCGTCATATGTGTTCCTCCTCTTCTGTCTTTTCCCAAACAAGTTCTCAGTGTTTCTGCATATCACTTCAAGCCATTATTACAGTAGTCTCATATCTTGTATAATAAAGAGTGCACATAAACTTAGAATACTCTTAATAAAATAGAGATTAATTATTAATTCCGTAATAACAACAACAACAACAACAACAAAAACTATGCAGAAAACTGTTGCCTTTATAATACAGAGAAACTTAATGTGAGAATCTCCTACAGATCAGTGGATCTTTTGATTTTTTAAATGTAAATCTCTTCAGACTGCATTTTCCTTTTGCAAAAATAAAATAAAAAATTTAAAAATAGCTAGAAGGTAACATATTACCACATTTTAAATTTGAACAAGTTCTTTTGATTTCTTTCATAACTGCCATTAAAGCCAAAAGGGAATTCTGCACTTACATTCTGAAGCATCAACATGATCTTGTGGTTCACACTAAAATTCAATCTGAATAGTGATGTTTTAATGTAGTGTAAGGGAAAACAAAGCTACCCCAAGGTTTCTGCTTATTCTCTACAGGGAAAGAATTATCTCTGTAGGAAAGCTAAAAAGCTGTATTATGCATATGCATTTATGTGCCTGGACACATAGTTAATATAAAACACCTCATGCTTTTCTAGATAGTATATGACACTATAAAACACCTGAATTCAAGTGGAAGAGGTTTCCAGTTTGGGCAGGATGACTGAGTCTGTCCTGGATACACTTATAGATACACTTGCATCCCCTCAGAGTGGAAAGGAGACCACTTAGCTGTAATTACAAAGAAGACTTTTGAGATCAAAAGGTGTCAACCATTTCTTGCAACTGTGTTTAGACTTCAAACTAAGTCAGCCAGCTGAATGCTAAACCATGTCCTGCTGAGTTGCAAATAACTTGAAAGGTGAAGAGCAGAGGTCAGAGTACAGCCCGGGGAGTTCTGGCCCAAATACAGTGAGCCGTATCTCTCCTTCCTTTTCCCTGGTGGGACAGGAATGAGAATCAGAAGAAGGTAAAATCCATTAGTTGAGATAAGAGCAGTTTAATAACTGAAGTAAAGTAAAATATAATAAAATAATTCTAATAACAACAGTAATGAAAAAGCAGATAAGAAAAGAGAATAATAAAAGCCAAGAGAAACAAATGATGCACAATCCAATTTCTCACCACCCATGGGACTGATGCTCAGCCCATCCTTCCTCTTGGTTTGTATACTGATCTTGATGTTCTGTGGTATGGAATATCCCTTTTGCCAGTCCAAGTCATCCATCCTGGCCATGCTCCCTCCCAGCCTCGTGTGCACCTGTTTGTTGGAAGAGCACGGAAAAATGAAACGTCCTTAAGTAAGCACTACTTAACAACGAAGTGTGTTACCAACATTATTCTCATACTACATCCAAAAGACAGCACTGTACCAGCTACTAGGAAAAAAATCAACTCTATCCCAGGCAAAACCAAGACAGCAGGGCAAAGCAGCTGCTGCTTCCCATTCTAGAAGCCTGAGCTGTAGACCCATTCCCTGCAGGGCTTGCTGAAGGCTCTCCCATGTGTGAGAATGCCAGCCCCCTCTGCTGAGTTTTTAAAGAGCATTGTTAACTCCATATGTGTCTTTTGGCTCTCTGCTTTCTATTTCTCTGTTTTATCTGCTGGCATCTTTAGAGTGTTAAAAGTTGCATTTAACCTTGTCAAAGGAGGACTGCTTCTATTTTAAATTGAAGCATTTTTGTACACAAATCATATTTTTCTTGCAACATTTCCTTATGGTTAAATATTTGTGTTGGAATTCCTAAATTATAGTACAGAAACAGTCAAATGAGCTGAGGAAGAGCAACTTCTGTTCTGGAAGGGGGCATAATGATATCCTCAATATCTTGTAAATGGAACTACTTTATTTCCAAGGCATTAGGAGGAATAGCAGCTGTATATTTTGTGACAGATAAAGCCTTTCTCTTTTTTTTCCCCCCCAAAATTTTATGAGTTTATCATGATTTCCTCAAGTCTGTTTAGTGAAATGTCTTGGATTGTTTTATTTTGCTACTTGCCTTCACCTAGATGTTGACTGACAAGAGTTCTCAGGTTGAAACTTTGTTTTCTCACACATGTAGCTGGCCTTGTTGGGGCAAGTCATAGTCCTTTCTTGTCCAAGTGTGTATTTAATCTGCTTGGGTTTATTTGAAACTTAATTTTCCTTGAATGTGCCAATGTGTGGCTTTAAGATTCACTCTCTTTTGAATGTGGTTAGGCATTTTCCCAGAAAAACGGTTTTAACCATTAGTTCTACAAAATTACAAAACTTCACAAAAAATACTAAATTTACAGACTTTGTTTCACTACAGAAGGAAACAAATTAGGTAGGCTTGGCTTTTCTTGATCTGAAATACAAGCTCGGTGCTTCAAAACCTTAGATAAATTTCCTTCCTACCATGCCCCAAGGCATTCCTTCTCCAGAGCTCTATAACAAATCCTGATTTTTACATGACTGTACACCCAGCAAACATTACTGCATTTCTCAACCAAAGTCTTTTGTGTTTTATTCCCATAAAAATTGGTCCCAATCTGATTAATACAAATATGAAAATATCAGAAATATGCCTAAATAAAGTGATAACAAAGGAAACTACAAATATCTTTGATGCAAACTCTTTTTTTATTCCTTTGAAATAAATAACATCTCCCTTTTGACTAGACATACAGAATGCATCCTCATTTTCTATTTTTCAGTATATATTCCAAGAGGGAAAATACATGACAGGTAGTTAAAATACATAGGAGGCAAATATTATTATGTGGTTGCAATCCAGTACACTGAGGTCCTTACTTCAGCTGGGACTTGATAGTGGAGATAAAATAAATGATAAAGAACACGACCTTTTCTTTAATATCTCCATGAAAATATTCTTCATATTGACACAGAGATAGCAATAGAGCTGCATTATTTTGTTTCTGCAGAAAAACTCTAGGTAAACAGCAGCCATTAATAAACCAGACAATTTTCTCCAATACTGACAAAGATATTATGAGACCAAGATTGTTCAGCTGATGAGTCTGCTTCTGTAATGTGTTTTGGATAACAGCATTATAAAAGCACAGGGATTGCACCTCTGTAAAAGATACTAATTTCTTCTGAAGCAAAATGCAAAGTAAAAAAACCAGCTGTCTGAAAACAGTGTTGATCTTGTGTTACACAAGGAATTAAAGGTGCTTTTATCTATTTATTTAAACTGTGCTTCTTCCAGCATAAAGTACTTGTAGTACTTATAATATTTTAGTTCAGAGGAGGAACTTGAAATTTGGCAAGGGAGTTGGTCCTAGATTCATTGAGCTTCTGTTATTTTTTCTGGGAAAACCTTCCTGTATCAGAAACCCAAGAAAGTCTCAAGCTTTACTGGTTTTCCTGCACTTGTTTCAGTGCAGGTGAGAATTACAGCAGAGTTATGCTGAGAGACTGGATCTGCTTGCAGGCATCCAGCAATAAAGAGCAAGGCTGAGGGTAGTTGTTTTGCATACGAATGGCTCTGAGTGGCATTCCCAGTGCTTGCTGCTTTGCATCATGCATTTAAGTGTGTACTTTGGAGCTACACTGTGTATTGCTCTATCCTAGTCCCACTGCAAGCCAAATTGGCTGTTTGGCTGTTATGGTGATGGAGACCATTCACTTGCTTTTATATTAGATGACAGTGATCGTCTTTCACTCCATATACAAGTAAACTGCACTTGCTGCCAGAAGAATAAGAGCACATAAAAAAAAACCAACAAAACAACTAGATAAGCATATTAATTAATAAACACTTGAAATAGTGTAGTTAAAGGCTTAACTCAAATTTATTGTAATTCTGATTGCTTTGTAGTGTATGCATTCTATCATGATCCATGACTATAACCAAACTTAGAAACACTGAGCCTGAGAATTAGAACAACAAATCAGCTAATGGGTGTCTGGATCACACTACACAGCACATCATGCCATGCTCATAATTTTTATCACCCTAGTACCACTAAAATAATGATAACTGTAGGATCAAAATGGTGAAGCCATTGATGAAGACATGCAGATTCTTTCAAACTCAAGCTTGAAAGAATCTGTATCTCCTGTGTCACAACAAATAGCTGACTTTTGGAGTGTGCCATTTAACTAGCTTGTCTCTCTTCGCAGGTTTTAGTGAATTTCTAAACAGTTCTGCAAAAGTTCGGGATTGAATTCTCCCAAAAATCATTAATTTAACATGCAAGTCTTGCAGGTGAAGTGCATGAAAAGACCAAAATTAAGATAACTGGACTTTCTCTGCTACCTCAGTTATTAGTTTTTCTCAGTTGTGTCTCCAAACAGCATCTTGGCTGAAAATCCAGGTTCCAAAGATGCCTGTCTAGGATGGCTGAAGAATATTCCTGGTTATAGTGTGGCACTGGGATCAAGCCCTGTTCTCATAGCTGGGATTGGCAGCTCCAGTAAGATGTGAGCTGCAGGTTATGCAGTTCTGCTGCTGTGTCTGCCGCATGTCAGGCTATGCCCTGCTCAAAGGACCAGCCATCAGATATTGATGCCACCAGCTGCTCACAATCAAAAATCTGCTGAACCCAGCACAGAGAACAAAACTGGCAGGGTTCTCCCCACCATTCTGTTAATTCCCTGGAGATCTGTAAAGCTTCATTAAATTTGTTGTGTTTCTCATTGGCCATCTGTTATGAGCTAATAAGATTGTTCATGCTGGTGACCAGTAGGTCAGCTGCAGAGCAGGGTTTCTCAGCCTGCCTCTTCAGAGGTGGGAAGAGGTGAGACTCTATTCACTACATAGAGTTAAGATGAGGAAGTTCCTCTCAGAGCACATCCAGATGTTTATCACAGGCAAGGAAATACAGACTACATGCTGGTGGCTCTTCCAGCTATCACTCTACACCTTGCTCAAGTGTTGTATGAAATGCTTGTATGGCAAGCAGTGGCCACAATCTCTCCCAGCTCATTGCATGTGGGCATTTCAGGAGACATGACCCAAGCACTTCCATCCACTGGCAAACCAGCACAGACAGAGCACTGAGCTGCCATGGTGGCTGTGGTTGCCTCACACACACATCACTTTGAAGCCTGCAATTGTGCTTCTAGTCCAGCATGCCAGATGTGGTCTGGCTCAGGAAGAGGATAGGACTATGGCCTGAGGACTTGCAGCCTGCCTTGCACAAATGAGAAGGGACAGGGTCTTGGTTGGTGGAAGCATAAGTAAAGGAGGAGGAATGAAAAAATACAGAGTTTAGGTGGGGGCATTGAGGTGCAAAAGATTGGGAAGAGTAGGCGAAGTAGAGAGAGTTGTGGGACTGAGCCCTGACTAGACCAAATCAAATGCCATGTAAGTAGTCAGAGAACTGACAGTGACAAATCTAGTTTGAGAAGCTTTTAGAAGGGTGCCTTGCAGGGCGATAAGCATGCTTGGAAGATGTGTTGCAGAAAACTCAGGCTACTTAACTGTCCTGTCAGCGATGTATTTGAGCAAAAACTCATGCATATGGCAGCATAAAGAAGTTAGAAATTTCATTTGTTCCTTTTAAATCAGGTGATAACCAAGGTCAAGATTCTCTGGCAATAGAAAGATTGTCATGAAGAGAGTAAGAGGGAAAGGGAAAGAACTTGTTTTCCTGCTGGCCCAAAGAACAATTCAGGTGTGACTGGCTTTTTAAGGATCAGTGTGACACTTTCAAGAAAATACCTGAGCTCTGGAAACAGGGATGCCTATTTTTAAACCTGTCTGATCTGCTCTAACACTGTAGGCTTGACAAGCAATAGCTGTCCAGTAGGAATTCCCAGTCTCCTCAGGCCTTGCAGACAGAACGTGACCTTCGTAAAATGACCCCAGAACAGATTATTTGTTGTAGGAGGGAAAGCTAAGGGAACAGACTGTCTATTTATTCCTACAGTCTCTGACATCCTGAATCACTGATCTCTTGTTGCTATCTTAGCACAAATAATGAGAATAACTTCTGGTGATGATACTTCGAGTATCTTCTGGAACACCTACTGGATACTTATATCCAAGCACTATTAGAAGTGTGTCTGCTACATTTGGAATAAACCTAAATATTGCTGCACCTCATTCTTTCAATGTCTTAAGGCCTCAAAGCTGCTGGAGGCATGATGCTAAATGCCTCTCCAGGAGCCTGCACATACTGGGGAGCCATGGATGAAGATGAGGCTCCCAGTGGCAATATGGAGAAAAGTATATGTGCCTTGGCATTCTCAGTGACATCTGTTGGACAATTCTGTTGGATTGGTTCCCAGCATTAATTTGCAATAATCACATTAATTTACATTCAAATCCTAATTAATGAAGTTCTGGTGTTTATGGGATGGGGGATCTTAAAAGGATAGGGTGTGCTTTCTGTTCTATTTCTGCCATTTTTCATTCCAGTGAAACTCTACTCATGACTCACTGCTCATTACCATATCCTGGCAATGTATGAAGAGAGAAATGTACAGCAGAACAAAATGTTTCTTACCCTGGTTATTTTCTTCTTTTCAACAAGCCAATACCCCCTTTATCACACACTGGTAAATTGCTTCCTTATAAATTTAAATCTACAAAAATATTTTTGTGAGGAAACAGTTGATTATATGACTACCTCAAGGTTATTTGTATTTATCATCTCTGTGCTAAATGGTTGGGACAAGTGAAGAATGGAAAATCCCTTTCAGTGAGACATGCAGACAGGAAGGATTTAGGCCTGGAGCCTCCAGCAACAGCACTGGACTATCTCTGGGCCATGGAGACACCAACTCTCTGCTGATGACAGGTGCTGGGGGAAGCTGCTAACAAGAATGCTATGAGGCAAAGATGATTCCTTTATATAGATAGCCACAGAATCACGGAGTCACAGAATGGTTTGGGTTGGAAGGGACATCCTTCACCTAGTTTCACCCTGATGCCATGGGCAGGGACACCTTCCACTAGACCAGGTTTTTCAAAGCCCCATCCAACCCTATCCAAACTGTTCCAGGTATGGGACAGCCACAGCTTCTCTTGGCAACCTGTGCAAGTGTCTCACCATCCTCACAGTCAATAATTCCTTCCTTATATCTAATATTAATCTACTCTTATGCAGTTTGAAGCCACTGCCCCTTGTCCTATCACTACAGGCCCTTGTCCAGCAGTCTTGCAGGGCCCGTTTAGGTACTGGAAGGCCACTATAAAGTCTGTCTGCAGCCTTCTCTTCTCCAGGCTGAAAACACCAACTCCTTCAGCCTTCATTCAGGTAATTAGTAAGGTAATTCTTAACTTCAGGTAATAGTAAGATAATTAATTTATTAACCAGTACCCGTGTTAAAGCCCTGCTGGGTGTGTAGTACTTTCTTCAGTGCCCAAGCTGGTTTCTGGAGCTCTTTGAATCTCTGACTTGGTAATTTCTAATGTACACCTTTATCTCTCCCTGCTTTCTTACATGACTGCTGCTTCCAGATGAAGGACAGGTACATTGGCTTTGTCCCTCTTGCTGTACAGAGTGATCCTCAGTAACTTGCTGAGGTGCACATATGGACAACACCAGGCCTGTATGGTGGCATCCTGCACTGGTGTGCACCATCCCTTAGTGCCCAGTGTCAGCTTTTGGGAAGAGCTCTGGTTGCACAAGCGTGGATACAGCCATGATGTGTGGCAGTAGATCCTCTGGTCCCACAGTGCAGACATAGCTATTAGGAGTAAAGATCACCAAGATGTGACTTGAGTTTCCATTCACCTGGAAGCATAACTCTTGCATGCTCTTCCCTTGGAAGAACAAACCATTTATCTTACAATAAAGCAAAATTTTATAAAATTATTAACTACTGATATTTGATGGAAAAAAAGCCAGGGATCTTTCTTGGGTTTTCTGCATTTGATGCTGTTCTGATGAAATTACTTCAGGTGGAATATTATTAGTCAAGGGTAAAGTCCAATACAAAAATTATTTTGTATGCTTTGGGAATGAAAAGTAGATGTCAATTTACTTGATTTAAAGATCTGGAAGCAGAACCAGAGTCCTAAGAACTTCTAACCCTGCTTTGTGAGCTAGTCAAACAGCACAGAGCACTGATGACATCTCAGCAAAACAGGCACAGTGGAGGAATGGTGATCTGAGCATGGGCCAGGACATTTCCCAGGGGATAAAGACTGTCAAGTCTAAAATGAACCAGATTAGGGGGAGCAGCCTTTGGGAGATGGGTTTGCTGCCACTGAAGAGATGTAAGGAATGGGGGCAGCCACCACCTCAACACCTCTCTACCCCATCCACCCCTCTCTAAGCAGAAGTAGATGAACTTTACAGAGATGTAGCTTCACAAGACAGTGGAGAGAGGATGAGGCTCTTTGACAGTCCTAACACTCTGATCCCCTCTGCAAATACCTATTTTTCTGATGCATAAGGCCAGTGCAGAGAGGAGAGCTAGGTGCATCAGGAAAGTGGAATGTGAATTATAGAAATGATGTAGAGATCTGAAAAATAAAAACATACTGAAAATATCCCAGGGCATATTCAATTATTCATTGACAGATTTCATATCTGACAGTAGGACAAAGCATTGTAAAAATACCCTTAAGAATGGGAATCTCTGCTCTGATACTTAAAAGGCAACATCTGATTAGTGTTCGCATTTTATTAATAAAAGACCAGGAGTTTGAAAGCTTCTCAGATATAACCTTTATTTCATCAGGTATTTTTTGTAGTATATTGTGAAAGAAAATGCCACATTTCATTAAAGTCTATCATTCATACGCAAGAAAGGATTTGGCAGCAGTTTAGAAACCTGCAATTTTTATGACAATTTTAAACTTTGTCCATTTTTCAGTCTCTGAAGGCTCTTTCAAAAAATGCCTTTGATGACCTCTGAATCAACTGGTGTCCACTGGTCTGTGTGGGGATGTGTGCTGCTGTACACCAGCTGTGGGGCTGCTTTTGGTATAAGCAGCTCAGTTGTTTTGTCAGCAGTTTTCACACTGTTTAATTTTCATAGACTTGGTTACACAACAGAAAAGACCTTCCAGCTGTGCCTAATGAAAATTCATACTGACACTCATTCAGGTCTCAGCATCCCTCTTGCTCTGGTGTCACCTTACTAGTTTTTTATTATTCTACTTAGAAAGAACTGCAGCACTCCCAATATAGGAAATGTGATATATGTTGAGGATAATATCCTGTCACTGCAAGGTTTCTCCTCTGTTAGTTCTCTCTCTGTGCTTCATTTCACCTGTTTGTCACCCATTAGAAAGGTTAGTGTAACATTTGGTTCTTAAAGGGTTCACTGCTTCATTTTGTGTAATGTAACTGTGTCAGCAGAGCAGTAATTTACAATGATTAACTTGTTTGGCAGTCTTAGGCTTTTTTCATGGATTGTCTTTGAACAGATTGTAATTTTCTTGAATTTATTAATTATTCAAAATGTTAATGATTCTGGGAGAATGATTATGAGCAATTTCATATGAGCATTTGGTATGCAGTACTGCACTTCTACAGCCATTACTTTCTTGTGTAGGTAGATGAAAGCACTTCATATTTTCTCTATTTTGTTGTCAGAAGATGGTAAAAATTATCCATGAAATTTTGCTCAGGGTATAAGAGTTTAGTGAGAGACAAAAAAAAATTAGAACATTTTCCCTTAAAGTCCTGTCTAGATAAAAGAGTCTTTCTAAGACTAACTTAAGAAATAAAGATTGTCGGATTCCTTTTTTTTATTTACCAAATTTTAATCTGTTATAGTAACTTGCACAAAAAGGTATTAGGCTATGTATTCATAGTCTCAGTAAGGGTGTCCTACAGCTTAGGTTATGATTGCCTTGTGCTTTGGTGAAAGGTCTATTTCTCTGTATAATATTCTGAAAATACAGTTATCATCAGCTTGAAAATTTCTCTCAAGGTTATTGTGAAGGTCAAAAGGCAATTTTGAGCCCAGAAGAATGGTGTCACAATTTTGTGAGGTTTGCTGGTCTCCTAACACTTGCTTTCTAGTTCAACTGAAGCATGAAAAGTTTCAATTCACCTTAAGTTAGCATTTTGTGGGAAAAACCCCTAAGTTCTTGAACAGCAAGTAGTTTAAAATAGGTGTTAACTTTTTAAGTAATTTGAATGCTTGTGTACTTGAATAGGAAATATTTTGTAATGCTTACCTCAGTTTACTTTTGCTTTAAGAGGGAAAGGACAGAGGAAAGTTGCTGTGAGGAAGAGATACATTTTGGTTGGGTCAAATTAGGAGTATAACTTGAAAATTCACATTTTAGTTACAATACTCTTGTGATTTTAACAAACGTGAGAAATGTTTTGTGACTGGCTGCTGCTGGCTGAAGCTTTCTGCTGTGTCTGACTTGAACCTCTCTGTGGGTACTGTACCTCGACAATGTACCTTGTTCATGGCTTTGAAGAGGAGGTGTATTTATGGAATTATTAAAAAAAACTAACTGCTACCCAGAGTTTAGAGTAACATGCTGCATGCTGAGTCCCCCTCTAGCTGTTGAGGTGAATAAAGAGCACAGCTCTGTCCATGTTAAGCTGTAAGTAATGAGCATTGCAGACACTGCAGAGGACTGTCGGCTCAGGACAGGAATGCTTTCACTGCAGCCTGCATAAGCTTGTGAGAGCTCCTGTCTGGAGTTCTGAAGTCATTTTCACAACTGCTTTCTACTAAAGGTCCAGCTTTTGCTTTACTTCTTTTTCCACAACTTTCCACTGCCTGGTTTGTGTTTAAAAGACAATTCAGATATACACTGGGTTGCATCAATGCAGACCGCAACTAGCTCCTGCTTTCCAGGAACTGGTAGCACATTATATGTCAGCTTTTAGACAAAAATAAGGGTTTGTTGGGTAGAAAATGAAGCCAAAGCTATACATCTTAAGGCTCCCACATGCAACGGAAATTAATCTATTTTAAACTCCTTGTCTTGGTTTGAAAAGACAGATGTCTGCTAAGGAAGGCAGAAACCTCCCTTGAAATGGAAAAATGTAACCCACCCCCTCTTCTCCAAATTATTATAATCTAGAAATCAAGGAGCTCTCAGGCAAAGATATGGGAATAGGAATAACAGTTCTTAACAAGGAAAATTAAAATAAAAATGCAGTAGTAAAAAAAAACCCCAAAACAACCCACTGACAGAGCCAGAATACAACCTGGCACCCTGTTGGTCAGGCTGTTGGTTGCAGTCTGATTAAAATGTGGCTGGTGTTACAGATGTGGTTCTGCTGAATCCATGATCCTGTAGAAGGGTGTAGTTTTTCTCTGAAGGTCCAGTGGCAGTGTAGAACAGTCTGGTCTTCCTCTGGCAATCCAGTGGAGAAAGGCTGAGTGTGATGTTCCAAGTCTCCGATTATATCCAGGTAGGAATGCTTGGCTCCTCCTCCTGGGTGGAGCATCTCACAATGGGATGATACGATTTTATCAGTCATGCAGTGAGACTCTTTTGTCTTTTTTTCTTTTAATGGTCCATTAATAGAAGATATCCCCCTGGAGGGAGGATAGGTCATGGAAGAGATAAAGAATACTGTCCCACCAGGTTTTAACAGATGGTAATAAAATACATACTTTTGGTTACATCCTGCATTGCAACCCAAGACACTCTTTCTATCAGTTTACCTTATTGGGGTGGGAATTTGTCTCTAAGTCACTGTAAAATATCATGTTGCATCCATTCTACTCTATAAAATGAGTAAAAACCATTATCCACAAAGCTCAGCATTCATGCCATAAATTCATGAGGCACCTAACACCTGGTTTGCACTGAAACTTCAGTATCTAGCTCTGCACAGCAGGCACTGCAATGAAAACTCAGCAGTGCTTTGGCACTTCCCTGACCACAGTTGAAGTAGAGTTGGGTAAGGTCTTTTCCAACCAGACATGGAATTAATTTAATTCTCTTCAAACTTCCAAATGTAAGCATCTGAATGTGAGCTAAGGGCATGATACAGTTGTTTGACTACATGTTTCTGGAGCAACGAGAGCTGCTCATCTGCTGAGCTGTGGTTATGTGAACCACCCACCCATGCAGGCTGGGCAGCTGTGACCAGTGGAAGCCTCATGTTCACCTGGAGCAGCTGGGTGGGATAAACTAGTACATCTTACATGAGTTGCACTGTATGTCTCTGTTTATCAGCTGAATCAGTCTGTGGGTATGTAAATTCCCATTGAAGTCAGTGGATATTTGCTAGTGCTGTGTAGAGAGGGCACAGAACAATTTAATCACCCTAAAGTGAACAACTGTGTGCTTGAATCATGTTTTCTCATTTTGTCAGACTCTTTAAAAGCTGTCTAGAACCTCTCCCTCAAATGTCAGAGCTAGGCTGCATCTGGCCAGAGAATATGAGGTCAGTGTAGGAGGTGCAGAACCCATGCCCCAACTCCCTAAAGTCTTCTAGATTCACCAAGACTGCTGACTCACAGCTTTCTAGCCACATGCCACAGAGTGGTTACTAGACCACAGATTTTACCCCTTCACACATTGTTATTGCAGTGCACAGTTATTGTGTGCATTGTTCTCTTTCCACACAAAGAATAAGGTGAGCAAGAAGTTGAAGTATACAAATATAAGCACGTATGTATGATTGTGCCATACAAGGATTGTTGTCATTAAAGTGGTCTAAAAATTTCCATTTCTTTTCTACAAATGCCATTAGAACTTACATTTCTATGAGTTAAATCTTTGTTTGCTAATTCTGAAACAAGGTCTATATTGATTTGACTTTCTGCATTGGGGAACCCTGCTTCTTCTGTGCACATGTGCCTGGGTCTACTGGAGGCCAACAGGTATTTACTAAGAAAGAACTATTTGGATTTTCTTCCCTTCAAATACATGGAGAAGTTATCACTCTGAACCTTACAGAAAAGTAGGGTCATAGGAAAGCAACAGGGAGAATAGACTTAGAAATTTAAAGCTAAATTTCAAGAACAGTGTCTGATTTTGGTACTGGGATGCCAACAGGGTGAGTTCATGAAATGCACTGAAGTATCAGCAGAGGCTTATTCTTTGTCGACCACTTTCAAGTTGACAAGATCCTCAAATGTATTTTTATAGTTTCCTTCCTGGTATGCTCTCAGAGATAAGTACTTGAAGTATATGTCAGGCCAGAACTAGCTGCAACAAAGCTTCTGTCCTTACATTGTGTGAAAGAAGCCACTGAATTTGTTCCAAATTGCTTTGCTGAGCTACCACAGTGTATAAACAGTAAAAAGATAACAGATTTTTAACTTATGCACTCCTGGTTATTCTGATATTGTAAGAAGAAATGTAAAAGCTGATGCACACCAAGTAATACTCAGTTCTGCACTTGATCAGGGACTTCAGTAAAAAGAGAAGGATTATAAACTCTGAAAGAATTCTTCTTTGTCTCATTTGGGAAGATATTTCCTGTTTCATTCATTATACTGAGTTTTCCAGCATGAATATTCCCAGTATGAGTCTCCTCTGTTTCTGAATTCTCGTTCATATGCACATCATTAAAAATATTGACTTTTTTGTCTGCCCTAACACTTCTGATACATTTAAAAAATTATTCTTGCAACAGTAATACTCAGTGTAAATACTTTTTAAAGTGGTTTGCCCTTTTTTTTATCTTTGGTAATGGGGACTAATATGTATCAAGTAGTGTTTGAGAAATAGCAGAAAAGAGTAGATCCTTTACCTCTGCAGTTGCATTTGATGCTCATACACTTTTGGGTGCAGTCCTGCTTCTCCTGCAACTAAACACACACCATACTGCGTGTGAATGACATCAAAGGTCTATAGCAAAATCTCTGGCTTTGGTGGGGCAAATGTACCTCAGTGAATTGAGTCCTGCTGGAGCTGATGAGGGAGCAGTGGCAAGGGACTGCTCCTGCTGCAAAGCAGACAGTCTCCAGCAGCCCAATGGGATGCTTCTGCGTCACCCCGGGCTCTCTATGTCTTTGATGCTGTAACAAGCAAATAATAGGGATATCATGCTGATACAAACTCAATTATTGCACGGCTTTTTAAGTAGTAAATGGCTGAATCACTAGCCAAGAGGGAGAAAGACCACTGACATAGATGGGAAGACTCACTGACTTTAGCATTTTGGATAATGCTCCAAGAGATGTGGGATTACTTATAATTAAGGGAAGGTAAGACAGAGACTGCTCTAAAGGAAAGCTTGTTCTGTAGCTTACGTCTCTACTAGCTACATCTTTACTGAAGAAAGTTATCCAAAGCATCAGCAGCAGAAAGTTAGCATGAAGACAATTTCCTATGGAGTTATACAGTAATGTTTGCTTAGAAAAATAAGAAATAGGCTGGAAAAAATACTCCATCTGGAATTAGAGGAAGGTAATTGGAGTAAATCCCTGCAAATAAAAAAGTTTAGAACATTCTGGTTACAGTGAAAGCAAACAGCAGACACCTTCCTGCTTCTCAGGAGAGGCACTGCATAAGTCTTTGGAAACATCCTGTCGCACAATCTATCTCATTAGAAACAACTGAACTAAAGCAATACTTTTTCTTCTTATTATTATAATTTATTACTTTTTTATTTTAAGAAGTATTTTACCTTTTCTAGAGTCACCTTCAATGCCACCTAATATAGTGTAATGAAGTGCAAATGAAATTGTTGTTAGAGAGAACAACCTGTTGTTTCTGGTAATGATCAGTTAGAAGATATTCTTGGGTGGAGAAGCCAGAAGGTTATTAATTACATCTCTGTACAAATGAAATGCACCTTCTAAGAGTAAAGGGAGCTTAAAGATGAGCAGATTCCCGCTGCCTGCCTTGTCAAGACTGCAGCTGTGGAATATATAATTAGGGAGAAAGTAATCAGAAATCAATTTTAAAAAATGCTAAGATATTAAGAACCTTCTTAAATCTGTAGAAGTGCCTTTAAAAAAAGATCTGAAAAGCTTCTACAGAAGTTGTTGAACAGTTTAAGCACAGGAAGTGAGTATCTTTAGGTATAAGGACACCTAAGGTCTTGGGGTTTAGCAACTGAGAGGAGCTGACTTCTATTCTTAGGCCTTCTTTGTATTTTGCAATGACCTTAAAATTTAGTATGTTGATCCTAAATTAGCCAGTGAACGTCAAAAGGCCAGATCAGGAGCTTTGCACATTCAAAAGTGCTCTTTAAATGTTATACAACAAGCAGGAGTGGAAATTAAGCCTTATGTAGACCTTACATTATACCCTTGCACAAAATTAATTTTGCCTTGAAGCCTGTAAAGAACTTTGCTATTTCCAGGCAGAAATCACTGTTTACCAGCCAAGGGAGCCCATTCATTACATGGGTTAGGTTATAATTTTACCTACCATCTCCCCCTCCAAAAAAGGACATGAGGTTTGTTACAGTGCATGTGGCACAGTGATGAAAATGAGGCATTTGGAAAAGCTGTGGATTGAAGGAGATCCCAGCCAGCTCCTCCAAAGAGCAATGCTTGCTGCAGAAATAACTAACTGGAAGCTCTGCAGATGGTGTTGTATCTGCATGTGGCTGTTTGATGGAGACATTCATAGTCAGGGCAATGAAGAAATTTTTAAGTAGGATCTGAGCCCTGCCATGGTAGGGTTTTGACCTCCACACAGATTCTATGAAGACAAATCCTCCAGGGAAAATCAAGGAGGGCAAATCAGCTGTATGTAATCTTCTGAGCAAATACATTTATTTCAAATTTGCTGAGCAGTATCTTATTTCAGCAACTGCATGGGAAGATCCTCTAAAGCTACCACTTCTGTAGAAGAATATCATTATAGCAGGAAGAGATTAAATCCAGCTCTCCTGACTTCAGTCATCTAAAAGCCAAGCACTGGGTATAAGAGAGGTGAAGAAGCATTCTCTAAAATCAAAGCAGAGAGATATAAGCCCTCCCATGGCAGAGGGATTCATTGTTGTCTAAAGAAGGCATCTGAGACAAATCAAATGAGCTCTCCCTAGGAGAGGACTCTCTGCTGATAATGGAGGGAACCCAGACACCAGGCAAGATACTGAAATCCATGAATCTAAAGTTAAGTCACGGGAATCCAAAAAGATTGTGTTTTAGTGGGAACCTTTTAATACATAATATAGATATACAGGAAAAATTAAATACAGAATATAAATGAGGAGAAATAAAGGATCTTTCCCCTGAGAAACAAGCATAAGGAACTAATATATTTAAAATTCTGTTTAGAAAATCTTGAGCGTGCAGTTCACTAAATAAATAAAGAGTAAAGCATGCAAATAAGGAGTTAAGAGTACATATACATAGATTACTCATATACAGTTGTTTAATGTGATAGAAAACCATCTTACTTCCACTGGATTATACTTTCTTGGTTTGCTAAATCACTGTCTGGAAGCTGCCCATCCAGGGCATCATTGTGGAGGAGATGCGGTGCTCCTGCTGGGCAGCACCTCTGTGCTCCCAGTGCTCACACCTCATGGGAGCATCTCAACCAGAATCTTATGTCCACTCTGCCATGGCCTCAGCCCACACCCTAGTTTACTTGGATTGTTAATTTGTGATATGGCTACTTCTAGCCAGGCTTTGTGAAGGAAAGTTCTTTCATATCTATTGTCTCTGACAGTACTTGCTTCTTAGAGTTTTCATTTATTCAAGCTCCTATTAGCATGACTTACATCAGTCTGGGCAGTTAAGTCACATAACCTTAATGTAAATGTAAATGTCTCTGTGGAGACCTATACAGTTCAATCTAGAGGCTATCAGCTATCCACCAGCTAAATAAATGTTTATTGTATCAACTATGTGTAGCTCTGTTGAATAATTAATTTAAAAGGTTGTATGCAAAATTGCAAATAAAGCTACAGGTACCGCATTAGAATTTCATTACAATTCCTTTTTTCTCTTGAGTATGAAAACTCATTAGAAAAAAGAGGTGAGACATTCAAATGTTCATTCAGAGGAAGAATTTCAGATGATACATAGGTGATTAGCTGTTGAATACTTGGTATTGTTAATGTGAATGGTTGGTTTAATTCCCTTGCTATCACACCACAAAATTACCCTTGATATGATCTTCTGTAATGTGATGAGCATTATTGCATAGACTGAGTTTCTAATATTCTAATGAATTTTGTTTGGTGAGACAGACCGTGAAAAGGAAAAAATTAAGCACCTCTTTGCCATGCATGATTTCTTCTGTGTTTGCTTCTTGAGGTAATGTCTGGATTGTGATTTCTTTGTTAGTAGTTCAATATATTAAAAATAAGCTAATGCAGCATTAACTAAGCACTAATAGGCCATTAAAGACAAACTCTTATACTGGAGAAAAGAAAAGCATTGCAAATGTAAATATAAGTCAATTTTATATGCATGAATTTTTGCTATCTGATGCCATTTGTATTAATAATTAATACTTGTGTTTCATCAGGATTTTATCAGGCTTAAAAGATAGCCAAACTTTCTTGGCTGAGTATTACTCCTTTTCTTTGCAAATGGTTCAAGAGGCCAAGATAACACTGTGCATTTCCTGCTGACTACCTGGCAAGAGGATGGACCCCACCAAGCAGTGATGCTGGCAGCACCACAAGTAATCCAACAGCAAACAATCATTGAAATGTGTCCTGCTGTCCAAAGGCCTTAGAATCTGCATGACAATCAGCAAATGTTTTCTCCTAGTTAGGGGCATACGGTAATAGTCCCAGGGCATTTATCAAAATGCAGATACATGCACAGTCATCCTGGGAAGTTCATAACCTTGTTAAGAGTCCCTACACACAAATCTTTAGCAAGTACAAAGGCAAAGTATTTTGTGGATGTGATTCAAACTAACCTTCTTGCTCCAGCATTCACCACAAAATGACAGAAATGTATGGTGGAAGGGCCCTAGGTGTCAAAGAGTTGCCAGCCCCCTTGAGGCAGGACCCCCAAGACCAAGGTGATCCAGTCACCACAGCTTTGCTGGGGACCATCTTGGACAGATTGTCCCAGCACCTTGAGCAGCTGACCCCAGGCTACATATTACACATCCCCCACATCTGAGAAATCAAGGTTATCCTGAGGTTGATCCTAGACAAGCATCAAGGTGAGAGTCTGTTTTATAAGGAAATAGATCCTTTTTTGTGTGTGTTGAAGAGCTATTTGACTGGAATAATTTCCTAACCAGAGTTTCAGTAAAAAACAGTGAGTCTCCTCTTAGTGTGGGGGATGTTTCTTGTTAGGTTACTCACACTGTATCTTACAAATAATGTGCATGTCTGTAGCTAGTGATCCTGGCCCTCTGCTAGCCTTTGATCTCTTTTGCCAGGGAATATACAAGGTAATAAAAGGCTAGCTTGTTGTTTATGATCAGTGATAAATCTTTTGGAAAGAAAAGGCTTTATTCTCTTTTATTCTAGTAAAGATCAGAACGTAATTGTACCAGGATTTGTGTTATCCTTATGTACCAGACAGTCCACTGAAATCAAAGGGAATACGTGCTGTGCCCAAATTTACAAATGCACCATGCTTTTATCAGATCTGGGCTTGTAGCAGATATAGTTTAAGAGATTATCTTTGAGTTTATCCATCTACACAGCTGACAAGAGGAAAAGAGAATGTGAATAAATGGTGAATAGAAGGGTTTTCATTTCCTAAACCATCTCCCCAGATAATTTCCTAATGAGGGAATCTGTCTGAGTAGTAATTACGTAAGTTATTGCATTTGGCTTTGGTATAGATAATCATGATAATATTTCCCTGTATCAAAATGCCATAGTAGAGCAGGGGCATGATTTCCATCTGTCTTTCTCAGCTTGGGGTTTTTTTTGCTTGTTTTTAAAATCCGTTCTTTCAGATAGGAGCTGCTCACACAACCAAAGTCCAAGACATATTTTCAGCTTTAGTCTACTGATTTGTTGATTCAGTTTCCTGCTTTCTCCACACTCAGGGGGATCTCTATTACATTTAAGTGCCACTATGTGCATGTGTACCATGTAACTGCAAAGGGGCAGAGAGGATATTTTTCTCACACAGAGAGTAAATAGGATATCAGAACAGATTTCTTGCTCAAGTCAAGTTTTCATGTGCGACTGTTTTGATCAAAATCAAAGCACAAAACCAATTAGCTCATTATTGGTACTTGTCCACCACCACTCCACCTAGTCCTAAACAGGAGACAGGCCTGCCCCAGAGCTTGGAGGCAGCACTGTTTTGAGGAGTTTTTGATGCAGCAGAATCAGGATCCCCACTTTTAGATCATTACAGATCTAAAAGCCACATCAAACAGATGCTTTGATTATAATATTTTCTAATTATTACCTGTATTTAATTGGAGTGATCTCTGAGACAATACTTTCAATTCAGAACGATGTTCTGATAAATACTTTCTCATCTTTGAAATATCAGTGTGGCAGAAATATTGTGTCTAAAATGCACAATTTTAACATGTGGCACATTTGGAAATTAAATCTTCTCCTGTGTCCCCTCAAGACTGAAGCAGATGATGTTAAGTGCTCTCATTTTTCAGCTTCTTAAGATATTTTAGTCTGGATGAGTCACTAGGTATTCTGGTCACTCCTGTTACCAATGAAGTTATGAATTTCATAGGGAAAATGTCAATTGTGAAATTTCTCTGTGACAACCATTTTCAGTGCAGGGAATGGTTAAGTCATTGTAGAAATATGGAAATCAGCCCTGGCAGGGAATTTTAAGGGTCATGTAGGCCACCCCACGCCCCAGAGCAGGCTCAGCTCTGCCAAGTTATCCCTGGCAGAGGTTGGTCTAATCTGCCTCAGAGATGCTCCCCTATCCATGCCCGACATCCCCACAACTCTCAGCTTCCCTGGAAGACAGGGAACAATCTGTTCTTTAACAAAAACACTCCATGTGGTGCTTCTTAAGACCATTTCTTCTCATCCTGTGATCCATGGTCTGCAGAACAGTTCTACAAATGATCACATTTATCACACTTCTCCTCAGCTTTCTCTTGCCTAAGAGCCCCAGTGTTTCCAGTCTTGCCTCCAAGACTGTGGACTCTTGGTCTTTATCCTTCTGCTTCTGCCCTCGTCCCACCTTTCTTAAAGCACAGCTGAGACGTTACCAGTTACAACAAAGGCTGAATGTGTCCTCCCTACAACACCTTTTGGCATCCTGCTGGGAAGCTACATTGTCATGGCTGTGCATCATCAACCCAGGTCATCCACACCCACAGCCTTTAACAAAAAGCAGTTGCTTGGTCCACAGTTTCCCATCTTGTATTCTTGATACCTAAATTATCTATTTCAGACTACTTCCATTTTTCAAAATAATTTAGAATTCTTGTTGCATACTTCAGCTTGTGTCCTATACAAGAGAACTCCATTGTTTAGTGTCCAAACCATTAAGTATTGAATAATACCAGGCCCAGGAGAATGTCTAGCACAGATCTACTCATCGTTTTCTCTAGAAGTATAGTTTTCCAGTCACTTTTGCAATTTCATAGTGTTTTCAATAAAACTGTTTCCTTAATGTGCTTATGAGACTCCATTGGGAAGCAAAGTCAAAAGCAGTGTCACAGCAAATACACAGAAATCTACTACTTTTGCACTCAGCAGTATATTGTGTTTTTCATCCTCATGTTCTAGCAAATGTTCTTTCCAAATATTTTTTCTGTTCTTTTCTTGTTACCTCCTGTGTTAATTCTTCTGTATTCTACGCCTTGGCCTTTTTGATTTTGTCCTTGTCGGTATATCTTCCTATTAACTTGACCTACTTTCAATGTCAAATAATTTTCAGGTCACTGAAATACTCCTGAATTAGCAGAAGTGGCTTTTTACTACACCTCTTGTATTTCCTTTGCTGGAAATAATATGTGCTTGACGTTTTGAAGTTACCTTTTTAAGAGCTTCCTTTAAACTTCCTTTTTCCCCTTGTGTTTCTTCTCTCTCAATTCTCTAAGTTGACTGACACTCTATTTCCTCAAATCCCCAATTTTTATTTTACTGCTTTTCATTTATTCTCTTGCTAGATGTCAGGAGTACCTTTCTTTATAATCCCTATTACAGGGCTTGCCTTCTCCCTTCACCCTCTGGTCCAACCCCTCTTTTCTCAGCAGAGACAAGATCCAAAGGAGCCTTTTCTTTTCTGAGAAACATATAATAATCTCCATTGAAGCAGGGATGCTTCCCCTCCCTTTTATGCTCAAAGACGACTGATGCTCCTAGCAGACAGACACAACCATATACACACACCTCAAAAATGTGATGTTCTCTTTCCATTTACCCAAAATAAAACATAAATGTATCATGTTCCTTCACTTATCAAATCAGTTAAGAAATAATTCTAATTGTGGATGAATTTTTTCTTCAATTAGTTTTTCATGTTTCCTATATTAGCATACAGACCTCGAAGGTAGTCATCCCACTCTTTTCTTTCTTGTCCCTATTCATTCCCAGGGGGCTTTCGTGCTCTGTTTTCAGAACATGCAGTATCTGCCTCTTTACCAGTTGGCTCAGGCTGTGCCTGAAAACATTCTCACTTCTCTGTGTGAGATGTACTTTGTTTCTTCAAGTATTACTGCCTCCTCAGCAGGAAGCTGCAGTCTTTGCCAAGTCTTGTCTCCTGGCCACGCCATCCTGTCCAGATGCTGATTTCTGCCCCAGAATTTGCCCTCAGCTGGAGGTGCTGGAAGAGCAACCCTTACCCCTCCTTCCCATGACCCAAGCAAAGGGCTCACTCTCAGCTTTCCAGGGGCTCATTTAATGGGAGAGGTTTTCTACCAGGTCTGATCCAGGCTCCCAACACACACTGTCCTTCTGGGATGCCAGGTTAGATCTGCAAGCAGATGTCTCTGTCACCTTCATCCTCTTTCCTTGGCAGGCTCCCAGTTTTGCACATCTTAGACTAACAAAGGAGACTCTCCTTAAATCTTACTAGTGGTGATTATTCACTAGGTAGCAAGGCTGAGCCTGGATAACTACATACATAGTGCAGAAGAATCTTATTTAAATACAACAAAATAACACCATAACTGCACTGTACCCTCCCAGCTTTCATCAACACAAGAGTTTCTTGCCGATGGTCAAGTCACTTTACTGTTTTTATAACAGGGGACACTTGTGTATCCCTGATTCAGCAAAATGTCTAAACACAAATCCAAAGCCAAAACTTTATGTTGAAATTATGAACCTATGCCTACTTCTTGCCTGAGTCTAGACAAATGGCAATGTGCAGAATTACTTTTTATAAAAATAAACTGTGCTAGTAAATACCCTGGAAGTCATAGGTAAGAACAAAAATGTTCTCATTATCAAGTCTGAATTTCATTCCAATTTGTGAAGTACTGAACACTTTTTGACCCTATTTCTGAAAATCTCAAATTATATGAAATTCCAAAATTTTATTAAAACACAAGCAACTATTTCAACAACAAAACAGCAAACTGCAAGAGCTTTGACTTGTCTTTTTCTTTTTTTTTTTTTTTTTTAATCTTGTTATTTGAAAGTGAGTTTTGTGACTAATGATTTTGAACTGTTTGGATTTTCCATAGTGCCAAGTAAGTGTGGCAAATGCTTGCAGGCTTGAGGCCATTAGCTCAAGGCTCTGAACAGCACTGGGAAATATCAACTCAGATTTGGAATCTTGTTTATAAAGATTGTTAAAGTACAACATTTAGAAAGAAGGAATCATTTAATAGAGTGACTAGCAATTTCCTACTGGGTTCAAATTTCATATTTAACCTTCTAAACAGTTCCACTTAGTACAGAAAAGCAGCTAGAGAGATTTTCTTACACAGGAGAAGATGCTTCTTCCATATTTTAATGGGAAAACAGGATTCTCACCATGATGTTGCTGTTGCCTCAACATGCCATAGTTAAACTCTTATGCTCAAGGCTACAAGAATGAAGTAATTTCTTTGGCCCACTGAAGTTAAAGCTAAAAGAGGAACACCTTTCTCCATTCTCATTTACAGCAACAGCAGGGATATCAGAGTGACCATGGCAGGGAGCAGATGGCAGAACACCACTTGCTGCAGGCACAGATGATACAGGTGAGCACCACCTGTAATTCAGCACCACTGCCATCCTCATTTTACCTCCCAATAGCACTTGCGGAGGCAGAGAGGTAAAGTTGCTGCATCCAGACACAAACAAGCACAAAAGTCTGTGGGAAAAATATACAAATCCCTTCTGGATCCCAAATTCAGTATTCCTAGATGAAAAGAATTTATATTAGTGTTTTTTCTTCTCTAAGATTTGGCTCTTAACAGATGGGAATGAACAGTTTGAAATCAAACTATCCTGCTGGGTTTCTAGATACTTTTTACAGTACTGTGCTCTGGGCCACATTGTCACCATTCATACTTTTTGGGAAGTGGTTCTTAGCTGCTCAAATAAATTTTGCTAAAATGTGATTTCTGCTGTTGATGCTGTTTTTCCAAGCCATCAGATGTCAGCATTTCCATGAACTGCCCACTGGTGAGAAGTGAGTGACTAGAGCTCAGAGGTGTTGTGCCATGCTTAAGTTTGTGATTAGCCTGTGGAGAATGAAAATGTGTTTCAAGGGTGGCAAGACTGTCAAACATGTCATTATCAGAATGGATAAAACACTTGTGAAGTAATTGCAGTGAGTAAAATGCCTACAATAGGTAAACTGCTCCTCAGGCCCATTGCAAGCTTATGTCATAGGAGGCCAAAACCTGCCTTCCCATGAGTGGCTGCTGTCATCAGAAGAACACAGATGTCACTCAAAGAGCAATCATTTAGGCCCATCTTCCCTTTGCTCCTTGTGCCATCTTATTACTTTAAGTAAGCAGGCTAATAAGATACTTCCTTCTGATTGTGAAAATGAGAAATAGCCAGTAAAATGTCACCTTTCATTCTGATGGCACATTAATTCAGAGGTCATGCCCAGGTGTAAGGGTGCTTTCACTATACATTTAGGATGACAGAACTTCTCTATCCACTCAGTGGTTCCTGATCATTTTCTGTAGTATTTTAGGAAGCCATTTTGTCATGGGAGTTCGCTGATGGGTGTCAGAAGTGAGTGCTACCATGCAAAGAGAAAGCATTCCCTTCCTTAGGCTGCAGAGGCAAGTGCTTTCCAGGGCAGAGCATGCACACTCCTGCTGTGAGCCATGTGACAACCAGTTTGCACTCTGGCACCAAAGATTTGTTCATTACACAGCTTTCAAACAGCTCTCATTGGCCATAATACCCTGAGTAGCTCAAGATCTGATGGGGTTCCAGCTATGGTCCGGCTATGAGGCACAGCCACGTCCACCTGAGATGCAGCTCCCATGGGACTGAGGCTGACCTGCTCCTCACTCACATCCTTTGTGTGCACCCATGTGCTGCAGCTGGGCTGGGGACCTTCTTCGTGGGGAGAACAGAGAGTTTGGTACTGCTGAACAGAGCCAGGTCCGTCTGGTGCCTTCTGCTTCCTCTGGAGCTGGGAACAGACATCTGCACGACGAGTGGGCAGTGCCAAATCAGGTCTCCTGGAGCATGGTCATGAGGTTTTGGCCCCAGCCTTCAGCTGTAGCACTGGATGCTGCAACAGTCACATAAGAGATTTTAAGGCATATGGCCTTGCTTTTAAACGTGCTCTGGTTTTACAGGTAAGTTTTGTTCCCTGATGTGGCCTGTTTCTGAATGGTGCAACAAGGCCCTCAGCATGCCTTGAGTGAGCTGAAAAGCTCAAAATTCACCTTCAATGTTTTACAGTGAAGTGAGATGTGTTTTCTGTGATAGTCCTCAAAAAACTGAGAAGAAAGGACTCGGGTGTTTCTTCTAGCAAAAACTGCTTGCGGTAAATGATAGATTTTGCTTAACAGCCAAAGGAGAAATGATAATGATTCTGTATGTCAAGTGAAGTGGAAAAAATCAGGGAGGTTTGAGTGAAATTGCAATTCTCCTACAGAAGAAAAGGCAACCAAAAGTATCCAATTTAGGGAAGCAAAGAGATAGAATACAGAAAAGCAAATTCAATCTTTCTCTGTCAGAAGAAAGCCCTGGAGTTAGAGAAGAAATTTATGCCTGATACATATAACAGGATCTGTGCAGCACAGTAATTTTCAGGTTCTTTACACAAAATATTTCCCTCTTGTGTCTAACTAGACTCAGACACATCAAATAACACTAAATATATATTCCCTTTGGTTTTTATTCTTTTCTACATTGCTTGATGATAGTGATGGATGAATAATGAGGAAGCTTATTATGGGTCAGCAATTAAATAAATACACATTCCATTTTCAAGAGAAAAGAAGATGGGGGGTAAGAATCAGATGGAGCACTCCAGAAGAAAAAAACAACCAAGTATCAGAGCAAATGAGTGCCCGTTAACTGCAGAGAGAGATATGTCAATCAAAAACTAAAGATCAAAAGAAGTACCATTCGTAAGGAAAATATGTATCTTTTCAGGATGAATCAGCAGCTTTTAAATGATCAGTTAGCATTTAAAATTTCAGATTATAAAATGTTGACAATTAAAGCTATGTTTTGCCTGCCAGGATGTCAAATGCTGCTCCTCGGAGGCCTGACTCATTAAGCAATTATTTGAGCCACTCCATTTCAGAGAAATTGCAAGCACAAAATAGGTTTGAAGCTCAGCAGAGACATTAGCTATTACTGGAGTATGACTTTCAGTGTAATTTCCTCTGTAACTGACTGAATGCAATAAGAAATTGGTGGCCTCTTTCTTTGCATCTTTTATTATGCTCCCAGTTGGCACCAAGAAAAAAGTGATCATGAATATGCCTTCTGATATCTTACAACTCCCTTTATTGGTTATAAATATGCTAGGAGCCTGTCTGTGGGCAACCCAAACTGATAGCGAGAGGTCAAGTGGTGAGGCTACCAGCTCTAATCTGCTCTAATTACTAATAGTATTTTCAGGTTATTATCCTTTGGGTCTATGAAATAAAAGATAATCATAGAACCACAGACTCATTTAGATTGGAAAAGAGCTTTAACCCAGCACTGCCAAGTGTACCACTAAACCATGTCCCCAAGTGTCACATCTAAACAGCTTTTAAATACCTGCAGGGATAGTGAGTCAACCACTGACTGCCCTGGGCAGCCTGTTCCAATGTTTATAATCCTTTCAGTAAAGAAATTTTTCCAAATACCCAAACTGAACTTCCTCTGGTGCAACTTGAGGCCATTTCCTCTCATCTGATCTCTTGTTACCAAGAGCAAAGAACAACATGCACCTTGCTAATGGAATTTACATATTAAGGGGCTACAAAAGAGAAAACTTTTTCTACGACAAAAAGAAAAAGAGCTGACCATCTCAACTGTCTTGCCAACTCTTATTTTGTTGGTGCTGGTTTATTAGTTATTATATCTACACCAGGCCTTGGTGTATCATTTGTGATAGTGCATGTACACATTGCAACATCACAGGGGACCTACACTTTTACAAAGGTGTAGTGACACTCTAAAAAAATCTCCAACAAATCCACCAAATCCACCAACTCAAAAGATATAGACCTCAACACTGGGCATTTCTACAAAACCAGATTCTTCAGTTTCTGAATGTTTGTTATTTCTATGTGTATGTTTAGGGATGAGTGGTGAAGACTAACCAGGATAAGGATTTAGCTCAAATATCACCTGACCTTTGAGGCACTGTGCCTGCAACATGCCTAATGGCACACACAACTTCTATTTGAGAAGTTTAGGTACCTGCAAACTCAATAATTGTAGAGACCAAGGCTATAAACTGGTTAGAAGTTTCAGGCTATTTATAGAAATAACTTGCAAAGGTCTCTCTGTCTCAGCCTTGTAGGTAGCACATGATGCTCTCATAAAACTGTTGGCAAACTCCGCTGTCTATTGGCTCAGTTCACAGATCACCTCATCCCACCTGGAAGGTACACTGGCTGCACCAGTCTGTGCTCTCATTTTTTTCTGGATCCACTCAGCATGGGTTGATGGGCTACATGTGCCACTCTCCCACAAATGAATGACCTCTGAATTGTCTGGACAGCCTGTAATGTTGACAAAACACAGCAGACACCCTTCCTCTTCTACCCAGCCTACAGGAATGTACTGAACTGTTCTGAAAACAAGCCCCAGCTTTGGATGTTTATTCAGTTCCCTCTTCCCTCCCTTCCTGGAAAGCACACTGAAAGAGGGACATTCAAAAACAAGAGTCAAAGGAAATTTTAAAAAGTTAAACTGAATTAAACAGCTCCATGTAATATTTAAGAAACCGGAAATAACAAAAAAGATAATGGCTAACCACACAGAGACACAGGCACACACAGACACACACACACACACATATATATATATAGGTAAACTATTTTAAAATTCTGCAAGGCCCCTTCCCAGTCTTATCCTACAGTGTGTTGAAAACATTGCAATGTTATTGATGCTTAGAAGCTGAAAAGCAGGCAGATTGTCTTATTCTTAGTGCCAGTTGCACCAGCTGTGCAAGTGGACTTTCTGTAATCCTGCATCAAGATAATGCACTTCTAATCTTACCCTTAAAATGTGACTCCTGGAAAAGGACGCTGCATCCCCTCCCTGTCACTGGACTTTCACAAAGAACCATATTCTTCATTTCATGCTTCAAAATTACTGTGCTGTCCAGAATGCTTTGCATTCATTCAGATGATCTTAATTTTCTAATAAAAACTATGATTACTTTACGATAGGAGACTCAAAGACACAATTGCTCCTCATATATAACAGAATTACATAAACATTAAAATATCCCTCAAAACTAATTAATTATGATTTCTTCTCCCACATGCTTTAAATATCATCTCTCATAGTCTAGGTCCTAGGACCGTTTTACTCCTGTTAAATTGGGATTTTCTTGGAAGATATTAAGCCCCAAACCTGATACGCAGTTCTTAATCACAGGATTAGTCACACTGATTTAATGAATTTCTTACCTATGTAATGAAGGCAAGATCTAATTACTAACTTGTTTTGTTATTCTGGATGGATAGCAGCAATATCTTGGATATCCCAAAACCTCGTTTACCTTCCTATCTATGCAGCTACCCATACATGTGTCCCTGGAATGTGTGTGTTGAAGGCACACGGGCTTTGCTGATCTGTACACATGGGGAACACTTACAGGCAAGACCAAGTTGCTGTCATGAGCCTTGGAGCACTATGAACTTAGCACCCCCTGATGCCCTGGGTTGTGCCTATCCAGCCTGATCCCCGTTAAAAAACAGATTCCCCTCAGCATCTCTGATGGTCTAAGCCTCCAAGCAATATGCAAAATGGAAAGGGAACTGAAGAGTGGGAAAGGATTTTCAGCTTCAAAAGCCATTTGAGACTTGTGAGGTGAACATCCAAACAACCTTGTTCCAGTTTTAGAAATGAATGCATGAAAAGAGAATTTTACTAAAATTTACAGAAGTCCAGTCAGGCTTGGAAAGGAAAGCTGCTCATCCCACTCTTGTGACAGATTGCATCTAAAATGTTGTTTTCCTTTGCCAAAATTTGAAGTTCAGTTAAATAAAGAAAAAGTATGTGATATGAAAACATGATGTATAGAACTCCAGAGGTAAACACCAGTCCAACCAAACAGGCTCAGGGTTATGTTTCCTCAACATTTTTTACTGTCAAAATAGGCAAACAAGGCAGCTGTTTGAACAGCCTGGGATACTGGGCCCAATATAAGGGCACCATTGCTATGTTCAGCTGTTTTCCCATGCTGGGAACTTCCCAAAGCACCTTTTAAAATGTAAGGTAATAATGATTCTATCCACAGTAGGAACCCAGGTACCAGGGCCATCACCAGCAGTGCCAGCAGAAAATGCTATTAAAGCATATAAACTTTCACCTAGAGAGGCTTAAAATTAGTCCCGGCCTTTTTGAGAGCTGAAAATTCTTTACATACAAACTAAGCATAAAAAGACCCTGTATGCACAAGGTACAGATGCTCCCCAGTTACTATGTGTGACTGATGGAAAGCCCTGGTCCTACCGGTGTGTTTTCCTGGGCAGCAGAGAAATTTGCCCAGGCCAAGGGCAGCACAGGGAGAACAGCAGTCTGATGCAGCCAACTGCTGCCTTGCCGAGGGTCCAGAGAGAAAAAGCTGCAGCTTCTACACTCATAAAACCCAGCTAATTTCCTTGAACCGGTATATTTACACAACCTCCAGATGAGTACACAAAACATTGCTTTTGGAAATGATCCAGCTTCTTGCTTGGAGCTGAAGGAGAAGCACAAGTCTCCTTTCAGAGGCCACTGCCGTGCGTTAATTTGCTGGGAGCTCTGCAGGGAGCGGTGGGGACGATGGTCCCGTCACAGGCCGGGGCTGGCAGCTCTGCAGGGAGCCGTGGGGACGATGGCCCTGTCACAGGCCGGGGCTGGCAGCTCTGCAGGGAGCGGTGGGGACGATGGCCCTGTCACAGGCCGGGGCTGGCAGCTCTGCAGGGAGCCGTGGGGACGATGGTCCCGTCACAGGCCGGGGCTGCCCTGGCACGGCCTGCAGTGCCAGCCCAGGGCCCGGGCTGGCTGCTCGGTCCCGGCGGGAGCAGTAGTGCCTCGAGTCCGCTCTGCAGAGACCTCGCTGCCTTCCGGGTGGCTTGTGAGGCACCAATGGGCCATTCACTAAGTGCTATTCTTCCCCCCGAGCTGGTGAGGAAACGTGGAAGCATGCCGGAGGAGACTTAAGCGAGTTCCAGGCGGATGTGCAGGAGCCTGAGGCCCCTTCGGGGGAGCAGGAAAATGGCAATTTAGCAATAAAAAGGATGCGGGAGCCTGCACAAGGAGCTGGGGCTGCCGCCGGGCAGCGATGGACTCGTGCTCACAGACACGCAGGCACACTGCTCCTCCAGCCCCCAGGCTTTCCTCTGGGGGATCCTTAAATCCTTAAATCCAGCCGGAGCAGCCAGAACAAGCATCGCCAGTGAGCCCACGGGCTGGGCTGGCCGGAGACCAACAGCAATAAACAGAAGCCAGAGGGGTCCCCGCTGGGCAGACCTGCGACACTGAAGCTTTCTGTCGGCTCTTCGTTGGGGACATAACAATAGCCGCTGTCTTCCCTGGTCTTGACTGTATTTAAAATAACTGGAGAAACCAAAGGGATTAAAAGTGCCGGGGGATTAAAAGAGGGTTTCTTTGCATGCTTGTGGGAGAAAGAAAGTGCTAAGTGAGAGAGCTGGAGAGAAGACGTATATGGGCCTAACCCTAACCCCTAACCCTAACCCAAACCCTAACCCTAACCCTAACCCTTACCCTAACCCTAACCCTAACCCTAACCCTAACCCTAACCCTAACCCTAACCCTAACCCTAACCCTAACCCTAACCCTAACCCTAACCCTAACTTGGTTAAACTTGGTTAAACTTTCAGGACTGCAAGAAATTAATGAAAATAGAGCACAGGACTCACAACACATATATCTGGGACTGATAGGAGCTTTCAGAAGTCTCTGACCATGACTTTGTAACCCCTTTCTCAGTTGAGCAGGGCTTACTCTGGCAGATAATTGCTTTCAAATCAATAGGAAGGCTGATATGAATAGTAGCTTTCAGTTCTTGCTGCTATGACCTGCTCACAGAACTTTTCATTATACTGTGCGATTTCTTATGCCCCAGCACAGTGAGACATAAGCAGTGTCCAGGGAATCATATCTGCTGCACACCCCCAGAAGAAAGTTTCTTCCTACAGGACCGCCAGCTTACCTCACACCCCAGCACTGGGAGGTTTGGGCAGTTTGCAGAGGGATGTCAGAAATGGTTTGTGTTGGGCTCAGACATGCACAGCCTCAGTGCATGGGACCAAATCATTATTCTGCATCCACAATGTTTCACTTACATAGGCTCAGATCAATATGCATTGTTTCCAATATGTCCTTCATGGTGAATACTGCAGCATGGAGAACACATGATAGCTCTTACATCAATAAAAAATGTTTAAATAGCAGCTTTTAGCTGTAGTTGTCAGTTTATATCATGGGGTTTTTCCTGAGGCTATTTGTGTTGTTATTTCATCCAATCTTCCTTATTAGCCACACAGCAGCTTCCTACTTAGTTGATGAAGTTTCTTAAAATATCTCTTCTAAGTGATGAAAACAGAGCTGATGATGTGTTTATCTTCTAGCCTTTTAATGTGGTGTGCTGTCTTCTAAACTGAAACAGATTACATTTTTGCTTCTGTCTCTGGTTATTTTTTGTCTTTTTCACCCTAGTCTCCACTCCTTTTTTTATTCACAGTTTGACCCATGTTGCACATTGTTTAAAACTGACATCTGACTTGAGTTCTGAAACTGTATTATTCAAGTAACTTTGCTGCTCCCATTAAGGAAAGTGATTTTGTTCCAGAGGTCTTGATTAAAGAAAATAAAAGATGAAATAATTTATCAATGAGTTAGGATGATGATAAGGGCCATGATACTTAAGAAGGAAAATTATTAAAACGTCACGTACACCCAGCTGCTTATTATTTTGACAGTCTTTCAGCACTCTTCTCTATTAACACAGAATGATGCATTATTTACAACCAGATCTAAAACAGTGACATTAATGAGAGTTGTTGAACACACAAGACTTGCATAAATCAGACTGCTCCTGAACCTGGACAGAGGAACGTGAAGTTCATCTTCTACCTTTGCAGAACAAAATCAGCTAGCATGTTGTCTTTGACAGACAGAGGCTTTGCAGTGACCCTGTGACATCAACAACCCCATGCTCTAATCTTCTCAATACCTGCTACTGCAACATTCTGGCAGGCCCTACCTGCTTTTGGCTTCTCTGGGAGTGATGGCAAAGTCTTTCCTTGTCCCACCACTGCTGCAATCACCAATGCAGTGTGGTGGCCTTGCTTCTTCTCAGAAGGAAGAACCTGTTGCTGACACACATTTTATTTTAAAGCAGAAAACTATTTCTGGATGCCACAGGACTGAGTCACCAGCCTGAGTTCAAATCCCCAACCACAGGATTCAGTTCCTTTTGTTTTATTGCTTCAGTTTTATTTCTTCAGAATAAAAGAAGAAGCTTCTGAGCACACGCTGAAATATATTCTCAATGTCTTTCCCTTCTGTGCTGAGCACAGGCTCAGCAGGACCCTTGTTCTGTGCCCATCTGCTTTTGGAGTTTAGAGAAGATGTAATTTTTTTTTTTAATTCTTTCATCCCAAGACCATGTTTCAGCACAAACATCCAACAGTCATAATTAAGGGGGATTCTTCACCCATCCAAGCTCGGTGTTCCTTGCTGACATAAAGCTCACATGACCTACAGGCTGTCACCTCATGTTGTCTTGCATGCAGGCCCTGGCAATCACTTGTTAATCAGCAGCTGGAAGCTTTAATTTCATCACTGTCAGGGATTCTCTTCGCAGAACTGGACCCTATGGAGCCATTATTTGAGACCTGTTTGTAAAGGACTTCTAGAGAGGTCTGGCTAGCAAAAAAACCTACAGGCCTGCTGGATCACCAATTCCAGTCCTCTACTGCCATGAGCACTCATGTCTTGTAATTTTTTTTAATGATCAAAGACCTAAATTTAAATTAATCTTTTGTTGCCCAAAAAAAATAGAGGCATTTGAGAGATCTGGAAGTCTTTTCCTGAGTTACAGCCAAAATTTTATATACATGCAATTTATACCCATCTGTTTCTTAGCCAAGAATGTTCTTCATCCTGAATAGCTTGTCTCCCACCTCAACACTCACCCCTCAGTGTATTTATAGTCAACTGTCACAACTATCCCCAGCCTTCTTTTTCTGGGCTAGACAAGTGTGCTGGTTTAGCTTCTTTGTTTTTCTTTCGATCATCACTGTTGCTTTATGCCTATTCATCACTTCAGTGGCCTACCTCGCCTGGACATCAGACTGTCTGACACAGGACTGCAGGCAACTCTAGAGAAGTTTCACCTTGGCCTTAATACCGTGTTAAAAACACTTTTTCACCAAGAATATTCTATTCAGGTTGGCTTTTGTCTTTTCGACAGGGACACCACATTGGCAGCCTAATAGTCTTCCTGTAAGTGATTAAAAGTCCTGTGTCTGCTTCCTCTCCTGGCATGTGCCCACAATGAGGGTGAATGCACATCAGGGCACACGCTTCATCAGACTGGTGCTTGCACTCCCTCTCTTTAAAAGAGTTGGAGAGTTAGGCATCAAGGTTCACATCAGGTAACATGGCAATCTGCTGTGGCAAGACATATGGTCCAGAGGGGTGTGCTTGCATGGAGCAGGGAGATGCCTCCAAACTGCAGGTTAGCACCTGGGCACCCAGGAACATTAAAATGTGAAAGTTGTTTACCAAATCTGAGAAATCATCAGAGGTAGCATACATCAAGTTAGCTTCAGAAAGGCTAACAGAAAATCAGATAGCAAAAACTGTTTGGAGGGAGCAAGTTCAGGTTAATAATGAGCCCAAGTTTTTCTCTAGTGGGGGATCAGAAAGCAAACTTAGTTTTAGCTGTTCAATAGATACATTATTTAAGTAGCATTGATTAGAATCAGACATTTTTAAATCATGTGCAGTTACTCTGTTTAGATTAGGACAATTTCCTGTTAGTGGACGTAATATTAGAAGAATAGTATAACTTTCCTGTTGATCAGTATGTGTGCAGAAGTCATTATTTCCTTGCATCTTTCTCACTGCAGCTGAGCCGCCGCATAGCAGGAAGGACAATTCCCTGGGCTGAGAGGGCAGCAGCATATAAGAATGTAACTGTGCAGTACAGCGTAGTAGTTACGTGCCCATGTATGAGAAAAGTGTTCTTTAGTTCCAGCCCTCTGCTCCCTGGATTGGTTCTGCATGTTATATTGGACAGTCACTTGTTTTAATATTTGTTTAAGTTATTGAAATAAGGCTAACAAAGTGAACACTGACAAATTCTGAAGGATAGGCACCATTTTTCATCTGTGCTTTTCATATTCGGCTGAAAACTACAATTTTACTCTTAAAATTCCTATTCCAAGACTCTATTTCAACCAGCATTTTGCCCAACTGTCCAGAGGTGCCATAATTATTCTTATCTTGTTTCTATTTTTTTTGTTGTTGTTTATTTAGTTCAACAAACTGATGAATAACCTGGGATTTACTGACCTCTAATGGTTAAATTAAGTTCTTCCACCTTTGTTTAAATACCAATGAAATGGGAAAGTATACTGAGGATCTGCTGTTTTTTAGAGCCAAAACACTCCATCTTCAAAAAGAGGTCTCCTGCTTTTAATGGGACAAGTAATATTTCTTGGCTTACATGAGTAAATTATCAGTCACTTTCCCATTCTGTGTAATTTGAATAGTGAGGGGAACACAAGAAGCTGGGGTGCCTGTTCAGTGGTTTTTAAACAGCTCTGCATGCTCTGCTAATGCAATGGAATCAGTCCCCTCAGCCATTTTAACCTGTTTACCTATGGACAAATTAAGTTTACTTATAAGCACATTACCTGGACCATTTCACAAAAACATATAGAAAAAAATACAGGAAATTGGGATGGGAAGATGTGAATATTGCATCATCATCATCAGGATTTATGAGGACTCCGGCTCATTCTGACCTCTGGTGATCAAAGATGTAAAACTAAACCCCAGGAGTTCAGTACTGTGCCTTGTCATACCCTGTGTCCTGCCAACCTCTGGCTGCAAGAAAAGGAGGAAGCTAGAGGGAGAATGGAGGCATTTTAGCCTGCTTGGATTAAAATAGATTAAAATAAATCTTGAAAACATTATAGTATCTGTCTAGCTGTGAGTTTTTGAGGCAAGGGGCCTTTTCTCCCTCAAGGACAAGCAAATGGCAGTTCAGCCCTTGTATACCACTTGCACCCTCTGCTGAAAAGGAGCCCAATGGGACCACCATTCATGTGCTGCCTAATGCCCCTTAGCCCAAAGAATCAGAAGTTATAATTTCTGTTTATGCTCATGGCTCATAAGATATTATCCTGTTGCCAAGAAAGCAGGCCGAGAAGATAACAAATAAATGGACAAATATTAATAAAAATGGCATAAAAAACTTTGCACCATAGCTGGATGCTGCCTGATGTGATGATTTTTCAAGAAAAGCATTGTGTTTCCTCTTGAAAGGTTAATTGCACAGTCAGAATGAGCCAATCAATCACAGATTATCCTCAACTACCAGTATGCTTCTACTGCTTTTATGACAAAGTCTTTGAAAGTATTAGCATTCTCTTTTTCCATGTTTTCTATGTAATATATGGGTGCGTCCTTTCTATGTGATATACTGAGCATGACACCATATGGTATGGAATATCCCTTTGGTTAGTGTCCACTACCAACTCCTTGCACAGTCCCAGACTCCTCTCTGGTGGGATGGGTTAGAGATAGAGTAGCAAAAATTGTGATTGTTTATATTCAAATCCCTGTTTTTATCAACCTATCATTTATTGTACTTCCAAGTCATTAGTTATTTTTATTTATGACTGCTCTCTAGAACAAGCAATATGTTGTTAACCTTGTACTTCTGGAGATCTTGTGTAACCTCTTGGAAAGGGGGGCAGTGAAACATCACAAGTTTTGAATTTTGCTCATGTCTGAGCGTCAGATTTTCACAGAAGAGTGATTTCACACCGCTCTGTTTACTCACGTCAGATCCCGCAGGTAAACTAATACTTGTTCATTAGCAAGGGCCCTCAAGGCTGTTCACTGAACTGTAATTTCCTTGTGGACATATGGTGATGGTCTCACAGAAGCTGGAGAAATATACAGCACAGACTCCTCCAACTAAGCATTTCCTTAGGTTATTTTTTGTAGTCAACAAAAGGTGTTTTTAGAATGTGGGATTCTTACTTGTTTGAGATACCTGCTTTAGGATGTGATGCACGGTCTATGTCAGATCCTCATCTGAGGAGGGCAGTTCTGCTCTGTAAGTGTCTACTTTTAGCCTCCAAAATTTGTAGAGCATGAGAGACCAGCCACACATGCTATGAGCACTGAACTTTTGCTACATCCACAATGGAGTGTGATATTGGCACCAGTGAAATAGGTGTCTCCTTGTCCAAACACCACATAGGGAAAAACTAGCTGTCATTTTGATGTTTGTGATGGTTGGGGTAGAGTTAATGTTATTTACAGTACCTAGCACAGGGATATGTTTTGGATTTGTGCTGAAAAGCAGGTTGATAATATGGAAATGTTTTTGTTACTGCTGAGCAGTGCTTGCATAGCGTCAAGGCCTTTTATGCTTCTCATACCACTGCACCAGGGAGGACACCTACCACGGGGAGTGGCATCAGCTCAACCAACAGTTGAGGTCCCTGAAGACCCAGGGGAGAGAGGTTGTCTTTTTTGGCAAGACAATGTATCTCATTTTCTTGACTTTCATTACTTGTCACCAGCAGGGTGGAAGTTCATCTGTGATTTTTGAAAGTGCTCTTTGGAATGCTGAACAGAAGGAGCTTCTCCTGGGGCTGCCCATTTCGTGCTTCATGGTTTTAGTATCAACTATTTTCTTTGTTTGGTATTGTCAATGGGATATGAACAGAGTCACAGAAGTAAAACTTATGGAGGCATCAGCTGCCACCTACACTCTGTTTCTCTCTTCGTTTAGTTACCATTCTGGGAATGCAGTCCTGGATGGAGCAAAATGATAAACTGAGCATAAAATGTGTAGCAGCATGAGTTTGCAAGAACAGCAAAACCCACAGCACATCCTCACTCTGCTCTTTCCTCCTCAGTTTGGTCTCAGTCTTCATGAAGAAAAGCAAAAGAAGATCAGCACCTGACGAACAGCACCAAATGTACCAAATGTACATTAACAATGTTTTTCTATAGATCTTTGTACTAATTTTAATACTTTTTAAAATAATATTTTTATACTTTTTTGATAAAAGTATTAATACTTTTATTAATACTTCTAAACAGTGACCAACTATGGCTACCTGTAATCATGGTATCTTCACTAAGCATCTGCATGTTGGACACTACCTATTGCGGAATATCCGTGGTTATTGATTTAAAAGCAGAGTCTGAAAAATTCACCTTGTGTTCCAGTGAGAATTCACTTTGTGCTCCTAGCTTTCAAACAAACATGTACCTGAAGTGATACTGGTTAAAGATGAAGAGTAGATTCATTATATCAGTCAAACAAACAAAAAAATTGGGCGAGGTGGTCACATCTCCCATAGTTCAATCATGTTTTACTGCTTATATCACCAAGTACAAAATGTTTGGGATTTTTTGCTTATGATTTTCAGATTTTTGATGCATAGATTAATTTCTGAAAAGTGCCTTCTTTTATTGCCTACAAAACCACACAGAACTGAGCTAATTTCCCAAGAGCAGTAACCCTAAAAAGAACTCCTTCAGGGTTTGTTGTATGTAGCTGGAATGCTTATTTATCATATTTCTGCTTTGCAATGTCTTAGATGCATCTTTAGTCAAAATACAACAGCTCCTGTATTACCAGATTTGTACCACTGCTGTTTTTTCTCATTGGTTTGCCATCAGATTACGTAGTGGTTTCACAGTTTGCTTCATTCATGTTTAAAGTCTTCAGCCATGTCTGCAGAGCTGTCTCCCCTAACCTGCTCTTTGGTTATATTCCTGAGGGTGGTGCATTAAGGTCTGAAACAGCAGGGTGTTGTGTTTGCTCTGCCTCAGTTATTAACTCTGGTCAGGTGGAAACAGGAACATGTGGCAACCCTGTGAATTAAGTTACTAAATTCACTCCTCAGTCTGTATCTTGGCATTTAAGAGAAAAGTAAAGAAATACTGATATCCTGAAAAATAAGCAATGATAATTTAATTTTGTAGTTATTGGTTCAGCACTCTGAGACCAGACTGTGATGGATACTACACAATGTAATAGCTGGAGTACCTTCCTTCAAGCATTGTCTGGTCTCATTTAAAATATTTTGAGTTATAAAATTTGCATAGCTACTTTTGGGAGGCTGCATGTGTCTGTGTCAGGAGTTTCTGAGGTAGTCAGGCACATTTTCTTATATGAGCTTTGCCCTGTAGCTCCAGCAGTTTGTCACTAACCTTGCAGTTTAACTACAAATATACACTTCAGAGATGCTGCACAACAAGGGGGGAAAAGAATTTGATGAAAAACTGATGGGAGGATCATGTACAGGTTACAGATGATGGCAAGAGAAGTGGCTTTCCCTGGGTGACTACAGTGGTGGTGTTGATGTAGAGCACTTCCAGAGAGGATGAAATCATGTCTATGAAGTGCAATGCTTTAAAAATAGTTCTTTGTAAATTAATCCCTGCAGCCCCTTAATCCCTGTTGCTCTTTCCATTACTTTCAGGGTACTTACATCTTTCTTCTACTTAAGTGGTTAGGACTGTAAGCAGCTTTTAAGGGCAATCTCAGGAGGGGAGAGCGGAAGGAGTCTATTCCCTGCTGACTGACGCAATTATTCCAGACTGCAACCTTAGATTCTGTTTGCTCTTCTTTAAGTAGCAAAACATTTTTGGCTTGAGGATCGTCTGTGTAAAAAAAAAGGAGAATTTACAAACAAAAACCAAATAATTTTATTCCAAATATTGCTAAATCAGGGTCACATAGTTATTAAGAAATGATGGGGAAAGTCTGTTTTTTTCTTTTGTCAAGTAGGATATGTGCCCTCCATATTTAATCATGGGGTTCCTACTATGTCTTGCCAAAACTGCAATGTAAGAGCAATAGTTACTGTTATTGACAATAACTGTTTCGTGCTCTTTAAAAAAACTCCGTGAAAAGTAATGCATGTAAGCAGAAAAGGGTTGCTATTTCAGCCAGTTTTTTTTGAGGACCACACTTGGATTGTGGTATATCATCTCCAAATCAACTGTGATTGGAGTTGTGATCAACCTTATCCCAATGTGTGTCATGGACAAATAAATCAGTTTATAGATTAACAAAGAAATATCACTTAAAATATAATTCATTTGCTTGTTTTTATATAATTATTTTATAAACAGACAGAAATAAAAGATTATTACTAATCCATATGAAAGAAATTATGTTTTTAGTTTTTGGAAAGAAGCACTTTAGTGGGTAGTCTGGAGACAGACAAACTATAACTCTTTAACTAAGTACCACTATTTCGTTCTGTTCATCATAGTTTGTATATAATCCTTCTCTGGAACCCCCTCCAAAATGTTTTTAACACTTTGCTTCAGTAATAATAATTATTTTGATGATTTGGAAGTGAAATAAGAACATGAAGATGAATCAGTGCATTTTCCCTGTAATTCATCACAAGACTCCTTTGGGAGCAGGATTTTGGTGGAACAGCTTTCTATCAAAATCATTGTAATGAGCTTTATTATTTAAATCCTGTTATAGTGCCTCTGAATGAACACTTACAAATTGAGAGCTTTTCGTCATTATTTTTGCAGCCTTTTCCTCCTTCCCCTTCCTCCTTGTCCTCTTCCTGCTCCTGTTTATTTATTAGGCTGTGTGAGTGGTGCCTGGCAGGGGTAGCAAGCTGAAATGAGACAGGTGCATTGATGAACATGACCTCATTAGCAAGAAACAAAAGGTGTAGACAAGAAGTTAAATCATTGTAATGAGCCCAAATGAAGAGGCCTGTGAGCTACAGATCACTGGAAGAAATGTGGGATCACATTGGGAAGAGATCAATACATGTTTGCCTGCTCTTCTGCTTATTCTAGGCACCTACTTTTGCTACTGACCAGAACAGGATGCTGGAGTAGTTGGGACCTGTATATGTCCAATGTTCTGCTGCTATGATATGACTGAGCAAGGGAGTGCTCAACAGGGCAGCAAGTATTGCTTGGTGTGGTTTAACCCACTTTCTAAACGTACTTATTTCAACATCATTAGCTTTTGGTTTTAAAGCCCAGACAATTCCAGTGTTCATGTAAAAAAAACTGTCTTCAGCTGTTGAAAAAATATCTGTGACTGACCCAAATCTTCAAAGACAGCCTCTTTCCATAAGGAATTACCAAAAAAAGAAAAGCATCACCCTAGGAAATTTCTCCATGTTCTCTTTGAACTTGATCAATAATTGCTCAAATATCAAGAATTCATTCTTCAGGTTATGCTTCATAAATTGATAAAATCATTAGTTATTTGGTAATGCTCACACATTTATCAGCATACACTGAGATGTCCTTTTTGCGTTAGTTGTGTTTCCATCTTCCCAGCTGTAAAATGCAGAGATGTCTAATTGGTGAATCAGATGTTCCCAACCTGGGGGCTATTGTTGTACTTAGTGCATTATTTAAATCAATATTTGGATAATGTCAAGAGTAAATGGGTACTATGGGAAATAAGATCTCAGACATATAGAACATATATCAATTAAACATCTATTCCACCAGAAAGCGATGTATGAACATTATGTGTTTGACATACCTGCAGTTTCACAGAAAGGCTGGTGCAGCATTTGGCAAGACCAGTCACTGGAAAATGGGTAAAAAAGGCCACTGTGAATCAGTTAGATCAGTTACCATTTTTCTAAATTCCAAGCAGCCAGCTGGTGTTTAGTTGCAATAGATTGATAATTGTTAAACTGTCAAGCGCTTTCACTGATCAATAACTAATTTTGCGAAATTTTGGTGAAATAGTAAAATACTTTGATCTTAAAGCATCAGGCTTTTACATTAGGGAGCCTATAAGATAGTGCCAATAACAGAAATCTAAGGAAGACAAGCCTTAGACCGAAAGGTAATTCATGTACAGCTCATGCTGGATGGATTTCTTGTTGGGTGAGATCAGTATGTGATTTACATGTAGTTATTTGTGAGATACATAAGACTACAGGGACTGGACACTTACTGTGTTGATATCCAGTCATGGTCCCATGTGCTTCTGAATACGGTAGAGAGTGAGCATGTGCCATGTGACACAAACATTGGGAATCATTGTGACTTCAGCTGTGACTGGAAAATGCTATGGATGAGGAGTAGCTCTCAGTTTGTTGGGAAGATCTTTGTTTGGAAAGCCAGCCTCTGCCAGTGTTTTTGAATAGCACCCCTGGAAACTCATGGCTCTGGTTTTTGCTCCAGCGTGGGATGGCTGCCATTGCTGCTGAGGCCTCTCATAGTGTGAGGCCTCGCTGCTGGGAGAATGCTGGCACAAGCTCCACCAGCAGAGAGAGAAGGAGCTGCTTCATTTTCCTTGGAGCCTTCTCTCCCCTCAGCATCCCCCACCTTCTCGGTCAGCTGTGGGGATGGCCGGTGTTTCCTGCCTCCTACCCCTCACAAGCTCCATGCCTGAAAAGCCAGCAACCCGCTGCCTGTCACAGGCAAGTCAGCTAGCAATCTGCATTTCCGAAAGCCTGGATTATTTTATCCCATAGGATAAATATGTTTAAAAAAAAAGAATTTTTTACCCCAGAGCATAAAATATATTTCAGAAGCACAAGAGCTTTGCAGTAGTAGCACATGTCCACAGTGTGGTGCCAGTGTAATGGTGAGCTGGGCCTTTTGGAGGCAACAGAGGCAGTTTCTGAGGAAACACAGTACCTCTTGTTTTGTTGTGGGTTTGGTTTGGTTTGGGTTTGGTTTGGTGTTTTTTGTGTTTTTTGTGTTTTTCTTTTTTGGTTCTTTTTTTAAGCACTGAGACAAACACAAGTCTTCATATTGCCTAAATAGTGACACAGATCAAGGTGTTCCTTCGGGGCCACTTGTCTCTGTTTTTCCAGCATTATTTAGGTGCTAAATAAATGCCCTAGTCATACCACACCTGTACGACTCAACCACGTCAGCTGGGTAGCCATTCTATAGCAGAGTCAGCATCAGTGCAAAGGCTGAGTCCAAGAGACATCCGTGATGATGGATACATGGGCCTTCCCCAGCACCACCCTGGGACTCTGCTCCTACCAGTGACTGCTGGACACCCAGAGAGAATGGGGTGTGAGTTTTCAGACTCTTCCTGGTGGCAAAATGGGGTTTTAAATACCTTCACCATGAGATTCATCTTCCTGTGGAAAACCACAGTTTTGACTGGAAACAAAGTCTATTTGTTTTCATTCATATGGACCCCATGGGGTAGACAGGCAGGTTATCTAAACTCATATATAACTCAGCTTGATTCCAAAACTCATGAGGAACACCCTACTTGTTACCTAGGGACACTTCAGCCTCATATGTAAATGAGAAAGCAGGTGCCAAGGTGCCTGTGCGTCCCAGAACCTTTTAATTTTAGCTAAAGAAAATTGTCCTACTGGTACAGAAAACCCTCTGCAGAGCCAAAATCATGATAATGGATTCTGGATAGACTGACACATCCAGCTGAAGTATTCTGCAAGAAATTGGCAGGTGTGTTGAGGACTAGAACAAGGACTAGAACAAACTATGAATAAATTAATTACTGGTATTTCTAGTTCCATAAGTCTTCAAATGTGAATGAGTGTTTCTGGAGTCTCCTTGACAGTGAGTTACACAGACAAAATGAGTTAAACCCTTGGCAGTGAATTTAACACATACAGAGGATAGAGTATCAGCTTGTTTTTCCAGAGCTAATATTACTCTGTGTAGACAGTATCTTAATGATAATGAATGTTATTTGTCTTTAGGAGCTTATTGCCTTTGTAACCGGCAAAGTCTGACTTACACTTCAGTCTCCCAGATATTCACTGTTAATCATTGCCTACACAAGAGACAGTAACAGTTGTAGCGGGGGTGTTCGTACCCAAGGGGGTCAGCACCAGTACGAACCATAATGGTCCCCACCTCACACACAAATGCACACTTGAAAAGTTAATTTGTTGTTACTGAAGTTGTCAGCTGCACTACACTCTGTCTTCTTGGCCCCAAAATATCTAGTGCATGGCATTTCTTTGTTAAAGATAATGTAAGAGTCTATAAAATTCTCATGATTTTCAATGTGTGTAACCCAGAAGGCTGATAACTCCTTGGTACAGTGTGAGGAATGAATGCTTTGTGACATAGATGAAAGAAAATTTCTGAATCAAAGACTGGTTTTAAAAATTAAAAATTGGAAGATAATGAGAAATTCATGCAAGCGGTCACATAATAAAGAATTTCCACGTCATCACTTGGGAACATTTACTGTATGGCTATTTATATTTTTGTTACTGGGGTAGATGCATGAAGGTTTAATGTAGGCTTAATAAATGTCTGAGTATTTAAAGTCTGACAGAAATGATTCTGTATCATTCACAACTCAGCTCTGACAATACATTTTAGATCAAGGCCCTTAAATATGTGAAGAGTATAGGTAGAATATTGCAGCAATGTGTAAGTTCTTAAGGCAAATAGCAAACACCAAAACGTGCATGCAGCCTTAATAAAAGGTGTGGATGGATGTTGAAAAGGAATAATTTATCAATAAGGTGGTGTGCATAACTTAGAGGAATTTCAGCACAGAAAGGACTTTTCAGAAGTAAGAGCTGAAATGTTTGTAGGAGAACTCTGATAGAAATTAAAATTCTGTTTGGAAATAAAAGCCAAAAGCTGTAAGCGTATCAGACACAGGGGACTCAAATTAATGCTTGTGGCAAATTAAAGAGATCTCATTAATAGCCGATCTAAATAGTAATTTTTCTTCATCTGAAAATGCTTTGAATCCTCTTCAAGTGCTGATGTCTTGTACTGTTATGGAAACCAAGCAGGGATATTTTTGTCTTCTGCTTGTTGGAAATGTAAAGCCAGTTCTCAGAGCCACTCTCAGAGCATGTTAGGATGCTCATGTCAGCTTTGTGGTGTGGTTCCAAAGCACATAGCAATCCCCCAAGGTAACCAGCAGGGATGACTAGGAAACAGCTGCAGTCCTGCCAGCTGCACCACTTTACCACTATGTTTTTAACATGGAGTGTGTTGTTGCCATCAATGGCTGATTTTCTTTGCCAGATGTTCAGGACACCAGTGATTTCAAGCACCTCAATTTTGCTTTCTTGGATAAAGAGTCAAGCTCTTATGATGAAAATTCTGTCTCACAACTGAATAGTTCACACAACTGAATAGAATGTGAGGCTCATTTCCAAAACTGGATTTTTCGTATTTTCTCTTAGAAGTTGTAGGAAAGGAAACATATGGTTTGAAAGGAAAAGGAAAAAAAAATCAGTTGAATGCTAGTGTAAGAGTGTTTTTGGAAGAAGGTTCATCTGATTATCATATTGTGGAAGGCATGATGTGGTCTCTAAAGTTAAAGTTTAATTTTGTTTCAATGAAATACAGCCATAAAGATATCCTAATTAATTTTTATTTTTTTTTTTAAATCTAAAAGGCCCTTGGCTTCCTAAACTGACTGGAAATTAAAAACATGAGGTTATTATAGATTATTTTATACCTGTGAATTAGCATATCCACATTTTAAAGTTTTGGCCATATGCCTTTCAATAGCTAGGGTTTTTGTCTTGCTTATAGAATTGTCTGCATAATGGTGAAAGCCAGTGATCTTTTGTAAATCATGCAGGACAGATAACTTTTCCCATAGAAAACTTCACAGGAAATACGTTTGCTATTATGCTTTTAAACCGTCAAGCATTTTCATGCTACTTGAAAAACTACAGTAAATTGAACTGTTATGAGTAATATTTAATCCATTTATTAACTGATTATATGTTTTGCTCAAAAGTTTTGCATTCCCATTGTTGTTGTAGACTGGGTGATGAATGAGGAGTAGAGAACATTTTCTTTAAAGTTGAAAGGTTTATAATATTCTATTTGATATGTTTTGTTATTTGTGGGTCACTTCTACGAAGTGTGACAATCACTGCAGTTCTGCCCATACTATATTACTATATTGATACGCTTCACATGTCTCTGTACACACACCTACATCCTGCACACCACACACACATGCCCAAGAACACACCAGAGAATGAAAACCACTGCTACACCTTTTAATTCTGCTGCTGAACGTCTGGAAGTTCTGCTGTAAATTTTCAGAGACACTCCTGTCCACAGTCACACCAACAAGTGAGGGGATCAGGAAGACAGCCATCAGCTAAAAGAGCATCCACAGCCTGATTTCAAAGGCCATGAGTAAAATCAGCCATGATGACTCATAAGCTGTAGGAAGGGACATTATGTGCTGCATGCTAGAAGGTGCAGAGATGCCTTGCTCTTACTTTTGCAAAACATGAAAACTGTCATCCGGAGTTGCCAAATGCTGCCCTAAATGTGTCAGCACTCCTGCACCTCACAAGAAACTTTTTTGCACTGGTCAAAAGAAATACACATGAAAATGGAAAATGTTTTTCTTCTCCACCAGGGAAAAAAAATCTGAATTGGACTTGCTTACTTGACAGGTGTGATACGTAAATAATTCAGGGTTTGAAAGAGAGCAACTTTTGCAAAGAAAATGAGAAGTTTCTGAGAACTCTAAGTAAAAGCTGTTTACTGAAAGTCTTAGAAAGCAAATCATTTGTAGGTTAGAAAGACAAAAGTACAGAATTGGCTACTGGTGGCAATGACTCTACTGTGTGATGTGAGACTATTGGCCAGATCCCAGGTGTGGATACTTAACCTGGCTGTGTCCTAATGGCTCCCTGGGGAAATGAGCATCACCCTTTCTCACTCCCTCACATCTCTTTTAGAAACTGATGGAAAAGAAATTCTGGTTGCATAAGAAATTGGAATGATCAGACCAAGAGAGGATGCTGTGGGTTCGTTGTACCACTATTTACAGGTAGATCTGAAAACATCATGTATCCCAAACCTTTTAAATACTCTGCACAGTGAACAGCATTATGTAGCTCTGTACAAAAATAAATGTTCCTTGGAAAGAGACCTTTGAACCTATCCAGACATGATAGAGCAGTAATCTGTCTACAAATTCAAATCCTATTTCTGTTTGAATGCCAGATGGACTAACTTAAACATCTGCAGGAATGCCCTACTCATAGACTAGATTGTTGATCCACAGACATATAGGTGCAGCTCAGACAATTGATGAATAGGTTGAACTGGAGTTAAAAAAATCCTTGCACAGTCAAAAGTACAGAATGTGAAAGAAACTGCTACAAATAGTGCTAATCTTTTTCCTGTGTACCACAACCCTTATTTTATGTTCCAAATTAAAGACCCTAAAGCGTTGACTTTCAATATTTACCATTATGTGAAACAATAAGAACAACATGAACATCTTATTTATTTGTTTTGCTATGAGGCTAAAACACAACAAAATAATAGTAAGAAAAAATCCTGGCAATTTCAAAGGGAATTCTGGAGTATAGTTCTGGAGTATAATTCCCATGCTTCTGTGTGATTCTGTGATTTCCACAGTGTACAATTTAAGATACTATTGCCTGTTTTGAGTTGACTGCCTCTTGATGGAAAAAGAATTCAATATTTCTTCAGAAGATAAAAAACATTAGAGTTATGATTTCATCTTTGCAGTGCTTCTTTGACTAGTGCCAGTCTGCCTTGTATTAAAGGCTTAAACCTGGTGAAGAAACTTGTTATTGGGATTTTACACAACCACATATTTTGTAAACAAAATCAAGAAATATAGTATTAGACCAAGAAATTAGCATCCCTCACTGTTAACTTCGGAGTTCCTGAGCAAAGCCATGCTTCTGATGGAGTCCTTTCTTTTCTTCCCATGTAATTGGTACATTGAGTGGAAACCTATTTTCCTACTTCACCACAGTGCGGGAAAAAAGGAAATAGAAGACGTGTAACTGTACAATCACAGAAAAGCAGTCTAGGAATTTGGATCAGGACAATTTATGGTTCTAGATTGTTTAAAATCTACAACCAATGGCATTTTTTTAAGAGAAAATTGAAAAATACACTTTTCAGAGAACAAGATTTTATGTCTCTGCCATATGGATGCAGCTTGAAGATACACATTTCCCAAAGAAAAAGGAAATGTAGGACCTTTTGCCAGGAAGAAAGTGCATTTCCATGGCTGTGAGAGCCTGGTAAATTGACAGTGTGTTGAATTGGTAAGACATTTTCAGATTCGTTGAGAGGTAAGTTGGAATGAAGTACAAGCTTTATTTATATGAGAATGGAGGAGAACATACAGCAACTCCTTTGAGACTCAATTTCCGAGAACAAAAGGGCTGGGAAAGACATCCCAAGGAGATCACAGCACTGCACAGACATTGCTCCTTCCACACCTTTCTAATCGAGGCCACCCATTGTTCTGGGGACATCAGTCTCAGATTCTAGCGTTCATTCATTTTATGGTTAGGATTCCTTGGACCACAAAGCTCGCAGCTCCAGGGACACTAAGATTGGAAAAGTCATGCTGAGGAAAGCATGTGCCAGCATTGCTCCTTTCACACTTTTTAAACCTGGCCCATTCATGATCCTGGGGACCACATCCTCAGCCACTGTTGCTGGGGTTAGGGTTAATGTTCAGAGGATAACACTGACAGCTCCAGGTACTCTGGGCTTGCAAAAGTTGTGCTAATGTGTGCATGGCCCTGCAGCCACCTTTCTGATCTGAGCCACCCATTGTGTTGGTGACCTCTGCCTCACCTCCTTGCAGCCATTGGAGTTAAGATAATGATTTGGGTTCAGAGAACTTCCAAGTCTACAGCTTTGGGAACACTGGTTTAAATTTGGATTTGACTGGCTTGTCACTAGCTCCTATTAATGCATGTTCCATACTACAGACCAAAAGTTTTCTCCACGCAAAGGATAATTTATCTGCATTTATCTGAGCTGTCCAGGTCGTGTCTCATTTTGCAGCATGTCCCCAGATGCTCAGAATCACCTCATCTACCCTGCTCTGTCTTGGTGTTCAGATGCACCTCTTTAAATTGACCATCTGAATCTGCAGACTGGCTCATACCTAAGGGTGTCTATGATTTACTTCTGTCATCTCCAGAACCTGGGAAAAATCTGTGTGCCACATCTCCCTAAGCAGCCCATTTTTTTTTTGCAACATATCCTAGAAAGTGAACCAAACCCCCAGGATCTTGGCAGGGTAGTGCAGAAATCTGTTCTCTCCTTTTCATGTTTTGCACCTCTCAGAAACACGCAACATGAGCTTGGTACTTTCTGAAGTAGTGCTGAAACCTGAGCCATCATTAAGCCATTTTCTGGGCAAAGTCTGTTCTTATCAAAATAAGTGTCTCACCTCATCACCTCATGGGAAGACCTAGAGTTCTGCAATCAGTCCTTTGTACTGGGGGGTCTGAATCTGTGTGTAACACTCCTCATGGGTGAGAAACACAGTGCTGGGTGTGGGGTCCCCTACAGCCTTGAAGGTACTAGGTTAAACCTCTTAGGTTACAATATAGATAATAACAAATGTGTGGTGATTCACTGTCTTCTGTGGAGTATTTTTTTTTCATTTAGCTAATATTTGCCAAAATAGCATTAGAAAAATATGACAGAATTATATTTTTTTCATAGCCTTTTCTGTGAATTAAACTTATTTAGAATTATGGTTCTCTGTCAATAGTACAGTATAGCAATAGGCCTAAAACAAAAAAATCAGAAAAGTTCTCTATATGAGAAAATCAGCTCATCTAGTTCAGCATTATATCAAATATTGTGTCAAAAATATAACAATCTGATAATATTATGCCAAATAGATGGGTTTGCAGTACTGTTCAGGGGAATATATATGGTCATGAAAATACTGTAGTTAGTGAGGGGAGTAAAAACAGTTCTGAGAATGTGCGCCTTACATCCAGTACCTCTGAACCTTCCTGGAAACTGTGGGGTGCCTACAGCCTTGAGAGGCAAAGAGCTGGTGGAGTGCCAAGAATGACTTGGAGGGGATTATCTGACAGACCTCATCTACAAAGGGCTCCACTACATCACATTCTGTAGGGTAGGTGGTAGAATGTGAGGACAAATTCCAGGTTCCAGATCAAAACAGAATCTACAAGTCCTTCTAGCTAGTGAGGACTTCAGGGCAGGAGAATGGTTACTGTAATAAATGATGAAACAATTATTCTACTGCCGGTGGGACTAAATAATAGATTTTATCTCTGTGAAAAGTACTACTCATACACTTTTCCTTGCTCCTTTCTAACATTCCAACAGACTAGAATAGATATAAATGCAGTCCTAAGCTGTAACTTTCCTGTAGTCTCAAACAGAAAATTTGACTCTTCCATTCTCCTTCATGGGAAAGAAGAAAGGTGCATGGCCTTTCCTTGAAACAGCTGATGATTTGCAGAGGTGTCTTTAAGACAGCATAAAAACAAACCAACCCAGATGCCAAATGTTGTCTGTTTGCTTCTGCTTGGGATTGGAAAATTGATTTAATAGACTGTAAATGTATTTGTTGTTTATTTTCCCCCAAGGGAATAGAAATCAGTTTGTTTACAGAACAGATTAGCTGTCTGCTGAGAACCATGCTTATAGGTCAGAGATGAACTGTCCCTAGGGTGAAGAGTAGAGGGAGAGCTAATGGTAAGAGTTTGTAAAGTTCATGTTTGTGCTTCAGTCTTCTTCCTATTACCAGTCACGACCCAAGAAATCAGGGATAGTCTGCTAATCTAATACTTACCATAAAAGACAAATTCAGCTAAAAAAAACCCAACCAAAACCAATAAACACAGTTGTGAGCTAAAAGGAGTAGGGCTTTTAGATTTGCTTAGATCTTCATCTTCAAAAGCAGATGAATTCTTCTTGAAGTCTCATACTGATTTGGATGGTTTCCCTCAAGGCTCTTCACTCATGTAAGGGCCCTGAAAAGAATATTTTCTCACAGCCCAGAGGCTGCTTCTGTTAACCAGGGGCCATGTAAGCTTCACTTACCTCTGCAGTGAGCCACCAGCCACACACTCTGCTGTTGCAAAGCTCTTACATGTGGGATTTTTTCCTCCTCTTTCATGTCTGTGCAGATCTCCAGCCCTTAAGCATTTGGTTACTCACTGTTGGTGTGCCAATAGTCAACAGAGCCAGTAATTCTTAGATCTTCATGGCTTCCCAGTGACCTGCTTCATGACACCTGTATCCTGAGTCATTTGCTGGTGAGTGCCATCCCTGGTTTTCAGGAAAGACCCAGTTTTACTGAGGAAAACCCCAAGAGGACATAATCATCTTGCTCCCACTAGCCCTGCCTCAAATGTTTTGGTACTGCACCAGGACCCAGCATCATAGTTGGCAGTGGAAGGCACAAGATAGTCTCAGACTGGGACTAGGACTGGCAGGTGCATCCCCAGCCTGTGGGATCCTCCAGAGGCAGCAGATCAGCCCCTACCAACTCACTTGCACAGCACTGCTCATCAGGGAGTCCTCAGCTCAGTGCTGTACAGCACCAAGAAATTGCACAGATTTCTGTAACACAGCCTTGAAACACACATAACAGGCTGCTCATATCTACTCCACCCCAATGTTTAGCACACCTGGCACAGGGGAAAGCAATGCCCTTTCAAGGCTGCGTCCTTCTACTGCTGCCCTTCCCTTTGCCTGTAGTGCTGTGGCAACAGGCATCCCTCCTTCCCTTCCTTCTGCTTTCCGTTTCCATGTCACTAATTGCAGAAGATGGGAGACAACCTGACCATTCAACTTTCTTTCCTCCTGCACCACCTTTCTTACAGAAGGGGATGGATCTCTGAATCAAGCACATAGCTGTTAAATATTTAAATCTTTGTAAGTCTCAAGGTTGTGTGTACACGAAGTATTGCAGTTTTCCCACGTGCACAGATGTCTATCTCTGCGCCTTCCCAGGGTGTCTGAGACTTGTCAGATGCTGCAAGACTGATGGGTCCCTGGTTTGTAGTGCCACTCTACACTGTAAACACAAGGAGTATCTATTTATTCTTGTTAACAAAAGTAGCATCAGAGTCTCCAAATTCAAGGTTTTACAGTGTTTTTCTACTGGCAGTGAAGTAACTTGCACCCTTTTCCCACTTACATCCCTCTCAGGCAGATATCTGTAGGCTGTAAATTTCTACTGTACCCCATGACTGACATATTTGAACTAAGAGGTATTAATTCTTAATAGAAAAACTCCCTAAAAGTTCACACACATTCCTTTCCCAGTATTTGACACATGCCATGCTTGCCTCATTCTTTATTTTGTCTTACCTTGGTCAAGTCATAAAATAGACAGAGTGTTCTTTAAAAAAATGGGAAACCATCTGGGGTCATCTAAAAACTTCTACTGACTTTCAGTTCTTGAGCCCTTGTTTATTCTTTGCCATTTATATCTTCTTTCTGTGCGTGCAGTTTTTATTTCTAGCTATAAATATCCTTACAGCAGGGAGTAGAGGGGAGTTCTGTAGTGGATTATGACTTGCTTTCAAGGCATTTGTAATTTGTGAAACAGTGCTGGTCTAACTGGGACTACCAGATTTCTATTTCTAAAGGAAACTCACTTTTGAAAAATGTAAGGTAAGAAAATCTACCCTTAGATTTATGCATACAAATACTAATTAAATTCAGCAATTTCTATCCCAGTTTTTACATCTCAGACTAAAGAGAAAAATGAAAGGAAAGAGACCACTGACTTAAATGATATTGCAAAGATATAGTATGAATGGGAGTCATAATTTGGCCTAGAGGTAGAAGGACTGAGAGGTTTTAGAAAAATTGTATTAAAATACTCTTTCTAATTGATCCATACTGAAATATATTTCTTACAAAGGAGCCCCATCCAGAGGGTAACAGTCCCTATGCTTTCCACTGGCAGATCCTTACAACACTCTCTGAGATTAGAGGAACACACAGGAACTGAAAAACGGAACACTTTGGGGAGGGATGTTTATTGCATTGTTTGCTAACAGAGAAAAATCACATACAACAGAGTCTGAAAGGTACATAAGCCTCTTCTATAGTCCTTGAAGAGGAAAAATTGTTATTTGAATCTTTCTTGCTTTGAGATGTGCAGGATCAGGCTTTCAAAGCTCTGTCTCCTCACCTAAGACATACTGCAGTGGATTACATGCAAGGAACTATGCTAAGGCTGCTATCAAAGTCATGCAGCACTCCATCTCTACTGTCAATTTAAAAAAAATGCCTGAGAATAAAAGTTTCACTGTAATCGAGTAGATTTTTAACAGAATTGCCTTTAATGTACTCATTAGAGGGAATTTTCAAAGCAACCAAGAATATTTATGAAGTAGGAATCTCCAAATACACAGTCCCAAGTTTCCCCAGGAGCCCAAATGTTAAATGCCATAAATTTGAAAAGAGATGCTCTAAATATTTTGCCGTAGTGTAATAATAGTAATACTAATATTATAACTAATAGCAACTATTATCATTGTTGTTGTTGTTATCCTGCAAAGAAATATGACAATTGGCAGAAAAATCCACTCAGAGGTCATATCATATGCATTAGCAAGCACTTGATGATTTCTCAAGCTTGGTCCATGTACAGAGGTTATTGAGAAAAAAGAGGATGCACAACTGGATTCAGAAGAGTTAGTGCAGCTTTGGCAAGCTAATACTGTTTCTTCTCACTTTCTCAGAGATTTGTAGCATCCTCAGGGCAGCCCAGTATTGAATGAAAACAGGAATAGCCTGTCGGAGTCTAATACTCCCTGACTGGATTCTTTTAGATATTCCACACATGGAAGGTGAAATGTTTAATGGCAAATGTACTTATTTAAGTAATAAAGATAGTTGACATTATGGGGGTTTCTGATTTAGCAGAGTAATAGAAAATACATTGAAATCACAAAACTGCTGTATGTTAGACTTACAAAACATCAATTACAACTCCAATAAACAGTTTGTGTGATTCCCATTATCCATCTCTATAATATACTCATTGTCATGACACTGGGAATCCCCAGTTGTTGGAAAGAAACTTGAGGGCTAAAAGCTGCTCAAGCCTGTTCTCTTCAAAACACTTTTGCTAGTTGTCTAGTTTTTATACTCAGTGTCAGGCTGAGCCACATAATCACTCCCTCATGATCTTCTGGCTAACTCAGGGAGACATTTACACTCTTTTAATGAATTCGGTGAGAAACATTTACACTACCATTTGAGCCACTCAACTGTTCGTAGCTGTTTATGTAAAACAAAGGTCATCCTCCTTTGCCAAGGAGTCCTGTTGCAAAGAAAACTTCTTTGCAACAGCTGGGGTCAGTCACATCTTACATTATTCCTTGAGCTTCATGATTACGTCACCCTTGACCATTTCCTCTGAGGCTTCTTCCCTTGTAGGGATTTATTGGTCAGTCACATGGCCCAAAATCTTCCTGCCCCACCTCTTCCTCATCCCCAGATTGTTTCCTTTTCAGTAATTTTAATTCAGCAGTTAATGTAATTTAAAAGACTGCTTTCTAACATTCCCAGTTTGATTATACAACAAAGGAAGATTAAAGTTTGGAGCTGTAGGACCAAAATGTTTCCAGCTTTCAGCAAAATTAGAACATATATAGCCAAAATCAAAACTTGGCTTGTGTCTCAGCTCGATTGAACAAAATTTGACACAGAACAGCTGCAGGTTACTGGAAAGGCTGATGACAATGCATCTTTGTTATTTCTGAAATATAAAATGGTTTTAATCCTGTTTTTGTGTAAGATTGGGTATGGTGCCTTTGTTGCTATTTTGACATTACTTATGCTTTCATTACCCTTAATATTCAGTGGGCCAGCATAGAATTCAGATACTGTTCAAAAGTCTTTTACACTTCATTTCAAATATTTCAGATTCCAGATACCCAGCTCAGTGGGATATAATGCCCAGCCCCTGAGGGGACACCTATCAACTTGCTATACCTTTATGTGTGACCTATGCCTAGAGAGAGATCCTTCTGAAAGCAGAATTGCTACATCATTGAATGCTCTGTGGTGCTTTTTCCTCCTGCATCTCCTCAAGGCCAATTTGTAGTAAATTCTTATAATGCTAATTCACTGTGAGTTCTTATGGAAGGGAAAGGTAATTTTTTTTTTACAAAATCTCTACATTGATTTTTACTCATGCACATGTTGACACACATATGCTCAGCAGCACTAAGACGTGTATATCAGGGCTTGCAGTAAAGAATTGCTGTCAGTTTGCCATTGTGCCCTCTAGAAGTGGGTGTTGTTTGAGATCTTTTGCCTCAGTATGTCAACTGAGTCCTCAGAATTCTTGCTTTACTTATCTGGTTACTTTACAGCTCCATTCCCATTCTTCATTTTCTTGTTACCTTATCTTTAGGTCAGTTTGTTCCTCCTCTTGCTTTGAATGAAATCACATACACAGAGAATTAATCTGACCTGTCCTTCTAAAGTTTGTTCTGCTGTTTCATCAGCAAATTTCACGCAAATATTTAAATCCATAATCAACTCATAAATCTTCATATTTCTGTAAAAAATCTCTACAAATTGCACTAATGCTGCTGTGTTCTGTCCAGGACTGTGGCAAGCTGCCAGTCACAGTGTGTCACCCCATCACCTCATGCCAATGTGACCTGGTAGAGGGATCATGCAATACAGCTCTGCGTGGCCATAACTTTCACTCCAAAAGTGACATCCTCAGCAAACTTCCAGACACTCATCAGTAGGAAGCAAGGAGAATTTCCATGATCCTTAAATGTCTCCTATAATCTCTTTTCTTTAACCCCCAATTGATTGAATATAAAAGACTGCATGAGATTGATTAGTTAGGGAGTTGAACCCCCCACTTAGCACAAGGTAAACATAATGTCATATAAAATGCCACCTGGATTCAGATGGATGAGAAAAGCACGGAAATTCAGTGATTAATTCCCAGCTGCAGCTGAGCAAAGGCTCATAAAAATGAATCTTGTTGAAACCAGTAAGTGAAATGCTGCATTTGGACATACACATGAACTCATTCAGTTTTTAGGCCAGGCCTGGCTAAAAGAATAAGTGCAATAAAAAGTAACAGAGCAAATACCATTCTTTAAAACTTCTTTAAAAGATTCCCCTGAGGCAATCTAACTGGAAATAGAGAAGTCCCTAAAGGGAAGACTGCGCTTTGTACCAATGCCACAGTTTTATCATGAATGTCAGGGTTCAATGGGTAAGAATCAATTTTCCTGCTGTCCTCCCAGTAGCTACACAAGAGGCTGGCCTGCAGGTTATGTATTTACCTACTGCATCCCTTCAGATGACACTCATTCAAGTGCAGCTCCAAGAACAACTGAAAATAACACATGTATCACATCCCTTTAATTCTTTGTCAGATTGTCAAAACTGAAGTTTTATTTTTGCCTGAGAGTGCACACCACAGAGGAAAGATAATTTTTTCCTGAAAGTGCCAGCATTTTATAAAAAAATAAACTTACCAACCTCTAGGCAAAACCATTTTGAAGAGAGAGAAGCCAGGAACGCTAGGGCTGTCTCCTCAGACACAGCCTGCTGTGGGGAGAAATAGTCTGCTGGCCTTCCCTAGTCCTTGGGGTCATCCAGAAGTTTCAGAGCTGGTGTTATTTCTATCTCACACGTTTTTTCTCCCACTATTAAAATGACAGAATTGCAGCCATTTCCTTTTGTGACAGAGTGTGATTTCTAATCCCATCGCTACTGTTGCCTCACTATACATAACAGGGCTGCTGGTCTTATGAGCAAGCTTCCTTCTTTGTACAATTGCTTTCACTGAAAAGTACTGAAATTAAGAAATGAGTCCTTTCTGATGGCAAACACAGTTACACAAAAGATCAAAGGTAAATTAATTGAAGGCATGTTTGCATGGCTTCATTCTTAGAATCAATATCTCCAATACACATAGTATTCTGTAATTTACAGGTCAGATAAGCATAATAATCATTGTATTATGCTTGGAAAATATTTCTGTAGTATGGAAGAATTCTGTCATGCTTTGTACATGATTGCAAGACAGAAAAGAACTTCAAGTTAAGAAGATTAATAAAAAGACTAAGAATGAACCCTTTCAAATGCTCTTAATTTCAAATTAATTCAATTTTGAAAACTGAATACCCTCTTTCTGTCATGTAATACCTATAAATCACAGTCTCACAGAAGTGCATTTTAAAATATTTATACTTTATAACTGATTGATCCAAATGTTTGGAATATGAGTGTGTCTGCTGATTAGCAATATGTTGGCTTGCTCTGTCTTTTTCACTCAAATGAAGGCTTGAGGATTTGCATCTTTATTTCCCAACTCCTTCTAACAAGCTCACAGAGAAGAATCTCAGTTACTGCCGGTACTACACAAACAAACAAACAAACAAACAAACAAACAAACAAACCAGAAAAGAACACAGAAAAACTCCTATTTAGTTCTCATATCATCTACAAGACACTTTTATGGACCTATCTCTCCATGGTCTGGTTTTTGGTTGTTGAAGAAGTTCAGCCCCTATTTTTGGAAATGTTCCCATCCCAGCTAGCAGCATGTGGAAAAAGAATTTTAACCACTTGTCTCCTATAAGAGACCTGGTTTGTCTCCAGGCTCCCACAGAGGCAAGGGCAAATGAGTAGTCACATTGCGGGTCTGGAAGACCTCACTGGAGTTGCTTCCCAGTTTCCTGAGCCTGGTTGGTTTCCCGGAGCTTGCTAATCTGGGGCAGGAGTTGCAGGAGTGTGAATTCTCTGTCCTGATGCCAGCCCAGAAGCAGTGTGGGTTACCCTGCCTGCACCCTCCTCCTGGGTTCAGGAGGAAGGACCTGAGTGCAAGTGTCCCACTGAGTTCCTACTCTCCCTTACATCCTTGCCTTCAGCAGGATTTAAAAACTGTAATGGGATGATACACACCGGGAGCTCAGTCATGTTAGTACATGCAGAGTTACTCTTGCCAAACCAGAGTGTCTTCCCAGTGGGAGCTGGAGTGTGCTGAGGTGGCTTCTGGGGTCTCTGGTTCATGATCTTTTTTCCCTTGGAAAAGGAAAACCTGGCCTCCTCACACAGGTCATATGTTACATGGACTTTGAGGTACACACGGGTTTGTTTCTTTTTTTTACATGAACTTGACGTCTGTGGTGGAAAAAGGACATTTTTCATCAAGGAGAAATCTGGGGTTTTTCCACTAAACCATTACATTGCTTTAACTTTCCATTTAAACACTTGTGAAGGAAGTATGACCAGAACCACTGAGTCACTTTTGTGTTCATGCTGAAAACAGTCTTTGATGGCATCCAATGCAAACCATTTTACACTGATTATATTCTCAAAGTTTTTATAATTGAGTAGTTTCTTAGGGAAAACAGGACTTCACATGCAGTATGTGGCAGACATACCTAATGTGCCACTTTCCTTTTCCTTATTGTTATTGTTATTATTATTTCCTTTTTACTCCACACACTATTACCAAGAATTTTAGGCATTATCCTGACTTTCCTCCTTGCCTCCTGTCCTAACTCTTTGTGTAATGAGATATATCTTTCTATACTGTGCATTGACTTTAGGGTTGTATTATCTGGGTATCTTGAGAGTTCTGACTAGTTTGGGATTTTCTCACAAATCTACCATTAAGGACAAAGGAGATGGAAAAGTTCAGCATGCACAGATGAGACACACAGAGAGATTAGATGCAGAGATTTTTCCCTCTTTGTAAGGTCAGAGATAGCATCTGGGTGTGAGGAGGTAAATTGATCTCTAGGCTCATTTTGGTTTTGGTCTTCTTTGTGACATGACTAACAAAGGCAGCCAGCTGGCAGAAACTTAGCAATATGAGCCCCCTTGGTTAGTGATAGCATCATCAACTCTACCCAAATCAATATGATGCTGTTAGACGGTAATATTTTATAGTTGTCCTTAAAGAAAGTAAAATCCTGAACTAGTAATGTTGAGGCATCTGCCGAGACCTTTCAGTAAAACCTATAGTACTTGTGGAGAGCTGTCTGCAGTATATGTGCACCAATTTGAGCTAGCTGCCTACCTGCAACTGAAAACAATGATGAATAGTTTTCTGGTCCATATATCAATGGAGATAAGGGCAGTGTTCATGATATCCTCTATATGATGACTCCCTGGTCTCCAGAAATTAGTTTTGTATTGGTCACAAAAATAATCACTCTTGCTCAGATGGACACATGTGCACTGTGAGTACATTCATGCAGATGAATCCCACCTTTGTGTCCTCCAGCTTTAAATGCCTCTATTGAGGCACTTGGGTCATAAATTTGGAAGGAAAAGAGATATTGTTGTTTAATTACGCTATGCCTTACACTGTAATTTGTGAGACAGAAGAGCAAGCACTAATTATATATCTTAGGTTGAAAGAGAGTCAAGGTGGGATTCTTCATGGTTCTTTTGATCATCTCATCTCATCTCACCACAGCATATTTAAAGTATAGTTTTTCAGAGGAATTGCCATAATAGGTGAAGCAAAACCCAACCCCCAAACAAACCACAAAACAACACAAAGGTAGAACTCTCCTCATTTTCCATATTCTATTGAATTCAATAATATTTTACTAATTGATAAGCCCCAAACCCATCTCTTTAATAAAGAACATTTGTAACCATATCACATTAGGATTCTTGAGCCTCTGGTCACCAGCTTCAAGGTAAACTAGATTATCAGAGATACATAACTAAATCCCTGTTCTTTTCTGTTAAAAAATACAAGTACAACTTGGTTTGAGAAATGAGATTATATGTAGTCACACAAATGTATCTTTTGCTTTTGTTTGTTATTTACTGCATATAGTTCCTTGTTGTCCTGACTGCTCTCACAATGTTTGGAGTATTGGAGCTAATGGGACTACATAAGGAATGAAATCCACATGAATGCCGAAGTGTCTTACTGAAATCAATCCTTACTCTGTCCCTACTTATAATACTTGGAAGCCACTCCTTTGCTCCCATGGAAACCTCAAAATGTCTCACATTTATAAAATATAACGGTGGCTATTTAATAATGTTTGCTTCTTCTCTGGAAGAGGATTATTCAGATTAATTGTGTAGAAAATTAGTCTTATGATTTGATTTCCTTTTTTTTTTTTTTTTTTTTTTTGGATCTCAGCCAAAAATAAAGTGAATTGTTTTTTCTGAGTGTGGTTTCCTCTGAGTTGACTGACACATACAGTATTTCAGAGGGTGCACTTGTCTGTGCCTACCCCAGTTTGCAGATTTCTTACTCTGTATAGCTCTGCCTGCTTTACAGTGAGCGTGGACAGGGCATTGGCTATCCTAATTTTTTTGTTTTGGTACACTATTTTGTACAGTTATTGGTCTTACTTAGAAAAAACATCTGAGCAGCACCTAAGCAAGTTTCTCCTTTTGATAGTAATGCTACAAAGTTGCATGCTTCCTAGTCCTCCGGGTTCTTCATCTACTGCTTCTCACTGCCACATGATTTTCAATCAACAGCTTTCAAAAACACTAGGAACACTGTTGCCTTTTTTCTTGAAGGTTTAGTCATCTATAATGGTTTTTACCCTATCACATCTTTCCAAAAAGGGAATGGTATTTAGGCTCCTTCCTTTCTTCTCCCAAAAACTCTGTATCTGTTCATATTTCCCGCAGGACACATTTGTTTTGGGGCAGCCAAGGCCCTACAAGTCACATGGAATGCTTAACTTGGAGAGATCATTGTCCTTTTTTAGACATAGCCTCCTAGCCATCTCAGCAGACAAACATTAGTAGGTTTGTAAGGAGCTTCATGTAGTTACAGTTCCAGGATTCAAGGAGCCCTTTCTCTAAATACATAAAACATATCTTAAAATTGAAAAATGGAAAGCATTTTGGTACTTTCAAATAACCTTTGAGATCAGATGTTTTATTTGCTCTCTGAGTCACCAGTTCATCTCTCTCCCAATATTCACTGTGGGTTTTTTATTTGATAAGATCCACATTCCTCCCTCCAAAAGGACTTTGAAATTAATGTGCTTTAATTGTCTGCTGCTGTCCCTGCGGTCCCTGTCCCCATTCTTGCTGCCAATAATGGGGATAATGGTAATAATACCAGGGTCAGGAGAGACTATGGCAGGGACAATCACAGTGGAAGAGGCTGGGACAGTCACTCCAGTCTCTGGTTATCTGTTCCACATCTTCCAGAATGGACTTTGTGCCCTGGGCAGCCAATGTCAATATTGTCATATTTTGCTACATAGGTGTAAAGGCCGATAGGACACCAACAGACTGCATTGCCAATGCTTTGCTTCAAAAGGAATATTGAACTTGTACACAGTACTTCTTAGCCAGGTGTCCTGTAAGAAATTATGGAGATAGATAATCATCATTACCCTGGACTGAGGATGGATAACTCAGGTGTCTTTGGCTTGCAGAACACTGAGAAATGTTCTATCTCAAAACCTCCTCTTCCATCCACCCTGCTGGAAAAACGAATGTTGGAAATGGGAAAAATACTGGGATTATGGAAAAGATTCTTCCTTTACTGGAAGAAAGTTCACCCATATGTAACAACATCTTGATCCACCTAGAGCTAGAGAGAGCTTCTCACCATGGAGCTGAAGAGAGAGCTTTGCACTCCTGATGATGCCTCACAGCCTTGCTTTTCAGAAATTAAATAACCCAATGGACTGTATCAAGAATTCAGCTGAAAATGTCCTTACGGAGAACTAAGGCTAATTTGCAAGTAAACTGTTACTCTAAGCAAGTTTATACTAAGGCATGGCAAATTACAGGGCAGTTGTACCAAAATAGTGATGCAGTGTTAATTAACACTGAACTGGATCCAGGGCTTCCTGCAGGACCAGTCCTGGGAGAGGCAGACCTGCACTGGCTGGCTCTAACAAAGCTCAGCAGGAACTAGTTGTGATTGTTGTTTGCTTGCTTTTTGCATAGCTGCACGAACCATTCTGCATGACTTACCAGCTGCACCTACTCTTGTGTGAGGCACTGTTACCTGAAGTAGTCAGGACTGCTCCCAGGACTGAGTGGAGCAGCTGTGATCTAGTCCTGGACCTTGAAACTCGTCCATTTATTGATCCTGTAATTCCTTTACCCAAGTAGCAAGTGATACATTTTCCAGTAAAACTCATTCCTAAAGAAAAGCATGGAGAACTGGCTTGTAAGAGTAACTACAGCTCCAACTAGTGTCTTTCTGCCTCCCCAGTCTTCCATGTACATAAGGGACTGAAACTAAAGACTAAAAAGTGCAGACACTTTTTTAGAGGAGGACACTGTTTCTGATTAGTCCTTTTTGTAGGTGGGGAACTCAGCCTGGGAGAACTCTTACAGAGTTGTTTTTTTAATGCAACAAGTAACTTATTTCAACAGTAGCTCTGTTGTAAGGCCTGTATCCACTTCCCAAAGCTGGGTCACCAGTGTCTGCCCTCGGACAACATCCAGCTCTGCAGGGCCTTTCCTTCTTCTGCCCTGCTTTCCATATGCATGAGTTGGAAAGGAGCATGCATGTGCTTCAGCAAGCCCCTTCAATCTGGACAGTTTGGAATTAGCTATAAGATTTTCTGCAGACAAAACCTTTGTCTTTGAAATACTGGGCACACATGAACTTATATCTTCTTGTAAATTTTGGTCTTGATATGGTAATACAGGAGAAATAAACCAAACTTTTTTGGGTCGTTTTTGGGTTTTTTTTTCCTGAGCCTATGTTTGTCTTCAAATTTAAAATTAAATTAATGAAAAGACAATTTTGGCAACTTAGTTTCTTATATAAATGAACAAAATCCTTTCCATCTTCTGTATCATCCCCACTTTTGCCATCTAATTGAATTTAAAATGCTTGAGTTCTAAAAACACCACTACAAACAACAGAGTACAGGCTCATCCATTCAATCATGCTTTATGTTAGAAGTATTTTAAACAAAAATAACAAAATAACCCCTCTAGAACATGAATAAGTGCTCAGTTACATGTTTTAGCAATACCAGCAGCATATAATGGAAAGCTGATTGCACAATCCTTCTTTGCTTGTGTCTTTCATGCACTATGTATAATAGAGAAACATTTTAGTTTTCTTCGCTTCTTAAACCTTTGTATGGACACAACTTACTAAAGACATTTTGAATTTTGTAAAATCTATTTAGCATTACGAAATACATTTCTGGCACTCCAAAAGCAAAAAACCCAAAATGCTTCTGATCAAACAAATATGCAGGTTTATTAGAGCAAGTTTCCATGTTTTAAACTTGCAATGGCTTCACAATGTTTTTTTTTGTTTCTTTCTGTTTCCATTAGGGCACCCTCATGATAACCCAAATTAGCTTTTAAAAAAGTATCTCCACAGATGAACAATTAAAAAATATTGGCTGTATCTTCATTACATTACAATTATGTGAAAAAAATAGTATTTACAAAAATGTCTGTAAACCAAATATTGATAAATTGTGTTGTCAGTTTAATTACAGAAACTATAGGACACTCACAAGGGAAATTTATGCTGACAAGCCCCAAGTGTAAGCCTAGATTTTGTAATGTATTTGAAAAAACCTAAATTTATACTTTGTGTCTGTTTGCTTTAATAAATATACTGGTCATTACCCAGTTCATTTTTATTCTCAACAATATTCTACACACATGTTTTCATTATCTTTTCTGTTTGAATGTAAAGTGTAATAGAAAAACCATTCAATTATGCAAACATGAAAATTCTGTTAGTACAGCTAATTGGTTTTTAATACAGATTACATGTACAAAGAAAGTCATAGCACAAAGATAAAACTAGGCAAAGGATAGTGTACTTAATTTGAAATGCAGTTTCAGTAACTGTGAATTACCTACTTGAACAATATATACAGTACATATCATGTGCACAAACACACACACAACATCACTGCATGCATTTTTTTTTACTAAAATATAGCTTCAGGTTCACAAACCTTCGGCCAGAGTTGATGAGAGCTGTAGTCACATTTGTATATTAAAGGTGGTCAAGAAGACAGTCTGTTAAATATAAGCAGTTCCACCACACTGTCCTCTGGGTTCTACTGCTTTGAACAACAGCAAACACAAGGAAATAAGAGAATGGATCCAAGATTTTCTATAGTGACAAATTTTTTTTCTTTTAGGTATAATATTCCCTATTCTTTGCCCAAAATAATTAATGGGGAACATCTGGAGTGGTTTAAGATGATCTTATTCTGCACATAACTATTAATTTCTGCTACCATTATTGAGGCAGGCATCATCCTCAGTGACAGCCACATCTCCTCAAGCAGTTAGAAAAGCAATCTTGTTTGTTAGGTTTTGGTGAGAAGGAAAGAAACCTGCTGCTGAGCTTCCTCCTTTGCATGCAAGTTATGAGCCACGCTCGTGTCCCACTGCTCCAGCTGGGACTGTGTCCTGCAGGGAGCTGGGGGAGCGCCTGGATTTCAGGATCCGACAAGCTCAGGAAAACAGAGCAGACCGGTAGTTGTACTTCTCAAAGAGATTCTGAAGACTTAAAAACTCAGCAAAACTTACTCAAGGAGCTTCAAAACCCAATCTCAATAGAAAAGATAGGCTGCAAGGAAAGATGTAATAGGATTGTTTACCATGTAAATGAACTACTCAACTTAGCATGCATTGTATTGAAAACAAACACACCTTGAGTGCTTTGTAATTAGCAAATGTGTTCTGATGACTTTTTATTGCCGTTTAGTGACAATTTTTAAGACTATATTGTCATGAGCTGTCAATATAAATAATAATAGAAAAAGACAAGCCAACAACACTGACAATTTCCATATGTTCCCAGAAGACTTGCAAGTTTGATTCTCACATCTGTTTCTTGAAATAAACTGGTTCTACAGCTCTTACCAAATGACTACACTCTCCTGAGCTCATGAGGCTATTTGCTTGACAACCAATGTAGCTTGATCCTAGATGTCTTAGTAAATTAAAAAATAAAAGATAACATTCCTACCAATAAAGCAAGTGGTTCTGTTATTCATTATGAGTTTTCTTGGTGTAGCTGTTTGTAATGGTGCTGAGCTAGTCATAGCATATCATACTTATCAATATACTCTAAAAATTAGTTTAAAAAATGAAAGGGGGTGCAACAACACACACACACACAAACACACACAAATACTCTATGAAATTTCCATCAACATGAAGGGAAGAGAAAATGTCACCCTAAAAATGAAACCCCACGATACACATACAGACATTGACAGCACTAAAAGCTTTACCTTCACAAGGGCTGTTAAATCTCAGTGTCTGAGAACTGCTAGACCTTTACAAGATGAAGCGTCATGAGCAACTGAATTCCAGCAACTCAGAGTCTGTCTAAGCCCATTCCTCACCTGGACAGCCAAGACTTTTCCCCCACTCCTTTCTTTTAATGTTTGAGACTAAACTGTAATCTTGCTCATATTGTCTTTTTTCCCCGTGACTTCGTCAGACAATCATGAGAAGCCTTATGCATTAACACTAGAGAGTGGAGTTACTGCAAGAGATGACAACTCCATTATTTTTGCTGCTTTAAACAGCAAACAAACAATTCACTTAGTATTTTAGAAACAGACAAAAAATTAAAATAAATTCTATTTTAAAAAATAATTGCTTTATTGTTGTCACACCTTCCTGATCAGTTGCCCAAATCCTAAATAACTTTCAGAAAATAATTTACATTCTGCAGCATAACTTATCAAGCAAGGTGGCACTTTCTGTCTCAGGGCCATCTTAGTCATTCCTTGGTACCGTGATGGTGCCCTGTCCTGGCATAAAGTGCCATGCCACAACCTTCCCAAACACCGCGATGGGACTGCAAGCCCTGCCTGCCCTGAGGCCTGTCTCACGTTGGAATGGGGATGAAGCTGGTCGATTTGGAGTGGGGCATCTCTCTCCACGTGTTTAAGCTGTGGGTTGGGCTTCTGTTGTTGGTGAAAGAAGTCTGTCGCCTGCTATTGCTGTTTGAATCTTCTTTACTCAGTGTTAGCTTTATTTTTTGGCAGCAAGGGAAGCTCTGTAGGCAGTCTTGGAGGAGGTGCCCACTGAAGAACATGTAGATCCACGGGTTACAGCAACTGTTCAGGCTGGCCAGCAGAGCTGTAACAGTAGTCGCAGTGTTTTCAGAATCTGGGGAGAGGGGGAGAAAGCTATTTAATCATCAAAAGAACTTGTGCACCATTCAGTCAACTGCTTCATTAACCATTGGATTTATTTTCCTGAATATTCTAGTTCTAAATGTTGAGCCGCAGCATTTGAAACAAATAATGAGAACATAATCAGTACAGGTCTCATTTATGTAAGGCTGGCATTGAAGTCAACGGGGATTTTTCTGAACAGACTTCAAAAAGCTGTGACAGAATAAGTTATGGGGTAATCCATCCAAAATAATGATTTAGTCACATTTCTACTGATGTGTATCCATGTGTTGATAAGCTCCTGCTTTAAATACTGAAAAGTTTCTTGCAGACTCCGGGAGACAGTGGTAACATTTCCACTGCTTTCAATAACACTGAATTTTGCTCTATATATTTGCATGCTGAAAAGTATTGAATGCTCAACTAACTACTGGATTGTCCATCAAATCTGGATTTTGGACTTTGAACAAATTATACGTAAGGGAAAAAATGGAACTTAGGACTATGGTATGAAAAAATGATGATGTTCTACCTTCAATAACTAGTCAATAGTTAGACCAAATGCTTTAAATATGCATTTAGTCTAATCAATTAGTGACTTTTCTTATTATTTTTCAATATTATTCAATATTATAAATACTGGATTTCCAAAAAAGTGTAATTACGGTGTTATGCAGTTATTCATAATATGTTATTCAAACAAACACAGTATGTTATTCAAACACAGTATGTTATTGAAACAAACCTATCAAATACCCATCTGTTCAATTATATTTAATTTCCTTTGAAGTAAAAAAATAAACCTATTCGTTTACTGCAAGCCTTTATTATTTTAAAGAGATCTGCATTATAGGCTTGACTTTAGTCCCGTATTAGAGGCAATCAGCACTCTCACTACAGTAAGTGAGAATTTGGGGAAAATTTTTTAAAAATCAAGAAATTATGGATTGCAACAATTTGATTTGCTGCTCTCTCATTATGAGGAAACAGAATATATGTCACTATGCTGCCTGCCATTACCTATGTGATACCTTTTTAACTCACCAATTTTTTTCAGCCATATTTAACAGAGGGACAGATATCGCCAAAGTCTGAATTGCCACTGATTCATGAAAACCGGTGACTTGACTGATGGAACTACTCAGAGGTGACTGCCTTGCTGAGAGGAAGGGTTCAGGGTGTGCTCAACTCTATTATTAGCAGATAGAGGAAAGAAGACGTACTAAGTTCTCAATTCATGTAACTGCTCCGACATGTGTGTGTGCATGCTTCTCAACAATACTAAAGTTTTCTTATCGGCAGCTTCAAACGGACGAAAGCACTGCTGGTTCAAATCACGGCAGCAAATACTCCGGTTTCCATCTGCTCGTTTTGCTCGGAGCGAGAAGACTGCGGCTGCTGCTCCTGTCCGGAGGCGCAGCTGCGGCCAGCAGCCGCTCCGGCTGCTCCCGGACAGGCGGAGCCGAGCGCCGCGGCCGCCGCCGCTCCCGGGGCCACCAGCTCCGGGGCCACCAGCTCCGGGACCACCGGCTCCGGGGCCACCAGCTCCGGGACCACCGGCTCCGGGGCCACCGGCTCCGGGGCCACCGGCTCCGGGACCACCGGCTCCGGGACCACCAGCTCCGGAACCACCGGCTCCGGGACTACGAGCGGTGCCGGCGGGGAGGTCCCGAGGGCGATGGCTGCCCAGGGCTGTCTCTTCTCCCCAACAAGGGCGCTCAGCCGCTGTTCCCCGGCAGGAGAGGGACCGGTCCGGGGCCGGGAGTGCGCGCCTCGGTCCCGCTCACCGCTTCCGCGCCCCGTTTCCCCCACGCTCGGCTCAGCGCTGCGCAGCGCCCCGGGACAGCCGGCTGCCCCCACAACGCCAGCGGGGCGGCCGCTGGGGACAAGCGGCGGCGTCACCTACCGACCCAGGGGAAGCGCTGGTCCCAGACGGACCACATCTGGATGGTGAAGAAGGGCGCCCAGCAAACGACGTACACCGAGACGATGACGAAGGTCATCTTGACGGTGCGGATCTTGGCGCGGGAGATGGTTTTGACGTTGCTGACACAAGGGGCGAGCAGCAGCCCCCGTCGCGGGCCAGCATCATCACCTGCCCGCCGGCCGGCAGCCGCTGCCGCCGCCTCCCCCGGGCGCGTCTTGCCCCGGACGTTGCGCCAGATGCGGTAGCAGATGAAGCCGTAGCAGATGATGAGGATGAGGACGGGCGCGATGAAGATGCCGCCGGTGATCCAAGTGATGTAGGCGCGGGGCCCCCAGGGCATGATGAAGTGCGCCCAGCAGTCGTAGACCTGAGAGCCGCGCTCCACTTCGCTGAGAGAGAAGATGAAATACTGCGGGGTGCTGAGCAGCAGGCTGAGCGCCCAGGCAGCCGCGATCATCCCGTACGAGCGCTTGGTGGGCTGCTGCAGCGTCTTCAGCGGGTGGCACACGGCGATGTAGCGGTCGGCGGTCATGGCCACCAGCATGTACGCCGAGGCGAACATGCCGAAGACCTGCAGGTGCTTGACGACGCGGCACAGCCCGTCGGGGCCGTGGAAGCGGTGGGTCACCTCCCAGCAGAGCTGGGGCAGCACCTGGAAGAAGGCCACCACCAGGTCGGCCAGGCTGAGGTGGCGGATGAAGAGGTGCATGCGGGACGCCTTGCGCGGTGTGCGCCGCAGGGCCAGCAGCACGCTGCCGTTCCCCACCACCGCCACCGCGAAGGTGACGGCCAGCACCGCGATCTCCAGCTTCGCTAGCTCCTCGTCCCGCCCGAAGGGGTCCCAGCCGCCCAGGCTGCCGTTCGGCGACCCCGACCACGCCTCGGGACTGGGGCTGCTGCCGCCGCCGGGCTCCGCCGCCCGCCACCGGCTGCCATTCCCGGGAGAGGGCACAGCCCGGGGCGAGCCGGAGCCGCCGGCGAGGCGCATGGAGGGGGCTGCGCGGTGGGGCACGGCCCCCGCACGTCCTCTCGCCCGCCTTTCCCGCTCCGGTGGCCCGGAGAGCCGGGCCAGGTGCCTTTATCCCCCCGCGGCCGCGGGAGGCGAGGCGAGGCGCGGGGGAGCTCCCGCGGCAGTGGCTGCCCAGCTCCTGACGCCAGCCCCCTCCTTCCCCCGGTACCGCCGCCCGCTCGCCCCGCCACGGGACCCGGGCCGCTCCGCCCCGAAAGCGCTGAGCCCGGGGGACACGGACCCACAGCCCTTGCCGGCTACCGGAGCCCCCGGGCTGGGCAGCTGGAAGGGCTGCTCTGCCGAACCGTGCTCCCGGAGAGCTCCCTCACAGTCAGGTAAAGCAGCGCCTAAATAATTGCGAATAAAACTGCCCTAGTCGTGCAGAGCAAATGGAGATCTGTCGGCATCAGCCTGCGCACCCCGATCTGGCTTCTAGCCAAGGCAAAGTGACTTGTCGGTAAGAGGTGCTGGTTTGGTCCTGAGAAAGCCCGCCTGAGCCTTTGTCACTTCACTGTCATGCTGGGATCAGCCCAAGAGAAATAAATTATTAGAAACAATAGCGCAGAATTTCAAAGGTTTCTGAAGGTTTCAGAACTTCATCTCAGACAGTAAATGTCATCCAAGCCTTATCGTAGGTCTAAACCACACGTTTCTGCAAGTACAAGCAAAATCTTCACATTTACTGGAGAGTTTCTGGCAGTGGGCCATTAAATTTCTTTTCTTAAACATGGTTTAGATGAAGAATTTTCCTGCTCTTGGTAGAATGAATGGACTTGATGAAAATTTTGGTCCCATTGTCACGTGTCAATTGTATCCTGATTTCACTGGAACCTGAATTTGACCCTTCATTTAGAAACTCCTTCCTTCAGCCAAACAAAAACTCATAAGATCACAACAAAGAAACACTGTGCTAGATACCAGCCTTACTGTGTTTTTAATAAAACTCCCTAGGTCTCCACATAGGTAATTACAGTTAAATTCAGTTACAAAAAAAATACATGATTTTACAGGAAGAAGAAAGAATGGGGAAGAATGAAAGATTAAATCTTACTTCTTAAATTAAAAAGATTTTTCCTAAATTTTTGACTCCAGAAGAGTTTTAAAGTTTTAAATACAAGATGATAGGCTTCTGGATGTCTTAGCATTGTGCAAGGCTTTATTTCAGGCTTTTTGCCACTTTCTGGGCTTGTTAGCCCCTGAGAGGGTATGTGCACCCACCCCAGTCTGTCACTACCCTTTCTTTGCTTGGGGATCAGTGGCAGGAGTTTAGAAGGATGCCTGCTCCTGCAGTGCAAATAGTTGTCGTGAGTTTTCCAATTAAAACTGCAAACCCACCCAATATCTGGAAATACAGACGATAAAGGTGGCTACAATTTCTATTTCTAGCAAACTTATTTCTTTAAATCTGCTTTTGTTCCAAAACCCGATTTTTGCAAACAGTTTTTCACAGCATTTTACAAGCATTTTTCACAGCTTAGTGCCTATTTATTGTACTACACCTGGGAAACTGCTGGGTGTGACTGCAGGTTTCGGGTCAAACAGAGAGGGAAAATTAAATCTGCATATCACGAATCTCACAACACCACACCACTACCAAGGCTTCTTTCACATTCCTTGCCTGTCTGTCTGACATGCTTTACGGGAGTTGAATATAACATAAATGAGCAGTGTTACTCAGGAAACTCTGCTAACAGATTTTCTGCTGTGCAAACTATGCAAGGATCATAAAGCTCTATTCACTGCTGGGTACGTCATCCATTAACAGAAGAGATGATATTCAGGTTTGACAGAGACATATTTTTAGCAGCCAGACAGTAAGGTAGACGTGGTTGTATTAGTTCAGGGTACTGAGAGTTTGTCAAGCCCACATCAGCTCAGAAATACTCCTTTTCTAACCCATTCTTTGTACCTCTGAATGGAGTTTATAAGAAGGTTTCCAGAGCAAAGGGCTGGAAAGTTGCCTGAATATTATTGCACAAGGCTGTACCTAGTGATTACATGCAATGTTAAGCATGATACTGATAATAATTTTTACCCTTTTACTCCATCAGACAAAAATAATCTAGGGCTAGTCTTGATGTATTTGTGTATTTCATTTCCCAAATTGGTCAAAATTGATATTTTTATAGGTAACATACCTAAAGAGGCTGTTGCAAATTCCTTTGTTTCAACAAACCTAGGTAAGTCAGTAGAGAATTTTATTTATATCTAGTAGCTAAAAAATACCCCCCAGACAAATTCACATCGCCTAAGGTTTCTATGCTAGATTAATCAGCATCTAGTCTGATCTTGGTTGCTTAATCCTAAGAGTATTGGTGTTCTTCAAAATAATCTTGTGAAATAACCTTCCAAAAAGAAAAATTGCCACTGGGAAGGCTGATAGAGGAAATTAACATTTTTGCCCTGTGCTCACTTAGAGCTCAGGTTAGACCTGAACTCTTAGTAAAGAAAATTGAGACTGCTTTATTTGTTCTCACTAGGCACACAGTTTTCTATAGAACTAGGAATAGTAAAGATTTCTAGCATGTTCTCTGCTGCCATACAGTTTACTGTAAAAGTGCTTGAAGGTTAACAGGTACCTTTCTGAGTGCTGAATTCATTGAAGACAGAATGGCTTCTGTAAAGTATTCAAAAACCTAACTGGAACGGGATCCAGTTGCCAAATGCAGGTGTTTTCTGTTCATTCCTTGCTGTTTTGGTACTTACTTTACCTCCAGACCTAGCATCTTCCTCCAGACAAAAGAAATGTTCTGAGTAAGTCAAAGACTCAAGATTTTAATGCTGGGAAATTGATGATGATTTGTATTTTGCAAGATAACTTTCAAACAAAAAATGGGGGGGGGGGGGAGGGTGCTTTTAGCATAATCTTCCTCAGAAAAACTGGTTGTTTGGAATTTTAGTCAAACTATGGTTGTCTGCCAGGTTTTGTGAAGAGTTGCTCCAGCAATCAGAGTTGCAAAAATCAATATAAGCCAAAAAAGTCAAGCTTTTAAAATAAATTCCTCATGCAGGATAAGGGTTAAAGCACAACTAAAAAAAGAAGTCTGTTTATTTGTAGAGGACTCAGCTGCCTTGTTAAAAAGCGCATAAAACATCTACATAGATATGAACAGATGTCTCCTGCAATCTGTCTCCAAGTTCAAAGTATCTGTAATGCTCCCTTTGAACGACACAATTTAGTAAATAAGGATGAGTTTGATAGGCCTTCCCAGAGAGCCACAGAACTTAGATGCTCCAGATCCCAACCTTTAAATTCACAGCTATGGGAACCACGCATGGGAAAAAGACCATGTGCTGAGTGAGGGACTACTAAAAGCTGGGGTCACCAGGGAGGCAAGCAGACACAGCATTCATTTGCCATCCCTGTGATGGAAATGCCACCTGAAGGCAAACAGGACCACACAAAGCCTACAAAGCAGACTCCTGAAAAAATGTCTTGTTGACCCTCTATTGATCTATCTTTTGGGCTACCAGAGCAAAATCAAGTGAAGACTTGACCTAAACTGCCTTCAAAATAGATTACAAGTCTGAATTTAGGATTCTGAAAAGGCTGCAGTACAAGACCAAGAGGCAAGTGAGACTAAGGGTCAACTCCTACTCTGGAAAACACAAAATTAAGAAAGCATCCATAAGAGGCAGAAATTCAAGATTAGCCCTCAATATTCAGTTTGCAAAAGCCTAGTTCAGTGTTTGGAAATGTTGATAAGAGGTCAGGAAAAAAAGAGCTTTAAGGTTATGCCCCAAGTGTTCCTTTGCTTGTTAACTGAAAGCATAATTAGATTCTGGTATTTGTATATACAGGAAGTCACATCTGGCCATCCCTGTCATACTGCATTTCTTTTCATGATGGCGTGCCGTGATTTAACCACAGTCAACAACTGAGCACCAGCAGCTGCTCGCTCAGTCATCCCCAGTGGGATGGGGCAGAGAATCAGAAGGGAAAACACATGAGTTTGGATAAAGAGAGTTTGATAAGTAAAGCAACAATCATGCACACAAGCAGAGCAAAACAAGGAATTCATGCACCACTTCCCATGGGCAGGCAGGTGTTCAGCCACCTCCAGGAGAGCAGAGCTCAGTCACTCTCAGCAGTGACTTGGGAACACAGATGCCATCGCTCTGAACATCCCACCCTTCCTCCTTTGTTCCCCAGTCTTATATGCTGAGCATGAAATCACGTGGTGTGGGATATCCCTGGGTGAACTGTCCCACCTGTATCCCCACCCAGCTCCTTATGCACCCCCACACTCACTGGTGTGGTGTCCTGAGAGGCAGAAAAGGCCTCAACTCTGTATAAGCACTGCTCAGCAGTAACAAAAACATCCCTGTTATCAACAATGCTTCCAGCACAAGTCCAAAACATAGCCACATCCATGCTGTGGAGATAATGAGCTCTATCCCAGCCCAAACCAGCACATGGAGGTTGACTGTGGTATCCAGGCAGTATTGCAGGGGGACCTGTGCAGTTACATGTGTTGCCCTTTTCCTTTTGCCTGTTTCCTTGCATCCTTTGTTGACCTGGTTGACAGCAATAAGGGCCTTCAGGATGCAGAGTTCAACTATTCCCCTGAAGAAATGTTAACACAGCAGCTTGCCTGGATTTCAAGGCAGTGAAGGAAATGGACATTTGAAGGTGTTATTTGCCTTTGTGTGTTTATAACCTCGTGGAAGGAACATACCAAAACGACATGGTGAAAGCTCCTGGCTTTCCCCATAGAATCACATTGATCAGATTTTCAACTTGTCCAAGGCACAATAAAAATCTGTGTGAGATGATAGTTTAACTAGAGCCTCAGCCAGCAGACCTCTCATTAAATCTGAGGATTTAAAGTCATTAATCCACAAGTCCACAGAATCATTCAGTTTTGTCATTAGCAGAATAAGAAAAATTTAGAACTGAGCTTCCTCACATTATGCCTACCTGGTGAAATTATGTGATCTCAGAGTTTCCAGACCTGAAAGAGACTTAATATGCATTTTGCACTTCTCTAGATATTGCTTCATTGCTTTTGCTTTAAGTACATAATCAGTAGCTTTATCTCTCAGTTCTCTTATTTCAGAGATGTAAAAGGTTCCTATTTCCTTGAACCAGCTTCTAAATTACTCCTATCTAGAATTTCATTCCATTTGTAGAGTTGTGGGCTGATGCTGGCTGGATGTCAGGTGTCCACCAAAGCTGTTCTATCACTCTCCTCAGCTGGACAACAGCTCCTCACAGAGGCTGTACCTCTTGTACCCCCCTACCAAAACTTAGTCACACAAACCCAATACACCTGCTGTTTCTATCACTGTGTTAACAACCACCTTCCTTATGCTTTTTACAAGTTTTGACTTATCTAAGGGCAATTTATTAATGACTCTTGCATTCTCTCCTAGTTAACATACACTAAGCCAAACGGAAATACTTCAAAAATTTGGTAGCAAAAGCAATCAGTATAAACAAACTGAAACGAAGTTTAAGGGTTATTTCTGTGATATATTCTCAGAAAGTATTTCACATTGTGAGATGCAACTCTCTTATAAAAAATTATAGTACTAATAAAGATTCTTATCAGGTGTTTAAAGAAGTAGGAAGGTAGACAGAAAATTTATGCATAACAATTTTTCTGAAGGATTTATCTGCAACTGAAAATGGCACTAGCAACTCATTCTAGAAAATGGTTAATTTGTGTAATAGTTAGTCATTGTATGAAATTGCTTTATTTATCCCAGAACTACACACAGAACTGAAAGCATATTGTGTTCAAGAATACACTAACAGAGCGTTACTGCTTCATAATTCTAATTGAAAGACAAAGCCACTTAACATTTATGAAATAAAAGAAATAATGCTTCTGTTAATGACAAAATTTATTTTAGTAGCTATCATTCAGAAACATGTTCTAAAGCAGTTTAAAATAGTTTTGAAACTGTATGCATGCAATTTTTCTCATGGTGATCATTTTGAAGAGCCTGCAGATATGCAATATTGATGGTTGATGCAGAATACTAATGCAGCCATTATGTAAAGAAAACACCTCTCAAATAATTTGTACTGAAAATATTGTGGCAGCTGCATTCTCACCACCTTGGTAGTTCAGGGTGCTATCATCACAGTTATTTTCCCACTGCATTCCTGAGAAACAGGATCCAGTTTTTATCAGGCTGGACAAGGTACAAGTGCCAGCTAATCTTATGGATTCTTATACACATCTATTTTTCCAGTTTCTGCAGGACTCTCCTCTGTGAGACTGTTCATATAAAGCCCAATCCTCCTTGGAAGAGAACTGGCTAAAAGTATTTTAACCAAAATACTTTTTCATTAGAATGGCAATATAATGATATTGAAGACTGAAGGTATATTACTGTCTTTTACCTGAGCTGTGGCTTGCAACATATTCAACATGAAGAAGAAACATAGAGCATATTCCCTGCCTATTTCCAGTGTGTCTTCTCTTACCATGTCTCCTGTCCCTATCTGAGCCAGCAACAAGCTGACAGTGCTGGCAGCACAGGCTCTTATCTGTTCAGGAGTCTCCAGAGAGAAAACAAAATAAATAGTGGTAGTGAAGAAGAGAGAGAAGAATCAGACATTGACAGTCAGAGAGAAGAAAGCTGGAACACAGGTCAGGGGGGTAGGTTGGTTTTGGAACTGTCTGTTGGGTAATGTGTGAGCATGTGAAAGGAGAATCCAAACAGTGTGGTGAGCAGCAGCTCTGTGTCTCAGGGCATGACCAAGGGATGCCCTGGTGCCTCAACCTTAGTTTTACCCACTGATGAGGTAGATTTGGGGGTTGAAGAAGACCAGCAGAAGAAAGAAGAGAAAGAGGGAATGATCAGTTATATTTAGATGGTGCACTGAGTATCTTGGCTGCTGATTTCATTGTGGGTTTGTTTGGTTTTTTAAACACATGTGGGTACAGACTGATGGTTAGCAGCCCTAGATCAAACATGGCCTGACTTTTGTGTAGGTATCCAAGTCACTGTTGCATAAATTGTACCATGGAAACTACTTAGACAGGGAGAACATAGTGATAATAATTACTGCAGCTTCAGTGCCCCTTGAGGTATTCTTGCTTTATACTTTACTACGGTTTATAATTTTCACTCCAAACAAGTTCTTTACCTGGCAGTTTTAAGCAGACTCTCCTTGCACTTCTTTTATCATCATATTTAGCAGCTCTATATCATATAACATTTTACTTGTTCCTTTTATGACCAGAGGAAAATTTGTATGCTTCTAAGATAAAGAAGGATAATAAAGCAATAAATTTTAGGGGATAGGAGGTACTAACAAACTGGCTAGAATGACATGAGAGGAAAAGTATTTCCATGAGATATAGCCAAGCTATAAGCCAAAGTATACAATTTTATGTCTAGTGAATAAACATTTTTAATGGTTTCTGGGTAAGTTTTGCCATTGCACTGCTTATGCTTGATTTGCCAATAGCAGGATTAGTAAATAATGTGAAATATCTTTTTTTAACTAGAGAAAACGGATTTGATATTTGAATTTCTTTTTGTCAGCTATACAGGGAAGAACAGAGGTGATTGCAGGAGAGTATCTAGATCCAGATCACAGAGCAGAGGAGTAAAGAAGATTTGTAACAGAATTCTACAGCTAGAACTCCATACATAGAGTTTTTCTGAATTTTTTTTACACTTCTAAGAGTGTTTATATAGGAACGTTTTAAAAAGGAAAAAGGAAAAAGCCTTTCCTTGCCTTTCTCCAAAACTAGAAATGAAATCTTAATGGAACTGATTGTTATGGAAGGCTTCCATTAATGTTTGCTTCCAGTGGTCTTTCCTGAATGCCTGTATCATTTACTGAAAAGTAAATGGCACTGTTTCATACTGTTTGTGATTTTCTTTTAATCTTTTCTAACTGGTATGGAAAACACTGTGTTGCATATTTTATCTAGGGAAGCCATGGGAATTACCAGAAGAGCATGTATAAGGAAGGATGTAGTACACGTACAAATACAGCAGCAACATCCAGAACAAGCCTTCAAACATTTCACTAGTTAATTTAATGACATTACAACCATAGAAATGACAGTAAAATATGTGATCCAAGGTCACATTTGTGCTTAAATTCCTAGCTAGTTCAGACTTTGAATAAATTGTGTACACTGTATGAAAGTAAGTTCATCGGCATTATGGATTTTGTGTTGAAGTTGGCTGCTGTTGATGTATTTCAGTCCTTCTGGTCCCCTGTCTACAACGTAGCAAGAAATATAATACATTTGTAACACCTATGCCCCTACTTGTAAGAATCGTGATTTTCTCTAAATTATTTCACTTTCAACAGTATGGGTCATCACTATCTTATTATCTCAAGTGAGTTCTAAGAAATGCTTGTCCCTGTTTAGAACAAGGCAACATCTTTCTTCTGTCACTGTCACCACCACCAGTATGAGAGGAGATGCAGTTAAAGAGAGATGACCTGATCCTTCCCAGGAGGCTGAGTGTGTTATTTAGGGGGACAAGTGTATCCCTACAGTTGCCACAGAGCATACCACTAGAAAAGTAGTTAAACTCTCTATTAAATAGTGTTTTTTATTAATATTTCAATGTATTTCTGGGTAGTATTCATGTTGATTTGTACTAATGTTATTCCTTATTAAAATGAATAGATGAGATGAACTTCCATTTTCATTTTCATTTTCAGTTCCTGAAACTGCCATTTTCAGTCTTCAGCCCTTGTAGGGATACAGCTGGTGCTGGAGCATGACTTAGTGTAGTCCTCTGTTAATACAGCCTCCCTTTCAGATACTTCATTATCACCCTGTGCATTACAAGCATTTCCAAGTTATTTAACTAGAAAATACCATACCAACAGGAATCAGGATTGTACAGAAGTCTGCTCTGGCCCACTCACTACAAGAAGGATCACTGTAAGATTTCCAATCCCAAAACATTGTGAGAAGAAAAGTTATAGAGACTCCAGAGCTAACAGCTTCTCTTTACACAACAGGTTTCTACAAGGAAGGCAGGAAAAGAAGACAGGACAACTACAGAGCATCAAGATGAGCTAGACACCTAAGATGGCACTATTTCTTCAGCTCAGAGGCATCAGTTAGACTGCAATGCCCCAGATGAGTTTGCCAATATAGAACAGCTTTTAGGTTAAACAACCTCCCTTAATAGCTGCAGTGTGATGTAAAAAGTGGCACTTGATAATTTAAATATGAGTATTAATGCCTATTAACAAATTTATATCTTGAAAACTGACATGAACTACCTCAGTATAAATTCTTCACAACTATTAGTTTGCTGAAGAGTACATTTTTTAATGTGTCCTTTGGAGTGACTGCTTCACACAGTTTCACAGATGCTTTGGAGAACACTGATTATAGCTAACAAATTGACAGATGTGCCTGAACAGGTATTCAGAGGGGTCATTATGATTTGGTCCGCTCTTTCTTGCTTCTCTGGATGATGATGATGCATGTGCTTGAATGGAATTACTCTGCACTACATAAAAACATACTTACCTGCCTGATAACCTTAATAAAGATCCTATTAAAATCAGCAGGGAGAAACTTCTAGATAAATTCAGAAAGTGCAGTGAGGACTGGCTTCACAAATTTTGATTTCTATGGTTGTACTGTAGATATACTGTAGACAGAGAGCCAAATTAGTATAGGCTTGTAGATTAATTAAGCAATACAGGCTTCCACAGCATCATTATGCACTTTTATGTTCACAGTTTTTAGTTCATCAATATGCAAGAACTTTGATTTTAAAGCGCACCATGCAAAAATGTTGCCCAATTGGTCTGCATGAAGAGGAAAATTCTCTCTCCCATTACCAGGTTCACTTAGCAACAAAAGCTTTTTTCTGAACGGATTTAGTTTATCTGCAGAATTCGATATTTCTTTGGTAGTAGGAGCAAACATAGATAAAAATTATGTTGGACTCTACAGACCTCTTTAGACTTCCTGGAACCAAATGATAAGACAATTGCCAAGGAGCTGCTGTGCACATTGCACAGTACTGTGAAACAAGCAGGTACACAGGGCAATAGGAAAAAACAGAATGGGATTTAATACAAGCCAAAGTCTTAGTGGCTTTGTTTCACCTCCAAGAACGTGAATAGAAGCTTTTCCTAAATGTGTTGAGATCCGTGGATACAGAAAGAACCTTGGTGTAACAGGTGCTTGCACAAGATACAAAGCTAGGCAGGCTGAAGTGTTCCATGTATGTGCTGTCTAATCTAATGTTGGCCAAGGAACATTGCAGATTTCCTTACAATACTGTGATCATATCCAAATGTTTCTTATGACAAGTCAAGGGAATTAATTTCCTCAAACAAAATGAATAAATGTTTGTAACAATTAAAAGAAACGCATGCAGCATTTTTCCTTTGTTTCTTTTTCATAGATTTCTTATCTTTCTGAGTTTTATAACAAAAAACAAACCCAAAAAACCCACCATACAAAGACTTGGAGCAACTAGTCTGTGCATTTCCAGTGCCACAGAAGAGGCCTCCTGCATTTTGCAGAAGAATATGTAGAGTAGACCAAGAGTTTTGGATTGTTCTCTCTTGTTTATCATTTGTGCACTGAATCAATACAGCAGTGGGGCAGGTGTCTAAATGCTCCTGTGGAACAGAGATGCTTTTCCAAGTCAGGAGCTCTGGTAGCCAGCCCCTGCATAAATGCTCTTTGTTTTCCAAGCCAAGACCATGCAGTAGCTAAGAAGCACTGTAGAGATGAAACACTTTTTTAGAGATGAAATCACCTGGAGATGTGAACTATTTGCCAGAATGACACATACCTAACATTTTGGGGACTGAGATAAATTTACAAGTATAGGTCCCCATTATATTTTTGGGTCTAATACATTAACTCAAATGTTATTTGTATAAGTAAGAGAACTCTGTCCTGCTTGTACTGTGCATTTTGCAGAATTCAAACTTTGATTTAAAAATAAAAAACACATAGATTTTGTAGGTACTAGAATATATCCTATTCAGGCATGGGAGCTACTTACTTTATAAGCTAAATCCGGATTATATATCGGTGTATAACAATGGGTCTGAGAGAAGAGAGTTTCTCTTTAAAGACTCCAAATCTGGAACCCATTTATGACTCCAAGGGGCAACAAACTTGCATATAACTTTTTTACTATGGGATAACAATAAAGAAGCTGTTTCTGTTGAAATCCATTTTGGGGAGGGAATAAACTGTGCTGCAGCAGAGGACATGCAGAGGTGACAGGAAAAGAGACGAGAAACAGGAAAGAGGTAAGCAAAGAGAATAGAAGAAATGAGGAAAGATCAAACTCCGTTAAGACAACAATGCCCATAATGAAGAAATATCTGAGGTTTTGGCTGTAATGGTCAAAGGAGAGAGGGGTGTTGCATATAGGTAAAACTTTACAAAAGGAAGGCCTTGTGAAACTATGGCTCAGGCCTGTTACTTTGACTAAGTAGAAAAGGACTTTGGGAAAGCGGCTCAGCTGAATTAGACATAGAAAAACAAGTTACATAAACCATTGCGTGTTCACACCATGGTGTATGGTGGTTGGATGAGTGATGTTTGTTATGATTAAAGACTATGTAGCTGATAATGGGCTAACTGCTTAAAAAGGCCTTGGTTTTTGCAATAAAGCAGCTCTCCCCTGCACCTGACTGGGGACTCTGTGTTGCTTCACACAGAGGAGAGGTAAGATTTGTGATACCACTACTAATGATTTGTATCAGTTGTTTTAATAAATCTTTTTACCTTTGCCTACCAATATAGCCTCTGGTACTGACAGCCACCAAGGATTTATGTCAGAAAGTTTGGTTGTCTTGAGTTTTTGCTTATTTACTTTTGTTTGTTGAAAGTACATTAAGGAAATATGCACTCCTAATTTTTCAGGATTTCACAGAAAACCCTTTAATCTAAGCCCCTCAAACTTTTCATCTTCCTGCAAAAAACTTAACATTGCTTGCAGGAGAAAACATAATTGAAAATTAACATTCTTTTTTGATGAGTGATTTTAATACACATAATATTACATAGAACATGACAGTATTTTTCAAGCAAAAAGATTAGAATATGAACTTCACTCAATGGAATTATTTTCTACCTTAGAGAACTGCCCGGGCTCACAACAACTTCTCTTCCTGTTGCCTAACTGCTGAACTAATTTGTAATGATTTCCTGCCACTACCTCAGAAGAGAAAAATTTATGGAGTAAGGGAAATCACACTATATATACCCTGAGTTCTGGAGTAGGGATCCTGCTGGCAGGAGCTGCACTGCAGCTTTATGAAGCCTCCTGCAGTAAATACAGCAGATGAAGTAACACTTGGTGAAGAGTACTTCAAAAAATGACCAGATATGCCTTCAAGATGCTGTCCCCACTGAGCACAGGGAACAAACTCATATGGATGCATTGATCTCCCAACAAGACTGAATCCATCAGGCACCCCAGCTTTGCTCAGAGTTACCTCAAAAGCTGGAGGTTACTTAGCATTACTTCTCCAGTCAAGGCAGGTGATCATCTAAGCCCCAGCCACCCTCCAAAGCAACTAAGGGTTAGAGCCAGCTTTATCTGGACTTTGTGGAACTTCTGAAGCCCCAGCATTCCAAGAGAAGGAATGTCTACATGCCATTCATCACACAGGAGCAAGACCTTGTTATCCTCTGGATGATGTTCATCTGGATGAGGTTCATAATCTAGGGAAGACAAGACTCAGAAGTGGGTCTCCCCAAACGATTCAAGTTGAAATTTTTATGTAGAGGCCACAGGAAATCATTGATTGCTGTGACAGAGCCTGTGAGGCTGGACAAGCTGCAGAGGAGGCTGCAATAATAATTAGGGAGTACAGTGAAGCAATGTCAGAGATGCAGAGCTCAAAGGATTCTGGGGTTCATCTAGGCACAAAGTAACTCAGAAAGCTGATAATAGCCCAAGCAAATCTTGTCTTGCACAGAGGGGACGGGAAATATTTTGTGAATTTGCTTTTGTTATGTAGTTTGGAGAGGCATTGCAGAAAATATGAGAAGAGAGTAAATAGTGTGGACAAATTTCTGGAAGCAGGTGGGGAACGAAAAGTTAAGAATCTAATGGAAAAGTAGGGATGCAGGGGGGCAGCAAGAAAATGCTTGTCAAAAATACATCAGAAATAAGAGACAGCAACATTAGGAGGGGGTTGAGGTTACATATGTCAGGAACACAAACAAAGGGAGAGAAAACAGATCTGTTTCATGACTCTTTTTAGTAAGGCATAAGGATATCGTGGCTTCTGTTGTAGTGTTTGCTAGGGCTGTGATGGCAACAGATGGCTTTGTGTACAACTTGATGGTGTCTGCTGGTGAGAGAAGGGGGAAAGCGAGGTCAGAGTAGGTGCACAGGGCCGGGAAGACATTAATGATGCTTCTGCTATGAGATGCTTCCAGAAGTTGCTAGGGCATTAGCAGCAACCACAACATGTCTGTATCCCAGTGTTTATGTCCAGCTGCCCAAAACTCTGTTCCACTGAGACCATGAAGGATGCAGGATCAATTTCAATGTGTCAGTGGCCTGGGTTCAAAAGTGTTTAGGATTCCAAGGTCACTTCAACTAGACACATAATTTGGATGCAGCTGCCTCAGTCTGCAGGCAGCAATTTCCAGTATACAGACAGACTAAGCTTGCATTTTGGCCGTATGGTCAGAAATCACTGTCAGGCTCCCTTTGGTTACTAAAATGGTAATGGACCTGGCCCTCTTGCAGGCAACTGAGATTATCTGAGACAGAATCAACCTCTACTCAAACCTGGCTGGTTTGATCTCCTCTCTGCAGTTCCCCGCATTGATCACCTGTATAAGGGCCTCACATTCTGCCGGCTCTAGCTGACTTATGTCTTCACCTATGAAAAAGCGTCACCTTGAATTTCTCATCACCTTTGTCCTTTTAGAAGTTGCAAAGGGCTTAAAACAGCTCAGTGACTGTGAGCTCTGCTCTGTGACTCGTTGGTACTATTGGTGGAGCTTGGAGAGAAAGTGACAGCAATGTGTGTATATACATACAATGTGTGGTACTACGGCAGCAACAGCAGTGCAAAGCATTGCCTTACTCAAGAACACCCTTTCAGACCCTACAAAATGCAAGGAAGAAGGGAAAGAAAGAATGCTTTGTGAATGGCAGGTGAAGGTCAAGTGCACATGCTTACAACACTCATACATTTTCTCTTCTCTTCTGCTTGACACATTGATCATGGAAATGTGTGCAGGACTCAGCTCACAGGGAGAAACTCTGACAGACCAGAGGGAAAATACTTATTCCAAGACCACAACATCTCATGTCCTTCCCTTGCTTTTTAAGTAGGATTATGATAACCTGTCAGCATTAAAATAAACTGAAATGCTTCAAGCCAGTGCTATTTAAGTTAACATTAATTTTATCTTCCTGTACTGCGGGATAAAGAAGTATTTTCCAGTACTTTAGGTAGAGAAGAGTGAAGATGAAATATGTTTTTTGTTTGTAGAAACCTCTTTCTGCATCAATAAATATAGCAAAGCCAATGCTTGCCATCTAAATTCCTAGATGGTTTCTGCAGGTTTAGCAGATTTCTGCTTTCCATCAATTTCAACAGATTCACTGACATCCAAATGCTCTGTCATAAGGGTTGATAACTGCCACAGTAATGGGAGGCAGAACCATCCATTATCCAAATAGCTTTGCAGACAAGCACTAACTAATATTTTATCTCCCCTACCTGTATTCCTGGTTATCTTCCAGTTCTGCATGAGCACCTCTAACCCAGGTTCCTGCAGCTGGAAATGTACCTGGAGTTCCTACACTATTCTAGACTATTTACAGTTATGACTTAGATTATTTTAATTAAATTTTCATATTAATAATACCAAACACATAATGGTTTGTTACTGAAGGTAATTTCATACAAGTGCAGATAGTTTCACACAAAAATTTTTACATTTTCTTCTACTGAAATAGTCTTCACTTCTCCTCCATCACCAGAAATGAAGTAACCCTCAGTTTTATGCTGTATAGTAGACACTGGAAGCACAGATGTCTACCTCCTTGTCATTCCTTGGCCTACAGCTCCTGACTGAATCACCCATTTCCCTCTTCTCTTCAGGCAGTGTAAACAATTTCCCCACACTGTTTGCTGGGATCCAAGAAACAGATGATAAACAGAATCACTAACATATTTGGAGATAGAATGCACAAGGTCTGGTCCTCATACTTGTCCCAAAGAAAAATGGGGCTCAAGTTGTGCCAGAAGAAGACCATTGCCAGAAGAAGACATTTCCCACCTTCAGCTCTTAGGTATGGAATATGTTCAAATCACAAAATACAGAGAATTTACTGGAGTTCTCAATAAATAGCATCTCACAAAACATCAGGGCACCTATGAACCTGGAGATGGCAACTTTCACCCAAAAGTCCATCCAAAGACAGAAAGACTGCATTGTGCGGAGGGTGGAGAGCTGGGTGATCCTTCTCCCTAGACAGCATATGCACCAGGAGATCTATTAGAGAAACTGTCCTTCCATGGGGTGGAAGGGCAATGGCAAAAGGAGCAATAAACCCACATGTTCTTTCAGATGTTCCAGAATAGTCTGGATGCAATGACACTTCCTTATGTGACCTAGGGCTCTGCCTCTGTCCAGCCAAGAATGCAGCAAATGTTACCCACTTGCCATCTGGGCTGGCATGCAAGTGATCGTTCAGCTGATTTGGTTGAGGCTGTGGGTTTGGCTCTTCCTGATGCCTCTCATGCTTACTCCCTTTGGTGAAATTAGGGCTTCACATGCAGAATATATCACATGTAACTTCAGAGCCACCCTAGTCCTGTGAACAGGATTGTGTTCTCCCCTTCCTCCTTGCACACCTCCTCAGCTGCTTTGGGAGGATCCCGCACTAAAGTTTGTGATCAGAGATGATAGAATTACATCTCACAAGGTTTAAAAGAAACTTTGGAAATGATGAACCATTCCTGTCCTCATTCGACCATGATTGTGTTAAAATATTCGGTTCACACAGCGTTCAGCAGTGGTGCCTGTCAGACAAGGTGGTTCTGCTTGCTTTTCCAGGTATCAAAAGCAAAGGGTAGAATATCCTGGGAACTTGTCCTATACTGCTGCCTTGAGGTATATCTAATTCTCTTTTACTTATGTGGGAAGCCTCTTTGACACAACCTTTCCACTTAGTGACACTACAGACAAGCAAAGAGCTCTCATATCCTTCGTGAAACCTGAACCACCCTTTCAAATCCTGCAGTAGACTGCAATTCATTTTCATATTTGCATCAGAATATTTGAGAACAGGATACTTGCAGCTTTTGAGAAATATGTCAGGCACTAAGTCCACTGTGCTTCCACATGACCCTCAAACCAAAGGTCAATCCATATTCTCACCGCTCTCAGCACAGATGGTAAATTTGATACCACACTTCTGGCATGAAAGACCATTTTGGTGGCTAAAATAAAATATAGCTAAATGCTCTAAATTTTTCACTTGCAGAATGATTCAAGAAAAAAGTGTGTCGTTGTTCCAAGAGCAATGATGCTGATGTGAGAGATCAGAAAGTTGGCTGAGAAAATTATGGGACCCAGACATTTGAAGAGTTAATTATTACCTTAATTCCTGCTTGAATTTGACCTGACTTTTCATAGGAATGGAGCTCCCTGGCTACCTGCCTGTACTGAGCTGGCAGTGTCAGAAACAAAACCAGCACACCACAGCTGAACTTCTCAAGCCAACACAGAAAACCAAGCAAGCAGGATAAGCATTTTTATCACTACTCAATTCTGACACAGCCATCACTTCTCTGTACATTATTTTCAAAAGGGAGGGAAACCAAAACTAAGCATGATTTATAACTTGAAACTTTAAAGGGGGAAAGAGAAGTTGAATTGAGATCATATATATATATATACACACCAATCTCCAGGCAAATGAATGATAGAAGTTTGGAAATGAGGTGGTAAGTTACCTACTGTGCATAAAACCTTGGAGAGCCTTTTCTCCTACTATCTGTTCCCTGTCTTATCTGCTAGCAGAACAGTTTCCTGATGACTTACAACAGGAGGACACGTGCAAAAGCTAAATATAGCTCAGTCATAAGTGTTTATATTTGAAACATCTATGCAATTGGATACAAAACAAAGGCACTGCAGCAAAACACACACAAAACACAGAGAAACCCGTGACATGACACCAGGATCTGCAATCTGCATATTTTCTGAGCAAAAGAAAACACTTTTTACTGTGAGCATGATGGAACAGGTTACTTGAAGGGGTTGTGGAGCTCTCATCCTTGAAGAGCTTCAAACTGTGACTGGACACAGTTTCTGGCAACTTGCTCTAGGTGACCCTGTCTGACCAGGTGAGTTGGGTCAGATATCTCCAGAACTCTCTTTCTGCCTAAAGACTTCTAATTAATTTGTGTAAGTACTAACATGTGCAGTTCATTTAGAAGCAGGAGGCTCACATGTCATGTCAAGTTACACACATACCACTTCCACTCTCCTGCATGAAAGCACAAGGGGAGTGCATGCAGATCAACAGCCTGTGAGACCCAGGTAACCTCTTTTACAGATTATAAGACAAATTATAAAAATAGACTAAAATAGCTTATCCTTCTGCCTTGGTCTGCCCATTTGTCATAGTAATTTTTGTCCCAGTTGATTTCATTGACTGTAAAAATCCCAGTTATTAAAGACAACACAATATTGTTATTTTCTTACTGCCAGTAGCTCATCTGGGGACTGTGTGCAGCTGCAGTACTGTGCAAGGTAGGAGGGAGCTTTCTTCTATATGCTCTGGGCCCTTTTCACATCACTTGCAATGATAAATGGCCTAATATTCACAAAACACTTTGTCCTTTGCACAAGCACTTATGAAGTAGATGCTTCTATTTTGCTGCCCTAACAGAGTCCTTTTTGTTTCTTTTGTATGCTCTCATGAAGAGAATGAAGAGTCTAGTTAAAGAAGATATTTTGTGGCAGTTTGCTTTATTTTACCTTCATTTTTTAATGTATCATTATTATAGAGAAAAATGGGATCTGTCTTGCCATTTTCATTCCAAATTAATCATTCCTGCACTGGATGGGTAGAAAAGACACCAAAGGACCTCTGGTGATTCCTCAAGGAAGCAATTTTTCCAAGCCAAGAGGCCAGTTTTCGTTTTGGTGGCTTGTCCTGCACGCTGATGGACCAGATCCTCTCTGTCCTCTTTTCACAAGCCCACATTTTCAAAAACACTTGTACAAGGATGGCTCTATTGATCAGAACAAAGGGCTATCTGAATTTCTATCCTATCACTGGCAGTTACCGACACCCAAAGAGACAAACATCTATCATTATACTTTACAAATATTTTTCCTCCAGCAGTTTGAAGAATAAGGATTTTACTGACCCTAAGGGGATGAATGTGTTTAATGACTGTCATGGGTTCTTCTGGGAGTTTTGTTCAGTTGCCATTTGAACCCCTGGAAGTTCTCAGGTGGCCATGTGTCTGCCACCTGTCTGTGGTAAGAACCAGACCAAGGACTCTTTTTTATATTGAGCATACCACCAACTAGTTTCTCTCAGTAACTTTCATTTTTGTACTAAACAGATGCCTGTTTCTTCAACGCTAGTCATGACTTCAGAGAGTTTTGTAGTATCCCATCCTCCTCAATAGTTCTTTTCCAGTCAGTTTGGGCATTCCTTGTACAGAATATATTCCATACTTTCATTGCTCTTGTGGTCTACTTTATAACTTTTCCATTGGTACCACTCATTCTGAAATGGAAGAAAGGAAATGTAACTTAGCATTTCAGATAAGAGCTAACCATCAATTTACAGAGTGGCATAACTGCTTTGCTGTGTTCCTTTCTAATCCCCTCTAATATACAAGTGGGGTTTTGACTTTTCCTGACTGTTAACTTAATGGTTTTCTAGAAACATTTCTAAGACTAAAACCTTGTTTGAGAGACATGGCATTCTCCTCCCTGGTCCTGGGATGACTGAATAGTACTATCCCCTTTTTTTAAATTCCTATCAGAGTCCAAACTCCAGTCAGTGGGCATATTTGATGAGGGGTGTGCTTTGATGCTCAAAGATGAATTCCTGTTTGTAGTTTACTACAGTGAGCAACGTCCTTCAATGATTTCAACAATACTTAAGCCATTAACCATTTTAGACTCTCACACTTGCTCCTATGTTTATGGATTCCTATACACCCCTCTTCTGATATAAATTTAAACCAAGGTCCAGGAAAAGAAGAGGATTCTTGAGCCATTGTGTATTACATGAACTCTTATTCACATGTTCTAGTCAGGCATGGTGAGGATACAGCACGGCATAGTTCTGTAAAGGATGGAGCTTTGAGCTTCCCCTGCACTAGAGCACCCCATTGTGAACAGAAAGCTGACCACAGTGAACACATCCCCTTTCCAGAACATTTGACAGCTCATGCACAAGTCAGTTTTCAGAGCTGTATCTCTTGCTTGACACAAGGCAGAACCATGTCAGTTATCCTTGAGGCCTCTGTGGAAAGATGACAAGCACAGTACATACATGAGTGTTCAGCATAAAATCAACAAGCACCTTTCACTTTTAGTGATGCCTAACACCCAAAACACTTACTACCCTGTCCATTTATTTTTGCCTTTTATGTGTATGCAGTGGCTATATTCAGCTTCACAACAGATTTACTCCTGAATGCCACAGCTTCTGAAGAGTCAGTAAATGGTTATCATAAAAAGTCATTTATGCCAAACCATGGTCCCCTAATAAAGCACAAGAAGAAACTAGTCAGTTCTATGGCCCATCTTTAAAAACATTTCCTATGCTTTCCTTAGTTATTCTTGGAATTATGATGTCTGTCTGCTGAGCTTTTCCTATTCTGGAGCTTGACTTTCACCAGTATTCCCTGCATTAGCTTTGACATTACCCTGCTTTTGTATTCTGGAATAACTTTGCCTTTAAGGGCAAGCATGTACTTTTTCTGGACCAAGTTTAAAGTAGGTAAAACATCCATAGTAATCCCCCAGTGTTCAGGTAATTCAGTCACTGCATCTTCACCCACATGGTGTTAAATTCAATTCCAGGCTCAGTCACTTGCCTCCAGATCTGAGATCCAAATAAATCCTGGTCCATGTGGGTTGCTCCAGAGCCTATGTTTCCCAGATGTCAATGTGTCATCAGAAAGGATCATCAACTCTAAGCATATTAATGATAAAAGGGCGACTACTCAGGAGGGAACCAACCAACCTGAAAGAGAAGTTCTCAAAAAACTCCAAATGTGCAAGAATTTTCTTTGGTGTTCAAGTAACATGTACAAGATATTCATTGGCCTCATCTGGCAATGAAGGAATGTGAAATTCTTTGCCTAGCCATACATTTCTCTGCTTGCTTTGGGAAAAAATTATGCTGGTACAAAGTAGGTCACAATGATAATGACTGCAGATGTAGTCTGACTGCTAGAGGTGGATACTCCTGAAAATCAGTTGGCTGGTTCATAGAGAGAGGAGAAGGCTGGGACATAGTGCAAGGGATGCTACACCAGGAGGAAGAGTCCTACAAGGATGAGGCAGTGCTATTACTGAAGAGTGGTGTGAGTACAAGGTATTTTCCCTTTCCCACCTTGCTGGAAGCAACTGTTCAAGACTGGTTTAGGGTGAATTCAAGATGTGCTCAGGGAGAGGGAACTGCCCCAAGCTCTTCTGGAGGCAGTTTACTGTGGCTGTTGCAGGAACCTCTCAAAACCAGAATAGCAACAAAAGATGAAAAATACAACAAAGTTACAAAAAGCACAGACCAGATTTTGCTGGTGTGTTGCCTTCCTTCTAGGAGCCAGGATACTCCTAGCCCATGTCAAGGGGTCAGATTATGGGTTATAGAAAGAAAATTGAATGGCAAGTAAAAAAGTGGCCATAGTCATGTGCAAGCAAAAGCATTCTGAGAAATTTTTTTCCCTCTTGGTTAGAATTTGGCAAGACATGTTTAAAAACAGTAAGATGTATTCTTTCTTGAAAGTATAATAACAAACAAGAAAATTGCTATATTTCTCTGACCCCAAGGGTTCTGTACATCATCAGCTATAATTTAATATAGGGACCTGCAGCCTGGGCATAAGAAGTTCAGCAAAGCATGGTCATGAGGAACAGGCAGAAGTTTACCGTAAAGAGCATGGCCAAAGTCCTCTGTAGCAAGAGATGAGATCTAACACCTGCTTGAGAGACCTTGAATTTTGAGACATGTCCCTTTGGAGAAAAGACCTACAGCTTCAGGCAGAACAGAATATTTCTGATTAAAGCAAACCAAGAAGCTTTTATAGCGCTGCCATTCTAGGTTATGTGAATGCATATGCCAATTATATTATTACAAATTTGTAACTGTGAATTAAAGCTGAGACCTGTAATTTAATCTAGTGTATACAATCTTTCACTTTGGAATCAGCAGCAATTTAATGCTGGCTCTCTTGAAAAGCATTCTCCCCCTCAGAAGCTTATATTCCTAAAAAGTGCCTTCTGTTTGTTCTTCCCACCATTGTTATATTTTTATACTAATATTTATTGACAGTTATCTACCATTCAGTCAATTCCCTTGATATGTCCTCAGTTAGGGAATTTAAGTGAACTCAAGCCCAAATAATCCTTCTTGTATCGGGTACTAATGTCTTTGCAACTATGAAATTCTGTAATATTTTGTCAAAAGTACACATCCTACTGTACTAGGTCAGTTATGGGCTCAGCTGGAGAAGCCTCTACTTGTAGAAAGTCAAAACTAATACAGAGTAAAACTACAGCTCATTATGTGCATGTGCTGTAAAGCATAAATTACTTGTAATAAAAAAATGGAGTTATTTCACATTGTATTTTTGACAAATAAGCATGGACATTGTGCACATAATTTTTATGCAAGAGAAAGAAGATGGATGGGAATGAAAAAGAGAGATGACTCATCATCCCAACAGTCTGTAATTCCAGCAAAATGTCTTGGCATATTTGGAGAGCACAATCATAGCACCCTATCCAACTAACAGAATGTTTATAAGCCGGGATGGCTATCAGAAGATGCACAATCTTGTATTTTTGGAAGTTAAGAATGGTACCTGGAGTGGGACAGATTCAACTTGCAAGCATCTAGCCTGCCTTTCAGGCTGAATATACAAGATATTCCTTCTGGCTCATGACTTTCATACTGATTACCCTGTCCACTCCAGCATCTGCAAATAATTTGTACCCATTGACAATGCAGGTAAGAATTGCTGTCTCTGGTGACCACCACACAGAACTAACAGCCATGGGTTCCCAAAATTTAAGTAGTTCATTATGGCCCAGCACTTAATTCTTCAGACAACTGTGACAATATATGGAGGAAAAAAAACTTTGGGCCATTGAAAATAACCTTGGTTGTTTAACTGTGTACACCTCTGTGAATATGCTTCACACGGTTTATAAACAACCTTACAATCTCTAAAGTAAGGCATGATTGGAAACAGAACATTTTACATTACAGAGTACATTACATTTTACATTACAGAGCATTGCTTGTTTTAGTTGTTTGTCAGTTTCCTGGGATTGTTATGAGCAATCAGATTTACAGGCTGAAAATTGAGGTGTGCAGAAAGAGCTGAGAAAACCAAAAATTTGGGCCGAGAACCCCAAAAATTTGGGATGAGAACCCCAAAAATTTGGGATGCCTGGAACCCCCAAAATTTAAGATAAAAACACCAAAAATTTAAGTTAGGAACCCCAAAAAATTTGGCCTAGACCCCCCCCAAAAACTACAGAGTCTAGAACCCAAACACCGAGTCTAGAACCCGAGTCTAGAACCCCGAAACCTGAACCTAGAACCCCAAGTTCCGAGTCTAGAACCCGAACCTAGAACCCCAAGTTCCGAGTCTAGAACCCGAACCTAGAACCCCAAAATCCGAGTCTAGAACCCCCAAAACCGAGTCTAGAACCCGAACCTAGAACCCCAAAATCCGAGTCTAGAACCCTAGAGCCCGAACCTAGAACCCCAAAATCCGAGTCTAGAACCCTAGAACCCGAACCTAGAACCTCAAAATCCGAGTCTAGAACCCGAACCTAGAACCCCAAGTTCCGAGTCTAGAACCCCCAAAACCGAGTCTAGAACCCGAACCTAGAACCCCAAGTTCCGAGTCTAGAACCCGAAAATCCGAGTCTAGAACCCTAGACCCCGAACCTAGAACCCCAAGTTCCGAATCTAGAACCCGAACCTAGAACCCCAAAATCCGAGTCTAGAACCCTAGAACCCGAACCTAGAACCCCAAGTTCCGAGTCTAGAACCCGAACCTAGAACCCCAAAATCCGAGTCTAGAACCCTAGAGCCCGAACCTAGAACCCCAAAATCCGAGTCTAGAACCCTAGAACCCGAACCTAGAACCTCAAAATCCGAGTCTAGAACCCGAACCTAGAACCCCAAGTTCCGAGTCTAGAACCCCCAAAACCGAGTCTAGAACCCGAACCTAGAACCCCAAGTTCCGAGTCTAGAACCCGAAAATCCGAGTCTAGAACCCTAGACCCCGAACCTAGAACCCCAAAATCCGAGTCTAGAACCCCAAAATCCGAGTCTAGAACCCGAACCTAGAACCCCAAAATCCGAGTCTAGAACCCGAACCTAGAACCCCAAAATCCGAGTCTAGAACCCTAGAACCCGCACCTAGAACCCCAAGTTCCGAGTCTAGAACCCGAACCTAGAACCCCAAGTTCCGAGTCTAGAACCCGAACCTAGAACCCCGAAATCCGAGTCTAGAACCCGAACCTAGAACCCCAAAATCCGAGTCTAGAACCCTGAGACCCGAACCTAGAACCCCAAAATCCGAGTCTAGAACCCGAACCTAGAACCCCAAAATCCGAGTCTAGAACCCGAACCTAGAACCCCAAGTTCGGAGTCTGGAACCCGAACCTAGAACCCCAAGTTCCGAGTCTAGAACCCGAACCTAGAACCCCAGAATCCGAGTCTAGAACCCTAGAACCCGAACCTAGAACCCCGAAATCCGAGTCTAGAACCCTAGAACCCGGACCTAGAACCCAAGTCCCGAGTCTAGAACCCGAACCTAGAACCCCAAAATCCGAGTCTAGAACCCTAGAACCCGAACCTAGAACCCCGAAAATCCGCGTCTAGAACCCGAACCTAGAACCCCAAAATCCGAGTCTAGAACCCGAACCTAGAACCCCAAAACCCGAGTCTAGAACGCGAACCTAGAACCCTAAGTTCTGAGTCTAGAACCCCAAAACCCGAGTCTAGAACCCCGAGTTCTGTGTCTAGAACCCCGAAACACCCGAGTCTGGAACCCCAAAACCTGAGAATGGAACCTCGGAAATTCTGAGTCTGGAACCTCAAAATGCTGTGTCTGGAACCCCAGAACTCCGAGTCTAGAACCAAAAATCGGATAATGTAACCTCGAAAATTCTGCGTGTAAAAGCCCAAAAATTTGGGATGAGGAGGGTGAGGGTAGGAACCCAAAAAATTGGACCTGGAACCCCAAAAATTTAGGATGAGAACCCCAAAAAATTTGGGCCTGGAACCCTAAAAATTTGCGATGAGAAGGGTTAGGGTAGAGAACCCCAAAAATTTGTGATGCGAACCCCAAAAATTTGTGATGCAAACTCCAAAAACTTGGACCTGGAACCCCAAAAATTTGGGATGAGAACACCAAAAATTTGGGCCTGAAACACAAAAAAATTTGGGATGAGAAGGGTTAGGTTAAAAACCCCAAAAATTTGGGCCTGGAACCCCAAAAATTTGGGCCAGGAACACCAAAAATTTGGGCCTGGAACCCCAAAAACTTGGGCCTGGAACCCCAAAAATTTGGTCCAAGAACACCAAAAATTTGGGCCTGGAACCCCAAAAATTTGGGCCTGGAACCCCCCAAAATTGGGATGAGAAGGGTTAGGGTAGGAACCCCAAAAATTTTGGGTCTGGAACCCCAAAAATTTTTGATGAGAACACCAAAAATTTGGGATGATAACCCCAAAAATTTGGGATGAGAAGGGTTAGGTTAAAAACCCCAAAATTTTGGGTCTGGAACCTCAAAACAGAGTCTAGAACCCCAAAAACCAGGGAAGGAGGGAGGGAGGGAGGGAGGGAAGGAAGGAAGGAAGGAAGGAAGGAAGGAAGGAAGGAAGGAAGGAAGGAAGGAAGGAAGGAAGGAAGGAAGGAAGGAAGGAAGGAAGGAAGGAAGGAAGGAAGGAAGGAAGGAAGGAAGGAAGGAAGGAAGGAAGGAAGGAAGGAAGGAAGGAAGGAAGGAAGGAAGGAAGGAAGGAAGGAAGGAGGGAAGGAGGGAAGGAGGGAAGGAGGGAAGGAGGGAGGGAAGGAGGGAGGGAAGGAGGGAGGGAAGGAGGGAAGGAAGGAGGGAAGGAAGGAGGGAAGGAAGGAGGGAAGGAAGGAGGGAAGGAAGGAAGGAAGGAAGGAAGGAAGGAAGGAAGGAAGGAAGGAAGGAAGGAAGGAAGGAAGGAAGGAAGGAAGGAAGGAAGGAAGGAAGGAAGGAAGGAAGGAAGGAAGGAAGGAAGGAAGGAAGGAAGGAAGGAAGGAAGGAAGGAAGGAAGGAAGGAAGGAAGGAAGGAAGGAAGGAAGGAAGGAGACCCCAGCAGGGCAGGGAAAAACCCCAATTCTGTGGGAAAAATATGGAATTTTCCGGGCTGGAAAAGAAATTTTCCTCCCCCCCGCGCGGTGCTGGGATAAAGGCAGGGATGGATTTTCCAGGTGAAAAACGGGATCGGTCCCAGCACTGCCTCAGCTGTGATTAATCTGGGTAATGAATCCAATTAATGAATTAGTTCATCCTGGGGGTGGGACACGGGGGAGGCTGAGCTCTTCCAGGCCGGTGGCGTCATGGCTTTGGAGGTTTCCATCCTCTCCCGCGGATTTCATGGATTTGGGGAAGTTTTTCCTCCCTTTTCCCACTCCCGGGCTGGAGCTGAGGGAATTGGAGCCGAATTCCAGAGGGAATCTCCCGATTCCTGGGATCCGGCCCCAGCTGCGGGCACAGCCCAGCTGCAAATCCTGGGATTTGCGGGCTGGGAAAGGGCCGGGATCCCTGGAATTCCCAGGATTTGGGGTTCAGCGGTGGCAGCTGGAAATCAGCTGGATCCTACCTGGAGCAATCCCGGGAATTCCTCCTCCCTGCGCCTGGCACAGCCCGAGATCCCAAACCCCGCTGGCTTTTTGGGGAATTTTTGGAAGTCCAAAGAAGCGATGTCCAAATGCTGGGAGGAATTTCAATGGATTTCTCCCGTTTTGGTGGGAATTTCTCTGGATTTCCCCCATTTCAGTGGGAATTTCATTGGATTTTCCCCATTTCACTGGGAATTTCTCTGGATTTCCCGTTTCACTGGGAATTTCACTGATTTCCCCCATTTCAGAGGGAATTTCAATGGATTTCCCCCCGGTTGCAGCAGGAATCTCTTCCCCTCCCCTCTCCCGTTCCATCCTCCCTTTCCCTCTGTCCCAGGGTCCCCAATTCCCTTTTCCTGTCTCCTCTCCCCATTTTCCTGGGATCCTGATGGCATTCCCGGGGCTGTATCCATGCCTTTGTGCTCAGGCCGAGCTTCCCGAGCTGGCGCCGCTGGGAACAGCAGCTCCAAGGGCTTTGGCAGCATCCAATTTGGGATGAGAACCCCAAAATCTTTGAATGGAACCCCAAAAATTTGGGCCGAGAACCGCAAAAATTTGGGATGATAACCCCAAAAATTTGGGATGAGAAGGGTTAGGTTAGGAACCCCAAAAATTTGGGCCTGGAACCCCAAAAATTTGGCTCAAAATCCCCCAAAAAACTACAGAGTCTAGGACCCCGAAACCCCGAGTCTAGAACCCCAACTTCTGAGCCCAGAAGCCCGAAACCCGAGTCGAGAAACCCGAAACCTGAGTCTGGAACCTCAAAATGCTGTGTCTGGAACCCCAGAACTGCGAGTCTAGAAGCAAAAAACCTGAGTTTGTAACCTCGAAAATTCTGCGTCTAAAAGCCCAAAAATTTGGGATGAGGAGGGTGAGGGTAGGAACCCAAAACTTTGGGCCTGGAACCCCCAAAACTTGGGATGAGAACCCCAAAAATTTGCAATGAGAAGGGTTCGGGTAGGATGCCCAAAAATTTGGGATGAGAACACCAAAAATTTGGGATGAGAAACCCAAAAATTTGGGATGAGAAGGGTTAGGGTAGGAACCCCAAAAATTTGGGCCTAGAACTCCAAAGAATTGGGCCTGGAACCAGAAAAAATGAAGATAAAAACCCCAAAAATTTGGGCTTGGAACCCCAAAAAATTTGGGATGAGAAGGGTTAGGGTAAGAACCCTAAAATTTGGGCCTGGAACCCCAAAAATTTGGGCCGAGAAAACCAAAAATTTGGGCCGAGAACCCCAAAAATTTGGGCCGAGAACCCTAAAAATTTGGGATAAGAACCCCAAAAATTTGGGCCTGGAACCCCAAAAAGTTGGGATGCGAACCCCCAAAATTTGGGATGCCTGGAACCCCCAAAATTTAAGATAAAAACACCAACAATTTAAGTTAGGAACCCCAAAAAATTTGGCCTAGACCCCCCCCAAAAACTACAGAGTCTAGAACCCAAACACCGAGTCTAGAACCCGAACCTAGAACCCCAAGTTCCGAGTCTAGAACCCGAACCTAGAACCCCAAGTTCCGAGTCTAGAACCCCAAAAACCAGAGAAGTAGTGAAGGAGGGAGGGAAGGAGGGAAGGAAGAGAAGGAGTGAAGGAAGAGAAGGAAGGAAGAGAAGGAAGAGAAGGAAGGAAGAGAAGGAAGAGAAGGAAGAGAAGGGAAGGAAGGGAAGGAAGGGAAGGAAGGGAGGAAGGGAGGGAGGGAGGGAGGGAGGGAGGGAGGAAGGAAGGAAGGAAGGAAGGAAGGAAGGAAGGAAGGAAGGAAGGAAGGAAGGAAGGAAGGAAGGAAGGAAGGAAGGAAGGAAGGAAGGAAGGAAGGAAGGAAGGAAGGAAGGAAGGAAGGAAGGAAGGAAGGAAGGAAGGAAGGAAGGAGGGAAGGAGGGAAGGAGGGAAGGAGGGAAGGAGGGAGGGAAGGAGGGAGGGAAGGAGGGAGGGAAGGAGGGAAGGAAGGAGGGAAGGAAGGAGGGAAGGAAGGAGGGAAGGAAGGAGGGAAGGAAGGAAGGAAGGAAGGAAGGAAGGAAGGAAGGAAGGAAGGAAGGAAGGAAGGAAGGAAGGAAGGAAGGAAGGAAGGAAGGAAGGAAGGAAGGAAGGAAGGAAGGAAGGAAGGAAGGAAGGAAGGAAGGAAGGAAGGAAGGAAGGAAGGAAGGAAGGAAGGAAGGAAGGAAGGAAGGAAGGAAGGAAGGAAGGAAGGAGACCCCAGCAGGGCAGGGAAAAACCCCAATTCTGTGGGAAAAATATGGAATTTTCCGGGCTGGAAAAGAAATTTTCCTCCCCCCCGCGCGGTGCTGGGATAAAGGCAGGGATGGATTTTCCAGGTGAAAAACGGGATCGGTCCCAGCACTGCCTCAGCTGTGATTAATCTGGGTAATGAATCCAATTAATGAATTAGTTCATCCTGGGGGTGGGACACGGGGGAGGCTGAGCTCTTCCAGGCCGGTGGCGTCATGGCTTTGGAGGTTTCCATCCTCTCCCGCGGATTTCATGGATTTGGGGAAGTTTTTCCTCCCTTTTCCCACTCCCGGGCTGGAGCTGAGGGAATTGGAGCCGAATTCCAGAGGGAATCTCCCGATTCCTGGGATCCGGCCCCAGCTGCGGGCACAGCCCAGCTGCAAATCCTGGGATTTGCGGGCTGGGAAAGGGCCGGGATCCCTGGAATTCCCAGGATTTGGGGTTCAGCGGTGGCAGCTGGAAATCAGCTGGATCCTACCTGGAGCAATCCCGGGAATTCCTCCTCCCTGCGCCTGGCACAGCCCGAGATCCCAAACCCCGCTGGCTTTTTGGGGAATTTTTGGAAGTCCAAAGAAGCGATGTCCAAATGCTGGGAGGAATTTCAATGGATTTCTCCCGTTTTGGTGGGAATTTCTCTGGATTTCCCCCATTTCAGTGGGAATTTCATTGGATTTTCCCCATTTCACTGGGAATTTCTCTGGATTTCCCGTTTCACTGGGAATTTCACTGATTTCCCCCATTTCAGAGGGAATTTCAATGGATTTCCCCCCGGTTGCAGCAGGAATCTCTTCCCCTCCCCTCTCCCGTTCCATCCTCCCTTTCCCTCTGTCCCAGGGTCCCCAATTCCCTTTTCCTGTCTCCTCTCCCCATTTTCCTGGGATCCTGATGGCATTCCCGGGGCTGTATCCATGCCTTTGTGCTCAGGCCGAGCTTCCCGAGCTGGCGCCGCTGGGAACAGCAGCTCCAAGGGCTTTGGCAGCATCCAATTTGGGATGAGAACCCCAAAATCTTTGAATGGAACCCCAAAAATTTGGGCCGAGAACCGCAAAAATTTGGGATGATAACCCCAAAAATTTGGGATGAGAAGGGTTAGGTTAGGAACCCCAAAAATTTGGGCCTGGAACCCCAAAAATTTGGCTCAAAATCCCCCAAAAAACTACAGAGTCTAGGACCCCAAAACCCCGAGTCTAGAACCCCAACTTCTGAGCCCAGAAGCCCGAAACCCGAGTCGAGAAACCCGAAACCTGAGTCTGGAACCTCAAAATGCTGTGTCTGGAACCCCAGAACTGCGAGTCTAGAAGCAAAAAACCTGAGTTTGTAACCTCGAAAATTCTGCGTCTAAAAGCCCAAAAATTTGGGATGAGGAGGGTGAGGGTAGGAACCCAAAACTTTGGGCCTGGAACCCCCAAAACTTGGGATGAGAACCCCAAAAATTTGCAATGAGAAGGGTTCGGGTAGGATGCCCAAAAATTTGGGATGAGAACACCAAAAATTTGGGATGAGAAACCCAAAAATTTGGGATGAGAAGGGTTAGGGTAGGAACCCCAAAAATTTGGGCCTAGAACTCCAAAGAATTGGGCCTGGAACCAGAAAAAATGAAGATAAAAACCCCAAAAATTTGGGCTTGGAACCCCAAAAAATTTGGGATGAGAAGGGTTAGGGTAAGAACCCTAAAATTTGGGCCTGGAACCCCAAAAATTTGGGCCGAGAAAACCAAAAATTTGGGCCGAGAACCCCAAAAATTTGGGCCGAGAACCCTAAAAATTTGGGATAAGAACCCCAAAAATTTGGGCCTGGAACCCCAAAAAGTTGGGATGCGAACCCCCAAAATTTGGGATGCCTGGAACCCCCAAAATTTAAGATAAAAACACCAACAATTTAAGTTAGGAACCCCAAAAAATTTGGCCTAGACCCCCCCCAAAAACTACAGAGTCTAGAACCCAAACACCGAGTCTAGAACCCGAACCTAGAACCCCAAGTTCCGAGTCTAGAACCCGAACCTAGAACCCCAAGTTCCGAGTCTAGAACCCCAAAAACCAGAGAAGTAGTGAAGGAGGGAGGGAAGGAGGGAAGGAAGAGAAGGAGTGAAGGAAGAGAAGGAAGGAAGAGAAGGAAGAGAAGGAAGGAAGAGAAGGAAGAGAAGGAAGAGAAGGGAAGGAAGGGAAGGAAGGGAAGGAAGGGAGGGAGGGAGGGAGGGAGGGAGGGAGGGAGGGAGGAAGGAAGGAAGGAAGGAAGGAAGGAAGGAAGGAAGGAAGGAAGGAAGGAAGGAAGGAAGGAAGGAAGGAAGGAAGGAAGGAAGGAAGGAAGGAAGGAAGGAAGGAAGGAAGGAAGGAAGGAAGGAAGGAAGGAAGGAAGGAAGGAAGGAAGGAAGGAAGGAAGGAAGGAAGGAAGGAAGGAAGGAAGGAAGGAAGGAAGGAAGGAAGGAAGGAAGGAAGGAAGGAAGGAAGGAAGGAAGGAAGGAGACCCCAGCAGGGCAGGGAAAAACCCCAATTCTGTGGGAAAAATATGGAATTTTCCGGGCTGGAAAAGAAATTTTCCTCCCCCCCGCGCGGTGCTGGGATAAAGGCAGGGATGGATTTTCCAGGTGAAAAACGGGATCGGTCCCAGCACTGCCTCAGCTGTGATTAATCTGGGTAATGAATCCAATTAATGAATTAGTTCATCCTGGGGGTGGGACACGGGGGAGGCTGAGCTCTTCCAGGCCGGTGGCGTCATGGCTTTGGAGGTTTCCATCCTCTCCCGCGGATTTCATGGATTTGGGGAAGTTTTTCCTCCCTTTTCCCACTCCCGGGCTGGAGCTGAGGGAATTGGAGCCGAATTCCAGAGGGAATCTCCCGATTCCTGGGATCCGGCCCCAGCTGCGGGCACAGCCCAGCTGCAAATCCTGGGATTTGCGGGCTGGGAAAGGGCCGGGATCCCTGGAATTCCCAGGATTTGGGGTTCAGCGGTGGCAGCTGGAAATCAGCTGGATCCTACCTGGAGCAATCCCGGGAATTCCTCCTCCCTGCGCCTGGCACAGCCCGAGATCCCAAACCCCGCTGGCTTTTTGGGGAATTTTTGGAAGTCCAAAGAAGCGATGTCCAAATGCTGGGAGGAATTTCAATGGATTTCTCCCGTTTTGGTGGGAATTTCTCTGGATTTCCCCCATTTCAGTGGGAATTTCATTGGATTTTCCCCATTTCACTGGGAATTTCTCTGGATTTCCCGTTTCACTGGGAATTTCACTGATTTCCCCCATTTCAGAGGGAATTTCAATGGATTTCCCCCCGGTTGCAGCAGGAATCTCTTCCCCTCCCCTCTCCCGTTCCATCCTCCCTTTCCCTCTGTCCCAGGGTCCCCAATTCCCTTTTCCTGTCTCCTCTCCCCATTTTCCCGGGATCCTGATGGCATTCCCGGGGCTGTATCCATGCCTTTGTGCTCAGGCCGAGCTTCCCGAGCTGGCGCCGCTGGGAACAGCAGCTCCAAGGGCTTTGGCAGCATCCAATTTGGGATGAGAACCCCAAAATCTTTGAATGGAACCCCAAAAATTTGGGCCGAGAACCGCAAAAATTTGGGATGATAACCCCAAAAATTTGGGATGAGAAGGGTTAGGTTAGGAACCCCAAAAATTTGGGCCTGGAACCCCAAAAATTTGGCTCAAAATCCCCCAAAAAACTACAGAGTCTAGGACCCCGAAACCCCGAGTCTAGAACCCCAACTTCTGAGCCCAGAACCCCGAAACCCGAGTCGAGAAACCCGAAACCTGAGTCTGGAACCTCAAAATGCTGTGTCTGGAACCCCAGAACTCCGAGTCTAGAAGCAAAAAACCTGAGTTTGTAACCTCGAAAATTCTGCGTCTAAAAGCCCAAAAATTTGGGATGAGGAGGGTGAGGGTAGGAACCCAAAACTTTGGGCCTGGAACCCCCAAAACTTGGGATGAGAACCCCAAAAATTTGCAATGAGAAGGGTTCGGGTAGGATGCCCAAAAATTTGGGATGAGAACACCAAAAATTTGGGATGAGAAACCCAAAAATTTGGGATGAGAAGGGTTAGGGTAGGAACCCCAAAAATTTGGGATGAGAAAGGTTAGGGTAGGAACCCCAAAAATTTGGGCCTAGAACTCCAAAGAATTGGGCCTGGAACCACAAAAAATGAAGATAAAAACCCCAAAAATTTGGGCTTGGAACCCCAAAAAATTTGGGATGAGAAGGGTTAGGGTAGGAACCCTAAAATTTGGGCCTGGAACCCCAAAAATTTGGGCCGAGAAAACCAAAAATTTGGGCCGAGAACCCCAAAACTTTGGGCCGAGAACCCTAAAAATTTGGGATGAGAACCCCAAAAATTTGGGCCTGGAACCCCAAAAAGTTGGGATGCGAACCCCCAAAATTTGGGATGCCTGGAACCCCCAAAATTTAAGATAAAAACACCAAAAATTTAAGTTAGGAACCCCAAAAAATTTGGCCTAGACCCCCCCCCCAAAAACTACAGAGTCTAGAACCCAAACACCGAGTCTAGAACCCGAACCTAGAACCCCAAGTTCCGAGTCTGGAACCCGAACCTAGAACCCCAAGTTCCGAGTCTAGAACCCCAAAAACCAGAGAAGGAGTGAAGGAGGGAGGGAAGGAGGGAAGGAAGAGAAGGAAGAGAAGGAAGAGAAGGAAGGAAGAGAAGGAAGAGAAGGAAGGAAGAGAAGGAAGAGAAGGAAGGAAGAGAAGGAAGAGAAGGAAGAGAAGGGAAGGAAGGAAGGAAGGAGACCCCAGCAGGGCAGGGAAAAACCCCAATTCTGTGGGAAAAATATGGAATTTTCCGGGCTGGGAAAGAAATTTTCCTCCCCCCCGCGTGGTGCTGGGATAAAGGCAGGGATGGATTTTCCAGGTGAAAAACGGGATCGGTCCCAGCACTGCCTCAGCTGTGATTAATCTGGGTAATGAATCCAATGAATGAATTAGTTCATCCTGGGGGTGGGACACGGGGGAGGCTGAGCTCTTCCAGGCCGGTGGCGTCATGGCTTTGGAGGTTTCCATCCTCTCCCGCGGATTTCATGGATTTGGGGAAGTTTTTCCTCCCTTTTCCCACTCCCGGGCTGGAGCTGAGGGAATTGGAGCCGAATTCCAGAGGGAATCTCCCGATTCCTGGGATCCGGCCCCAGCTGCGGGCACAGCCCAGCTGCAAATCCTGGGATTTGCGGGCTGGGAAAGGGCCGGGATCCCTGGAATTCCCAGGATTTGGGGTTCAGCGGTGGCAGCTGGAAATCAGCTGGATCCTACCTGGAGCAATCCCGGGAATTCCTCCTCCCTGCGCCTGGCACAGCCCGAGATCCCAAACCCCGCTGGCTTTTTGGGGAATTTTTGGAAGTCCAAAGAAGCGATGTCCAAATGCTGGGAGGAATTTCAATGGATTTCTCCCGTTTTGGTGGGAATTTCTCTGGATTTCCCCCATTTCAGTGGGAATTTCATTGGATTTTCCCCATTTCACTGGGAATTTCTCTGGATTTCCCGTTTCACTGGGAATTTCACTGATTTCCCCCATTTCAGAGGGAATTTCAATGGATTTCCCCCCGGTTGCAGCAGGAATCTCTTCCCCTCCCCTCTCCCGTTCCATCCTCCCTTTCCCTCTGTCCCAGGGTCCCCAATTCCCTTTTCCTGTCTCCTCTCCCCATTTTCCCGGATCCTGATGGCATTCCCGGGGCTGTATCCATGCCTTTGTGCTCAGGCCGAGCTTCCCGAGCTGGCGCCGCTGGGAACAGCAGCTCCAAGGGCTTTGGCAGCATCCAATTTGGGATGAGAACCCCAAAATCTTTGAATGGAACCCCAAAAATTTGGGCCGAGAACCGCAAAAATTTGGGATGATAACCCCAAAAATTTGGGATGAGAAGGGTTAGGTTAGGAACCCCAAAAATTTGGGCCTGGAACCCCAAAAATTTGGCTCAAAATCCCCCAAAAAACTACAGAGTCTAGGACCCCGAAACCCCGAGTCTAGAACCCCAACTTCTGAGCCCAGAACCCCGAAACCCGAGTCGAGAAACCCGAAACCTGAGTCTGGAACCTCAAAATGCTGTGTCTGGAACCCCAGAACTCCGAGTCTAGAAGCAAAAAACCTGAGTTTGTAACCTCGAAAATTCTGCGTCTAAAAGCCCAAAAATTTGGGATGAGGAGGGTGAGGGTAGGAACCCAAAACTTTGGGCCTGGAACCCCCAAAACTTGGGATGAGAACCCCAAAAATTTGCAATGAGAAGGGTTCGGGTAGGATGCCCAAAAATTTGGGATGAGAACACCAAAAATTTGGGATGAGAAACCCAAAAATTTGGGATGAGAAGGGTTAGGGTAGGAACCCCAAAAATTTGGGCCTAGAACTCCAAAGAATTGGGCCTGGAACCACAAAAAATGAAGATAAAAACCCCAAAAATTTGGGCTTGGAACCCCAAAAAATTTGGGATGAGAAGGGTTAGGGTAGGAACCCTAAAATTTGGGCCGAGAAAACCAAAAATTTGGGCCGAGAACCCCAAAACTTTGGGCCGAGAACCCTAAAAATTTGGGATGAGAACCCCAAAAATTTGGGCCTGGAACCCCAAAAAGTTGGGATGCGAACCCCCAAAATTTGGGATGCCTGGAAGCCCCAAAATTTAAGATAAAAACACCAAAAATTTAAGTTAGGAACCCCCAAAAATTTGGCCTAGACCCCCCCCCCAAAACTACAGAGTCTAGAACCCAAACACCGAGTCTAGAACCCGAACCTAGAACCCCGAAACCTGAACCTAGAACCCCAAGTTCCGAGTCTAGAACCCGAAACTAGAACCCCAAGTTCCGAGTCTAGAACCCCAAGTTCCCAGTCTAGAACCCCAAAAACCAGAGAAGGAGTGAAGGAGGGAGGCAAGGAGGGAAGGAAGAGAAGGAAGAGAAGGAAGAGAAGGAAGGAAGAGAAGGAAGAGAAGGAAGGAAGAGAAGGAAGAGAAGGAAGGAAGAGAAGGAAGAGAAGGAAGAGAAGGAAGAGAAGGGAAGGAAGGGAAGGAAGGGAAGGAAGGGAAGGAAGGAAGGAAGGAGACCCCAGCAGGGCAGGGAAAAACCCCAATTCTGTGGGAAAAATATGTAATTTTCCGGGCTGGGAAAGAAATTTTCCTCCCCCCCGCGTGGTGCTGGGATAAAGGCAGGGATGGATTTTCCAGGTGAAAAACGGGATCGGTCCCAGCACTGCCTCAGCTGTGATTAATCTGGGTAATTAATCCAATTAATGAATTAGTTCATCCTGGGGGTGGGACGGGGGGAGGCTGAGCTCTTCCAGGCCGGTGGCGTCATGGCTTTGGAGGTTTCCATCCTCTCCCGCGGATTTCATGGATTTGGGGAAGTTTTTCCTCCCTTTTCCCACTCCCGGGCTGGAGCTGAGGGAATTGGAGCCGAATTCCAGAGGGAATCTCCCGATTCCTGGGATCCGGCCCCAGCTGCGGGCACAGCCCAGCTGCAAATCCTGGGATTTGCGGGCTGGGAAAGGGCCGGGATCCCTGGAATTCCCAGGATTTGGGGTTCAGCGGTGGCAGCTGGAAATCAGCTGGATCCTACCTGGAGCAATCCCGGGAATTCCTCCTCCCTGCGCCTGGCACAGCCCGAGATCCCAAACCCCGCTGGCTTTTTGGGGAATTTTTGGAAGTCCAAAGAAGCGATGTCCAAATGCTGGGAGGAATTTCAATGGATTTCTCCCGTTTTGGTGGGAATTTCTCTGGATTTCCCCCATTTCAGTGGGAATTTCATTGGATTTTCCCCATTTCACTGGGAATTTCTCTGGATTTCCCGTTTCACTGGGAATTTCACTGATTTCCCCCATTTCAGAGGGAATTTCAATGGATTTCCCCCCGGTTGCAGCAGGAATCTCTTCCCCTCCCCTCTCCCGTTCCATCCTCCCTTTCCCTCTGTCCCAGGGTCCCCAATTCCCTTTTCCTGTCTCCTCTCCCCATTTTCCCGGGATCCTGATGGCATTCCCGGGGCTGTATCCATGCCTTTGTGCTCAGGCCGAGCTTCCCGAGCTGGCGCCGCTGGGAACAGCAGCTCCAAGGGCTTTGGCAGCATCCAATTTGGGATGAGAACCCCAAAATCTTTGAATGGAACCCCAAAAATTTGGGCCGAGAACCGCAAAAATTTGGGATGATAACCCCAAAAATTTGGGATGAGAAGGGTTAGGTTAGGAACCCCAAAAATTTGGGCCTGGAACCCCAAAAATTTGGCTCAAAATCCCCCAAAAAACTACAGAGTCTAGGACCCCGAAACCCCGAGTCTAGAACCCCAACTTCTGAGCCCAGAACCCCGAAACCCGAGTCGAGAAACCCGAAACCTGAGTCTGGAACCTCAAAATGCTGTGTCTGGAACCCCAGAACTGCGAGTCTAGAAGCAAAAAACCTGAGTTTGTAACCTCGAAAATTCTGCGTCTAAAAGCCCAAAAATTTGGGATGAGGAGGGTGAGGGTAGGAACCCAAAACTTTGGGCCTGGAACCCCCAAAACTTGGGATGAGAACCCCAAAAATTTGCAATGAGAAGGGTTCGGGTAGGATGCCCAAAAATTTGGGATGAGAACACCAAAAATTTGGGATGAGAAACCCAAAAATTTGGGATGAGAAGGGTTAGGGTAGGAACCCCAAAAATTTGGGCCTAGAACTCCAAAGAATTGGGCCTGGAACCACAAAAAATGAAGATAAAAACCCCAAAAATTTGGGCTTGGAACCCCAAAAAATTTGGGATGAGAAGGGTTAGGGTAGGAACCCTAAAATTTGGGCCTGGAACCCCAAAAATTTGGGCCGAGAAAACCAAAAATTTGGGCCGAGAACCCCAAAACTTTGGGCCGAGAACCCTAAAAATTTGGGATGAGAACCCCAAAAATTTGGGCCTGGAACCCCAAAAAGTTGGGATGCGAACCCCCAAAATTTGGGATGCCTGGAACCCCCAAAATTTAAGATAAAAACACCAAAAATTTAAGTTAGGAACCCCCAAAAATTTGGCCTAGACCCCCCCCCAAAAACTACAGAGTCTAGAACCCAAACACCGAGTCTAGAACCCGAACCTAGAACCCCAAGTTCCGAGTCTAGAACCCGAACCTAGAACCCCAAGTTCCGAGTCTAGAACCCCAAAAACCAGAGAAGTAGTGAAGGAGGGAGGGAAGGAGGGAAGGAAGAGAAGGAGTGAAGGAAGAGAAGGAAGGAAGAGAAGGAAGAGAAGGAAGGAAGAGAAGGAAGAGAAGGAAGAGAAGGGAAGGAAGGGAAGGAAGGGAAGGAAGGGAGGAAGGGAGGAAGGGAGGAAGGGAGGAAGGAAGGAAGGAAGGAAGGAAGGAAGGAAGGAAGGAAGGAAGGAAGGAAGGAAGGAAGGAAGGAAGGAAGGAAGGAAGGAAGGAAGGAAGGAAGGAAGGAAGGAAGGAAGGAAGGAAGGAAGGAAGGAAGGAAGGAAGGAAGGAAGGAAGGAAGGAAGGAAGGAAGGAAGGAAGGAAGGAAGGAAGGAGACCCCAGCAGGGCAGGGAAAAACCCCAATTCTGTGGGAAAAATATGGAATTTTCCGGGCTGGAAAAGAAATTTTCCTCCCCCCCGCGCGGTGCTGGGATAAAGGCAGGGATGGATTTTCCAGGTGAAAAACGGGATCGGTCCCAGCACTGCCTCAGCTGTGATTAATCTGGGTAATTAATCCAATGAATGAATTAGTTCATCCTGGGGGTGGGACACGGGGGAGGCTGAGCTCTTCCAGGCCGGTGGCGTCATGGCTTTGGAGGTTTCCATCCTCTCCCGCGGATTTCATGGATTTGGGGAAGTTTTTCCTCCCTTTTCCCACTCCCGGGCTGGAGCTGAGGGAATTGGAGCTGAATTCCAGAGGGAATCTCCCGATTCCTGGGATCCGGCCCCAGCTGCGGGCACAGCCCAGCTGCAAATCCTGGGATTTGCGGGCTGGGAAAGGGCCGGGATCCCTGGAATTCCCAGGATTTGGGGTTCAGCGGTGGCAGCTGGAAATCAGCTGGATCCTACCTGGAGCAATCCCGGGAATTCCTCCTCCCTGCGCCTGGCACAGCCCGAGATCCCAAACCCCGCTGGCTTTTTGGGGAATTTTTGGAAGTCCAAAGAAGCGATGTCCAAATGCTGGGAGGAATTTCAATGGATTTCTCCCGTTTTGGTGGGAATTTCTCTGGATTTCCCCCATTTCAGTGGGAATTTCATTGGATTTTCCCCATTTCACTGGGAATTTCTCTGGATTTCCCGTTTCACTGGGAATTTCACTGATTTCCCCCATTTCAGAGGGAATTTCAATGGATTTCCCCCCGGTTGCAGCAGGAATCTCTTCCCCTCCCCTCTCCCGTTCCATCCTCCCTTTCCCTCTGTCCCAGGGTCCCCAATTCCCTTTTCCTGTCTCCTCTCCCCATTTTCCTGGGATCCTGATGGCATTCCCGGGGCTGTATCCATGCCTTTGTGCTCAGGCCGAGCTTCCCGAGCTGGCGCCGCTGGGAACAGCAGCTCCAAGGGCTTTGGCAGCATCCAATTTGGGATGAGAACCCCAAAATCTTTGAATGGAACCCCAAAAATTTGGGCCGAGAGCCGCAAAAATTTGGGATGATAACCCCAAAAATTTGGGATGAGAAGGGTTAGGTTAGGAACCCCAAAAATTTGGGCCTGGAACCCCAAAAATTTGGCTCAAAATCCCCCAAAAAACTACAGAGTCTAGGACCCCAAAACCCCGAGTCTAGAACCCCAACTTCTGAGCCCAGAAGCCCGAAACCCGAGTCGAGAAACCCGAAACCTGAGTCTGGAACCTCAAAATGCTGTGTCTGGAACCCCAGAACTGCGAGTCTAGAAGCAAAAAACCTGAGTTTGTAACCTCGAAAATTCTGCGTCTAAAAGCCCAAAAATTTGGGATGAGGAGGGTGAGGGTAGGAACCCAAAACTTTGGGCCTGGAACCCCCAAAACTTGGGATGAGAACCCCAAAAATTTGCAATGAGAAGGGTTCGGGTAGGATGCCCAAAAATTTGGGATGAGAACACCAAAAATTTGGGATGAGAAACCCAAAAATTTGGGATGAGAAGGGTTAGGGTAGGAACCCCAAAAATTTGGGATGAGAAAGGTTAGGGTAGGAACCCCAAAAATTTGGGCCTAGAACTCCAAAGAATTGGGCCTGGAACCACAAAAAATGAAGATAAAAACCCCAAAAATTTGGGCTTGGAACCCCAAAAAATTTGGGATGAGAAGGGTTAGGGTAGGAACCCTAAAATTTGGGCCTGGAACCCCAAAAATTTGGGCCGAGAAAACCAAAAATTTGGGCTGAGAACCCCAAAACTTTGGGCCGAGAACCCTAAAAATTTGGGATGAGAACCCCAAAAATTTGGGCCTGGAACCCCAAAAAGTTGGGATGCGAACCCCCAAAATTTGGGATGCCTGGAACCCCCAAAATTTAAGATAAAAACACCAAAAATTTAAGTTAGGAACCCCAAAAAATTTGGCCTAGACCCCCCCCCCCAAAACTACAGAGTCTAGAACCCAAACACCGAGTCTAGAACCCGAACCTAGAACCCCAAGTTCCGAGTCTGGAACCCGAACCTAGAACCCCAAGTTCCGAGTCTAGAACCCCAAAAACCAGAGAAGGAGTGAAGGAGGGAGGGAAGGAGGGAAGGAAGAGAAGGAAGAGAAGGAAGAGAAGGAAGGAAGAGAAGGAAGAGAAGGAAGGAAGAGAAGGAAGAGAAGGAAGGAAGAGAAGGAAGAGAAGGAAGAGAAGGGAAGGAAGGAAGGAAGGAGACCCCAGCAGGGCAGGGAAAAACCCCAATTCTGTGGGAAAAATATGGAATTTTCCGGGCTGGGAAAGAAATTTTCCTCCCCCCCGCGTGGTGCTGGGATAAAGGCAGGGATGGATTTTCCAGGTGAAAAACGGGATCGGTCCCAGCACTGCCTCAGCTGTGATTAATCTGGGTAATGAATCCAATGAATGAATTAGTTCATCCTGGGGGTGGGACACGGGGGAGGCTGAGCTCTTCCAGGCCGGTGGCGTCATGGCTTTGGAGGTTTCCATCCTCTCCCGCGGATTTCATGGATTTGGGGAAGTTTTTCCTCCCTTTTCCCACTCCCGGGCTGGAGCTGAGGGAATTGGAGCCGAATTCCAGAGGGAATCTCCCGATTCCTGGGATCCGGCCCCAGCTGCGGGCACAGCCCAGCTGCAAATCCTGGGATTTGCGGGCTGGGAAAGGGCCGGGATCCCTGGAATTCCCAGGATTTGGGGTTCAGCGGTGGCAGCTGGAAATCAGCTGGATCCTACCTGGAGCAATCCCGGGAATTCCTCCTCCCTGCGCCTGGCACAGCCCGAGATCCCAAACCCCGCTGGCTTTTTGGGGAATTTTTGGAAGTCCAAAGAAGCGATGTCCAAATGCTGGGAGGAATTTCAATGGATTTCTCCCGTTTTGGTGGGAATTTCTCTGGATTTCCCCCATTTCAGTGGGAATTTCATTGGATTTTCCCCATTTCACTGGGAATTTCTCTGGATTTCCCGTTTCACTGGGAATTTCACTGATTTCCCCCATTTCAGAGGGAATTTCAATGGATTTCCCCCCGGTTGCAGCAGGAATCTCTTCCCCTCCCCTCTCCCGTTCCATCCTCCCTTTCCCTCTGTCCCAGGGTCCCCAATTCCCTTTTCCTGTCTCCTCTCCCCATTTTCCCGGATCCTGATGGCATTCCCGGGGCTGTATCCATGCCTTTGTGCTCAGGCCGAGCTTCCCGAGCTGGCGCCGCTGGGAACAGCAGCTCCAAGGGCTTTGGCAGCATCCAATTTGGGATGAGAACCCCAAAATCTTTGAATGGAACCCCAAAAATTTGGGCCGAGAACCGCAAAAATTTGGGATGATAACCCCAAAAATTTGGGATGAGAAGGGTTAGGTTAGGAACCCCAAAAATTTGGGCCTGGAACCCCAAAAATTTGGCTCAAAATCCCCCAAAAAACTACAGAGTCTAGGACCCCAAAACCCCGAGTCTAGAACCCCAACTTCTGAGCCCAGAAGCCCGAAACCCGAGTCGAGAAACCCGAAACCTGAGTCTGGAACCTCAAAATGCTGTGTCTGGAACCCCAGAACTCCGAGTCTAGAAGCAAAAAACCTGAGTTTGTAACCTCGAAAATTCTGCGTCTAAAAGCCCAAAAATTTGGGATGAGGAGGGTGAGGGTAGGAACCCAAAACTTTGGGCCTGGAACCCCCAAAAATTGGGATGAGAACCCCAAAAATTTGCAATGAGAAGGGTTCGGGTAGGATGCCCAAAAATTTGGGATGAGAACACCAAAAATTTGGGATGAGAAACCCAAAAATTTGGGATGAGAAGGGTTAGGGTAGGAACCCCAAAAATTTGGGCCTAGAACTCCAAAGAATTGGGCCTGGAACCACAAAAAATGAAGATAAAAACCCCAAAAATTTGGGCTTGGAACCCCAAAAAATTTGGGATGAGAAGGGTTAGGGTAGGAACCCTAAAATTTGGGCCTGGAACCCCAAAAATTTGGGCCGAGAAAACCAAAAATTTGGGCCGAGAACCCCAAAACTTTGGGCCGAGAACCCTAAAAATTTGGGATGAGAACCCCAAAAATTTGGGCCTGGAACCCCAAAAAGTTGGGATGCGAACCCCCAAAATTTGGGATGCCTGGAACCCCCAAAATTTAAGATAAAAACACCAAAAATTTAAGTTAGGAACCCCCAAAAATTTGGCCTAGACCCCCCCCCAAAACTACAGAGTCTAGAACCCAAACACCGAGTCTAGAACCCGAACCTAGAACCCCGAAAACTGAACCTAGAACCCCAAGTTCCGAGTCTAGAACCCGAACCTAGAACCCCAAGTTCCGAGTCTAGAACCCCAAGTTCCCAGTCTAGAACCCCAAAAACCAGAGAAGGAGTGAAGGAGGGAGGCAAGGAGGGAAGGAAGAGAAGGAAGAGAAGGAAGAGAAGGAAGGAAGAGAAGGAAGAGAAGGAAGGAAGAGAAGGAAGAGAAGGAAGGAAGAGAAGGAAGAGAAGGAAGAGAAGGAAGAGAAGGGAAGGAAGGGAAGGAAGGGAAGGAAGGGAAGGAAGGAAGGAAGGAGACCCCAGCAGGGCAGGGAAAAACCCCAATTCTGTGGGAAAAATATGTAATTTTCCGGGCTGGGAAAGAAATTTTCCTCCCCCCCGCGTGGTGCTGGGATAAAGGCAGGGATGGATTTTCCAGGTGAAAAACGGGATCGGTCCCAGCACTGCCTCAGCTGTGATTAATCTGGGTAATTAATCCAATTAATGAATTAGTTCATCCTGGGGGTGGGACGGGGGGAGGCTGAGCTCTTCCAGGCCGGTGGCGTCATGGCTTTGGAGGTTTCCATCCTCTCCCGCGGATTTCATGGATTTGGGGAAGTTTTTCCTCCCTTTTCCCACTCCCAGGCTGGAGCTGAGGGAATTGGAGCCGAATTCCAGAGGGAATCTCCCGATTCCTGGGATCCGGCCCCAGCTGCGGGCACAGCCCAGCTGCAAATCCTGGGATTTGCGGGCTGGGAAAGGGCCGGGATCCCTGGAATTCCCAGGATTTGGGGTTCAGCGGTGGCAGCTGGAAATCAGCTGGATCCTACCTGGAGCAATCCCGGGAATTCCTCCTCCCTGCGCCTGGCACAGCCCGAGATCCCAAACCCCGCTGGCTTTTTGGGGAATTTTTGGAAGTCCAAAGAAGCGATGTCCAAATGCTGGGAGGAATTTCAATGGATTTCTCCCGTTTTGGTGGGAATTTCTCTGGATTTCCCCCATTTCAGTGGGAATTTCATTGGATTTTCCCCATTTCACTGGGAATTTCTCTGGATTTCCCGTTTCACTGGGAATTTCACTGATTTCCCCCATTTCAGAGGGAATTTCAATGGATTTCCCCCCGGTTGCAGCAGGAATCTCTTCCCCTCCCCTCTCCCGTTCCATCCTCCCTTTCCCTCTGTCCCAGGGTCCCCAATTCCCTTTTCCTGTCTCCTCTCCCCATTTTCCCGGATCCTGATGGCATTCCCGGGGCTGTATCCATGCCTTTGTGCTCAGGCCGAGCTTCCCGAGCTGGCGCCGCTGGGAACAGCAGCTCCAAGGGCTTTGGCAGCATCCAATTTGGGATGAGAACCCCAAAATCTTTGAATGGAACCCCAAAAATTTGGGCCGAGAACCGCAAAAATTTGGGATGATAACCCCAAAAATTTGGGATGAGAAGGGTTAGGTTAGGAACCCCAAAAATTTGGGCCTGGAACCCCAAAAATTTGGCTCAAAATCCCCCAAAAAACTACAGAGTCTAGGACCCCGAAACCCCGAGTCTAGAACCCCAACTTCTGAGCCCAGAACCCCGAAACCCGAGTCGAGAAACCCGAAACCTGAGTCTGGAACCTCAAAATGCTGTGTCTGGAACCCCAGAACTGCGAGTCTAGAAGCAAAAAACCTGAGTTTGTAACCTCGAAAATTCTGCGTCTAAAAGCCCAAAAATTTGGGATGAGGAGGGTGAGGGTAGGAACCCAAAACTTTGGGCCTGGAACCCCCAAAACTTGGGATGAGAACCCCAAAAATTTGCAATGAGAAGGGTTCGGGTAGGATGCCCAAAAATTTGGGATGAGAACACCAAAAATTTGGGATGAGAAACCCAAAAATTTGGGATGAGAAGGGTTAGGGTAGGAACCCCAAAAATTTGGGCCTAGAACTCCAAAGAATTGGGCCTGGAACCACAAAAAATGAAGATAAAAACCCCAAAAATTTGGGCTTGGAACCCCAAAAAATTTGGGATGAGAAGGGTTAGGGTAGGAACCCTAAAATTTGGGCCTGGAACCCCAAAAATTTGGGCCGAGAAAACCAAAAATTTGGGCCGAGAACCCCAAAACTTTGGGCCGAGAACCCTAAAAATTTGGGATGAGAACCCCAAAAATTTGGGCCTGGAACCCCAAAAAGTTGGGATGCGAACCCCCAAAATTTGGGATGCCTGGAACCCCCAAAATTTAAGATAAAAACACCAAAAATTTAAGTTAGGAACCCCAAAAAATTTGGCCTAGACCCCCCCCCAAAAACTACAGAGTCTAGAACCCAAACACCGAGTCTAGAACCCGAACCTAGAACCCCAAGTTCCGAGTCTAGAACCCCAAAAACCAGAGAAGTAGTGAAGGAGGGAGGGAAGGAGGGAAGGAAGAGAAGGAAGGAAGAGAAGGAAGAGAAGGAAGAGAAGGGAAGGAAGGGAAGGAAGGGAAGGAAGGGAGGAAGGGAGGAAGGGAGGAAGGGAGGAAGGGAGGAAGGAAGGAAGGAAGGAAGGAAGGAAGGAAGGAAGGAAGGAAGGAAGGAAGGAAGGAAGGAAGGAAGGAAGGAAGGAAGGAAGGAAGGAAGGAAGGAAGGAAGGAAGGAAGGAAGGAAGGAAGGAAGGAAGGAAGGAAGGAAGGAAGGAAGGAAGGAAGGAGACCCCAGCAGGGCAGGGAAAAACCCCAATTCTGTGGGAAAAATATGGAATTTTCCGGGCTGGAAAAGAAATTTTCCTCCCCCCCGCGCGGTGCTGGGATAAAGGCAGGGATGGATTTTCCAGGTGAAAAACGGGATCGGTCCCAGCACTGCCTCAGCTGTGATTAATCTGGGTAATTAATCCAATTAATGAATTAGTTCATCCTGGGGATGGGACACGGGGGAGGCTGAGCTCTTCCAGGCCGGTGGCGTCATGGCTTTGGAGGTTTCCATCCTCTCCCGCGGATTTCATGGATTTGGGGAAGTTTTTCCTCCCTTTTCCCACTCCCGGGCTGGAGCTGAGGGAATTGGAGCCGAATTCCAGAGGGAATCTCCCGATTCCTGGGATCCGGCCCCAGCTGCGGGCACAGCCCAGCTGCAAATCCTGGGATTTGCGGGCTGGGAAAGGGCCGGGATCCCTGGAATTCCCAGGATTTGGGGTTCAGCGGTGGCAGCTGGAAATCAGCTGGATCCTACCTGGAGCAATCCCGGGAATTCCTCCTCCCTGCGCCTGGCACAGCCCGAGATCCCAAACCCCGCTGGCTTTTTGGGGAATTTTTGGAAGTCCAAAGAAGCGATGTCCAAATGCTGGGAGGAATTTCAATGGATTTCTCCCGTTTTGGTGGGAATTTCTCTGGATTTCCCCCATTTCAGTGGGAATTTCATTGGATTTTCCCCATTTCACTGGGAATTTCTCTGGATTTCCCGTTTCACTGGGAATTTCACTGATTTCCCCCATTTCAGAGGGAATTTCAATGGATTTCCCCCCGGTTGCAGCAGGAATCTCTTCCCCTCCCCTCTCCCGTTCCATCCTCCCTTTCCCTCTGTCCCAGGGTCCCCAATTCCCTTTTCCTGTCTCCTCTCCCCATTTTCCCGGATCCTGATGGCATTCCCGGGGCTGTATCCATGCCTTTGTGCTCAGGCCGAGCTTCCCGAGCTGGCGCCGCTGGGAACAGCAGCTCCAAGGGCTTTGGCAGCATCCAATTTGGGATGAGAACCCCAAAATCTTTGAATGGAACCCCAAAAATTTGGGCCGAGAACCCCAAAAATTTGGGATGATAACCCCAAAAATTTGGGATGAGAAGGGTTAGGTTAGGAACCCCAAAAATTTGGGCCTGGAACCCCAAAAATTTGGCTCAAAATCCCCCAAAAAACTACAGAGTCTAGGACCCCGAAACCCCAAGTCTAGAACCCCAACTTCTGAGCCCAGAACCCCGAAACCCCAGTCGAGAAACCCGAAACCTGAGTCTGGAACCTCAAAATGCTGTGTCTGGAACCCCAGAACTGCGAGTCTAGAAGCAAAAAACCTGAGTTTGTAACCTCGAAAATTCTGCGTCTAAAAGCCCAAAAATTTGGGATGAGGAGGGTGAGGGTAGGAACCCAAAACTTTGGGCCTGGAACCCCCAAAAATTGGGATGAGAACCCCAAAAATTTGCAATGAGAAGGGTTCGGGTAGGATGCCCAAAAATTTGGGATGAGAACACCAAAAATTTGGGATGAGAAACCCAAAAATTTGGGATGAGAAGGGTTAGGGTAGGAACCCCAAAAATTTGGGCCTGGAACCCCAAAAATTTGGCTCCAAATCCCCCAAAAAACTACAGAGTCTAGGACCCCGAAACCCCGAGTCTAGAACCCCAACTTCTGAGCCCAGAAGCCCGAAACCCGAGTCGAGAAACCCGAAACCTGAGTCTGGAACCTCAAAATGCTGTGTCTGGAACCCCAGAACTCCGAGTCTAGAAGCAAAAAACCTGAGTTTGTAACCTCGAAAATTCTGCGTCTAAAAGCCCAAAAATTTGGGATGAGGAGGGTGAGGGTAGGAACCCAAAACTTTGGGCCTGGAACCCCCAAAAATTGGGATGAGAACCCCAAAAATTTGCAATGAGAAGGGTTCGGGTAGGATGCCCAAAAATTTGGGATGAGAACACCAAAAATTTGGGCCTGAAACACAAAAAAATTTGGGATGAGAAGGGTTAGGTTAAAAACTCCAAAAATTTGGGCCTGGAACCCCAAAAATTTGGGCCAGGAACACCAAAAATTTGGGCCTGGAACCCCAAAAATTTGGGCCTGGAACCCCCCAAAATTGGGATGAGAAGGGTTAGAGTAGGAACCCCAAAAATTTTGTTTCTGGAACCCTAAAAATTTGGTCCAAGAACACCAAAAATTTGGGATGATAACCCCAAAAATTTGGGATGAGAAGGGTTAGGGTAGGAACCCCGAAATTTTGGGTCTGGAACCTCAAAACAGAGTCTAGAACCCCAAAAACCAGAGAAGGAGGGAAGGAGGGAGGGAAGGAGGGAGGGAAGGAGGGAGGGAAGGAGGGAAGGAGGGAAGGAAGAGAAGGAAGAGAAGGAAGAGAAGGAAGAGAAGGAAGGAAGGAAGGAAGGAAGGAAGGAAGGAAGGAAGGAAGGAAGGAAGGAAGGAAGGAAGGAAGGAAGGAAGGAAGGAAGGAAGGAAGGAAGGAAGGAAGGAAGGAAGGAAGGAAGGAAGGAAGGAAGGAAGGAAGGAAGGAGACCCCAGCAGGGCAGGGAAAAACCCCAATTCTGTGGGAAAAATATGGAATTTTCCGGGCTGGAAAAGAAATTTTCCTTCCCCCCGCGTGGTGCTGGGATAAAGGCAGGGATGGATTTTCCAGGTGAAAAACGGGATCGGTCCCAGCACTGCCTCAGCTGTGATTAATCTGGGTAATTAATCCAATGAATGAATTAGTTCATCCTGGGGGTGGGACACGGGGGAGGCTGAGCTCTTCCAGGCCGGTGGCGTCATGGCTTTGGAGGTTTCCATCTTCTCCCGCGGATTTCATGGATTTGGGGAAGTTTTTCCTCCCTTTTCCCACTCCCGGGCTGGAGCTGAGGGAACTGGAGCCGAATTCCAGAGGGAATCTCCCGATTCCTGGGATCCGGCCCCAGCTGCGGGCACAGCCCAGCTGCAAATCCTGGGATTTGCGGGCTGGGAAAGGGCCGGGATCCCTGGAATTCCCAGGATTTGGGGTTCAGCGGTGGCAGCTGGAAATCAGCTGGATCCTACCTGGAGCAATCCCGGGAATTCCTCCTCCCTGCGCCTGGCACAGCCCGAGATCCCAAACCCCGCTGGCTTTTTGGGGAATTTTTGGAAGTCCAAAGAAGCGATGTCCAAATGCTGGGAGGAATTTCAATGGATTTCTCCCGTTTTGGTGGGAATTTCTCTGGATTTCCCCCATTTCAGTGGGAATTTCATTGGATTTTCCCCATTTCACTGGGAATTTCTCTGGATTTCCCGTTTCACTGGGAATTTCACTGATTTCCCCCATTTCAGAGGGAATTTCAATGGATTTCCCCCCGGTTGCAGCAGGAATCTCTTCCCCTCCCCTCTCCCGTTCCATCCTCCCTTTCCCTCTGTCCCAGGGTCCCCAATTCCCTTTTCCTCTCTCCTCTCCCCATTTTCCCGGGATCCTGATGGCATTCCCGGGGCTGTATCCATGCCTTTGTGCTCAGGCCGAGCTTCCCGAGCTGGCGCCGCTGGGAACAGCAGCTCCAAGGGCTTTGGCAGCATCCAATTTGGGATGAGAACCCCAAAATCTTTGAATGGAACCCCAAAAATTTGGGCCGAGAACCGCAAAAATTTGGGATGATAACCCCAAAAATTTGGGATGAGAAGGGTTAGGTTAGGAACCCCAAAAATTTGGGCCTGGAACCCCAAAAATTTGGCTCCAAATCCCCCAAAAAACTACAGAGTCTAGGACCCCGAAACCCCGAGTCTAGAACCCCAACTTCTGAGCCCAGAAGCCCGAAACCCGAGTCGAGAAACCCGAAACCTGAGTCTGGAACCTCAAAATGCTGTGTCTGGAACCCCAGAACTGCGAGTCTAGAAGCAAAAAACCTGAGTTTGTAACCTCGAAAATTCTGCGTCTAAAAGCCCAAAAATTTGGGATGAGGAGGGTGAGGGTAGGAACCCAAAACTTTGGGCCTGGAACCCCCAAAACTTGGGATGAGAACCCCAAAAATTTGCAATGAGAAGGGTTCGGGTAGGATGCCCAAAAATTTGGGATGAGAACACCAAAAATTTGGGATGAGAAACCCAAAAATTTGGGATGAGAAGGGTTAGGGTAGGAACCCCAAAAATTTGGGCCTAGAACTCCAAAGAATTGGGCCTGGAACCACAAAACATGAAGATAAAACCCCCAAAAATTTGGGCTTGGAACCCCAAAAAATTTGGGATGAGAAGGGTTAGGGTAGGAACCCTAAAATTTGGGCCTGGAACCCCAAAAATTTGGGCTGAGAAAACCAAAAATTTGGGCCGAGAACCCCAAAACTTTGGGCCGAGAACCCTAAAAATTTGGGATGAGAACCCCAAAAATTTGGGATGAGAACCCCAAAAATTTGGGATGCCTGGAACCCCCAAAATTTAAGATAAAAACACCAAAAATTTAAGTTAGGAACCCCAAAAAATTTGGCCTAGACCCCCCCCCAAAAACTACAGAGTCTAGAACCCAAACACCGAGTCTAGAACCCGAACCTAGAACCCCGAAACCTGAACCTAGAACCCCAAGTTCCGAGTCTAGAACCCGAACCTAGAACCCCAAGTTCCGAGTCTAGAACCCCAAAAACCAGAGAAGGAGTGAAGGAGGGAGGGAAGGAGGGAAGGAAGAGAAGGAAGAGAAGGAAGAGAAGGAAGGAAGAGAAGGAAGGAAGAGAAGGAAGGAAGAGAAGGAAGGGAAGGAAGAGAAGGGAAGGAAGGGAAGGAAGGGAAGGAAGGGAAGGAAGGGAAGGAAGGAAGGAAGGAAGGAAGGAAGGAAGGAAGGAAGGAAGGAAGGAAGGAAGGAAGGAAGGAAGGAAGGAAGGAAGGAAGGAAGGAAGGAAGGAAGGAAGGAAGGAAGGAAGGAAGGAAGGAAGGAAGGAAGGAAGGAAGGAAGGAAGGAAGGAAGGAAGGAAGAGAAGGAAGGAAGGGAAGGAAGGAAGGAAGGAAGGAAGGAGACCCCAGCAGGGCAGGGAAAAACCCCAATTCTGTGGGAAAAATATGGAATTTTCCGGGCTGGAAAAGAAATTTTCCTCCCCCCCGCGCGGTGCTGGGATAAAGGCAGGGATGGATTTTCCAGGTGAAAAACGGGATCGGTCCCAGCACTGCCTCAGCTGTGATTAATCTGGGTAATTAATCCAATGAATGAATTAGTTCATCCTGGGGGTGGGACACGGGGGAGGCTGAGCTCTTCCAGGCCGGTGGCGTCATGGCTTTGGAGGTTTCCATCCTCTCCCGCGGATTTCATGGATTTGGGGAAGTTTTTCCTCCCTTTTCCCACTCCCGGGCTGGAGCTGAGGGAATTGGAGCCGAATTCCAGAGGGAATCTCCCGATTCCTGGGATCCGGCCCCAGCTGCGGGCACAGCCCAGCTGCAAATCCTGGGATTTGCGGGCTGGGAAAGGGCCGGGATCCCTGGAATTCCCAGGATTTGGGGTTCAGCGGTGGCAGCTGGAAATCAGCTGGATCCTACCTGGAGCAATCCCGGGAATTCCTCCTCCCTGCGCCTGGCACAGCCCGAGATCCCAAACCCCGCTGGCTTTTTGGGGAATTTTTGGAAGTCCAAAGAAGCGATGTCCAAATGCTGGGAGGAATTTCAATGGATTTCTCCCGTTTTGGTGGGAATTTCTCTGGATTTCCCCCATTTCAGTGGGAATTTCATTGGATTTTCCCCATTTCACTGGGAATTTCTCTGGATTTCCCGTTTCACTGGGAATTTCACTGATTTCCCCCATTTCAGAGGGAATTTCAATGGATTTCCCCCCGGTTGCAGCAGGAATCTCTTCCCCTCCCCTCTCCCGTTCCATCCTCCCTTTCCCTCTGTCCCAGGGTCCCCAATTCCCTTTTCCTCTCTCCTCTCCCCATTTTCCCGGGATCCTGATGGCATTCCCGGGGCTGTATCCATGCCTTTGTGCTCAGGCCGAGCTTCCCGAGCTGGCGCCGCTGGGAACAGCAGCTCCAAGGGCTTTGGCAGCATCCAATTTGGGATGAGAACCCCAAAATCTTTGAATGGAACCCCAAAAATTTGGGCCGAGAACCGCAAAAATTTGGGATGATAACCCCAAAAATTTGGGATGAGAAGGGTTAGGTTAGGAACCCCAAAAATTTGGGCCTGGAACCCCAAAAATTTGGCTCAAAATCCCCAAAAAACTACAGAGTCTAGGACCCCAAAACCCCGAGTCTAGAACCCCAACTTCTGAGCCCAGAAGCCCGAAACCCGAGTCGAGAAACCCGAAACCTGAGTCTGGAACCTCAAAATGCTGTGTCTGGAACCCCAGAACTGCGAGTCTAGAAGCAAAAAACCTGAGTTTGTAACCTCGAAAATTCTGCGTCTAAAAGCCCAAAAATTTGGGATGAGGAGGGTGAGGGTAGGAACCCAAAACTTTGGGCCTGGAACCCCCAAAAATTGGGATGAGAACCCCAAAAATTTGCAATGAGAAGGGTTCGGGTAGGATGCCCAAAAATTTGGGATGAGAACACCAAAAATTTGGGATGAGAAACCCAAAAATTTGGGATGAGAAGGGTTAGGGTAGGAACCCCAAAAATTTGGGCCTAGAACTCCAAAGAATTGGGCCTGGAACCACAAAAAATGAAGATGAAAACCCCAAAAATTTGGGCTTGGAACCCCAAAAAATTTGGGATGAGAAGGGTTAGGGTAGGAACCCTAAAATTTGGGCCTGGAACCCCAAAAATTTGGGCCGAGAAAACCAAAAATTTGGGCCGAGAACCCCAAAACTTTGGGCCGAGAACCCTAAAAATTTGGGATGAGAACCCCAAAAATTTGGGCCTGGAACCCCAAAAAGTTGGGATGCGAACCCCCAAAATTTGGGATGCCTGGAACCCCCAAAATTTAAGATAAAAACACCAAAAATTTAAGTTAGGAACCCCAAAAAATTTGGCCTAGACCCCCCCCCAAAAACTACAGAGTCTAGAACCCAAACACCGAGTCTAGAACCCGAACCTAGAACCCCGAAACCTGAACCTAGAACCCCAAGTTCCGAGTCTAGAACCCGAACCTAGAACCCCAAGTTCCGAGTCTAGAACCCGAACCTAGAACCCCAAGTTCCGAGTCTAGAACCCGAACCTAGAACCCCAAGTTCCGAGTCTAGAACCCCAAAAAACCAGAGAAGGAGTGAAGGAGGGAGGGAAGGAGGGAAGGAAGAGAAGGAAGAGAAGGAAGAGAAGGAAGGAAGAGAAGGAAGAGAAGGAAGGAAGAGAAGGAAGAGAAAGAAGGAAGAGAAGGAAGAGAAGGGAAGGAAGGGAAGGAAGGGAAGGAAGGGAAGGAAGGGAAGGAAGGAAGGAAGGAAGGAAGGAAGGAAGGAAGGAAGGAAGGAAGGAAGGAAGGAAGGAAGGAAGGAAGGAAGGAAGGAAGGAAGGAAGGAAGGAAGGAAGGAAGGAAGGAAGGAAGGAAGGAAGGAAGGAAGGAAGGAAGGAAGGAAGGAAGGAAGGAAGGAAGGAAGGAAGGAAGGAAGGAAGGAAGGAAGGAAGGAAGGAAGGAAGGAAGGAAGGAAGGAAGGAAGGAAGGAAGGAAGGAAGGAAGGAAGGAAGGAAGGAAGGAAGAGAAGGAAGGAAGGGAAGGAAGGAAGGAAGGAAGGAAGGAGACCCCAGCAGGGCAGGGAAAAACCCCAATTCTGTGGGAAAAATATGGAATTTTCCGGGCTGGAAAAGAAATTTTCCTCCCCCCCGCGTGGTGCTGGGATAAAGGCAGGGATGGATTTTCCAGGTGAAAAACGGGATCGGTCCCAGCACTGCCTCAGCTGTGATTAATCTGGGTAATTAATCCAATTAATGAATTAGTTCATCCTGGGGGTGGGACACGGGGGAGGCTGAGCTCTTCCAGGCCGGTGGCGTCATGGCTTTGGAGGTTTCCATCTTCTCCCGCGGATTTCATGGATTTGGGGAAGTTTTTCCTCCCTTTTCCCACTCCCGGGCTGGAGCTGAGGGAATTGGAGCCGAATTCCAGAGGGAATCTCCCGATTCCTGGGATCCGGCCCCAGCTGCGGGCACAGCCCAGCTGCAAATCCTGGGATTTGCGGGCTGGGAAAGGGCCGGGATCCCTGGAATTCCCAGGATTTGGGGTTCAGCGGTGGCAGCTGGAAATCAGCTGGATCCTACCTGGAGCAATCCCGGGAATTCCTCCTCCCTGCGCCTGGCACAGCCCGAGATCCCAAACCCCGCTGGCTTTTTGGGGAATTTTTGGAAGTCCAAAGAAGCGATGTCCAAATGCTGGGAGGAATTTCAATGGATTTCTCCCGTTTTGGTGGGAATTTCTCTGGATTTCCCCCATTTCAGTGGGAATTTCATTGGATTTTCCCCATTTCACTGGGAATTTCTCTGGATTTCCCGTTTCACTGGGAATTTCACTGATTTCCCCCATTTCAGAGGGAATTTCAATGGATTTCCCCCCGGTTGCAGCAGGAATCTCTTCCCCTCCCCTCTCCCGTTCCATCCTCCCTTTCCCTCTGTCCCAGGGTCCCCAATTCCCTTTTCCTCTCTCCTCTCCCCATTTTCCCGGGATCCTGATGGCATTCCCGGGGCTGTATCCATGCCTTTGTGCTCAGGCCGAGCTTCCCGAGCTGGCGCCGCTGGGAACAGCAGCTCCAAGGGCTTTGGCAGCATCCAATTTGGGATGAGAACCCCAAAATCTTTGAATGGAACCCCAAAAATTTGGGCCGAGAACCGCAAAAATTTGGGATGATAACCCCAAAAATTTGGGATGAGAAGGGTTAGGTTAGGAACCCCAAAAATTTGGGCCTGGAACCCCAAAAATTTGGCTCCAAATCCCCCAAAAAACTACAGAGTCTAGGACCCCGAAACCCCGAGTCTAGAACCCCAACTTCTGAGCCCAGAAGCCCGAAACCCGAGTCGAGAAACCCGAAACCTGAGTCTGGAACCTCAAAATGCTGTGTCTGGAACCCCAGAACTGCGAGTCTAGAAGCAAAAAACCTGAGTTTGTAACCTCGAAAATTCTGCGTCTAAAAGCCCAAAAATTTGGGATGAGGAGGGTGAGGGTAGGAACCCAAAACTTTGGGCCTGGAACCCCCAAAACTTGGGATGAGAACCCCAAAAATTTGCAATGAGAAGGGTTCGGGTAGGATGCCCAAAAATTTGGGATGAGAACACCAAAAATTTGGGATGAGAAACCCAAAAATTTGGGATGAGAAGGGTTAGGGTAGGAACCCCAAAAATTTGGGCCTAGAACTCCAAAGAATTGGGCCTGGAACCACAAAAAATGAAGATAAAAACCCCAAAAATTTGGGCTTGGAACCCCAAAAAATTTGGGATGAGAAGGGTTAGGGTAGGAACCCTAAAATTTGGGCCTGGAACCCCAAAAATTTGGGCCGAGAAAACCAAAAATTTGGGCCGAGAACCCCAAAACTTTGGGCCGAGAACCCTAAAAATTTGGGATGAGAACCCCAAAAATTTGGGCCTGGAACCCCAAAAAGTTGGGATGCGAACCCCCAAAATTTGGGATGCCTGGAACCCCCAAAATTTAAGATAAAAACACCAAAAATTTAAGTTAGGAACCCCAAAAAATTTGGCCTAGACCCCCCCCCAAAAACTACAGAGTCTAGAACCCAAACACCGAGTCTAGAACCCGAACCTAGAACCCCAAGTTCCGAGTCTAGAACCCCAAAAACCAGAGAAGTAGTGAAGGAGGGAGGGAAGGAGGGAAGGAAGAGAAGGAAGGAAGAGAAGGAAGAGAAGGAAGAGAAGGGAAGGAAGGGAAGGAAGGGAAGGAAGGGAGGAAGGGAGGAAGGGAGGAAGAGGAGGAAGGAAGGAAGGAAGGAAGGAAGGAAGGAAGGAAGGAAGGAAGGAAGGAAGGAAGGAAGGAAGGAAGGAAGGAAGGAAGGAAGGAAGGAAGGAAGGAAGGAAGGAAGGAAGGAAGGAAGGAAGGAAGGAAGGAAGGAAGGAAGGAAGGAAGGAAGGAAGGAAGGAAGGAAGGAAGGAAGGAAGGAGACCCCAGCAGGGCAGGGAAAAACCCCAATTCTGTGGGAAAAATATGGAATTTTCCGGGCTGGAAAAGAAATTTTCCTCCCCCCCGCGCGGTGCTGGGATAAAGGCAGGGATGGATTTTCCAGGTGAAAAACGGGATCGGTCCCAGCACTGCCTCAGCTGTGATTAATCTGGGTAATTAATCCAATTAATGAATTAGTTCATCCTGGGGATGGGACACGGGGGAGGCTGAGCTCTTCCAGGCCGGTGGCGTCATGGCTTTGGAGGTTTCCATCCTCTCCCGCGGATTTCATGGATTTGGGGAAGTTTTTTCCTCCCTTTTCCCACTCCCGGGCTGGAGCTGAGGGAATTGGAGCCGAATTCCAGAGGGAATCTCCCGATTCCTGGGATCCGGCCCCAGCTGCGGGCACAGCCCAGCTGCAAATCCTGGGATTTGCGGGCTGGGAAAGGGCCGGGATCCCTGGAATTCCCAGGATTTGGGGTTCAGCGGTGGCAGCTGGAAATCAGCTGGATCCTACCTGGAGCAATCCCGGGAATTCCTCCTCCCTGCGCCTGGCACAGCCCGAGATCCCAAACCCCGCTGGCTTTTTGGGGAATTTTTGGAAGTCCAAAGAAGCGATGTCCAAATGCTGGGAGGAATTTCAATGGATTTCTCCCGTTTTGGTGGGAATTTCTCTGGATTTCCCCCATTTCAGTGGGAATTTCATTGGATTTTCCCCATTTCACTGGGAATTTCTCTGGATTTCCCGTTTCACTGGGAATTTCACTGATTTCCCCCATTTCAGAGGGAATTTCAATGGATTTGCCCCCGGTTGCAGCAGGAATCTCTTCCCCTCCCCTCTCCCGTTCCATCCTCCCTTTCCCTCTGTCCCAGGGTCCCCAATTCCCTTTTCCTGTCTCCTCTCCCCATTTTCCCGGGATCCTGATGGCATTCCCGGGGCTGTATCCATGCCTTTGTGCTCAGGCCGAGCTTCCCGAGCTGGCGCCACTGGGAACAGCAGCTCCAAGGGCTTTGGCAGCATCCAATTTGGGATGAGAACCCCAAAATCTTTGAATGGAACCCCAAAAATTTGGGCCGAGAACCGCAAAAATTTGGGATGATAACCCCAAAAATTTGGGATGAGAAGGGTTAGGTTAGGAACCCCAAAAATTTGGGCCTGGAACCCCAAAAATTTGGCTCCAAATCCCCCAAAAAACTACAGAGTCTAGGACCCCGAAACCCCGAGTCTAGAACCCCAACTTCTGAGCCCAGAAGCCCGAAACCCGAGTCGAGAAACCCGAAACCTGAGTCTGGAACCTCAAAATGCTGTGTCTGGAACCCCAGAACTCCGAGTCTAGAAGCAAAAAACCTGAGTTTGTAACCTCGAAAATTCTGCGTCTAAAAGCCCAAAAATTTGGGATGAGGAGGGTGAGGGTAGGAACCCAAAACTTTGGGCCTGGAACCCCCAAAACTTGGGATGAGAACCCCAAAAATTTGCAATGAGAAGGGTTCGGGTAGGATGCCCAAAAATTTGGGATGAGAACACCAAAAATTTGGGATGAGAAACCCAAAAATTTGGGATGAGAAGGGTTAGGGTAGGAACCCCAAAAATTTGGGCCTAGAACTCCAAAGAATTGGGCCTGGAACCACAAAACATGAAGATAAAACCCCCAAAAATTTGGGCTTGGAACCCCAAAAAATTTGGGATGAGAAGGGTTAGGGTAGGAACCCTAAAATTTGGGCCGAGAAAACCAAAAATTTGGGCTGAGAAAACCAAAAATTTGGGCCGAGAACCCCAAAACTTTGGGCCGAGAACCCTAAAAATTTGGGATGAGAACCCCAAAAATTTGGGATGAGAACCCCAAAAATTTGGGATGCCTGGAACCCCCAAAATTTAAGATAAAAACACCAAAAATTTAAGTTAGGAACCCCAAAAAATTTGGCCTAGACCCCCCCCCAAAAACTACAGAGTCTAGAACCCAAACACCGAGTCTAGAACCCGAACCTAGAACCCCGAAACCTGAACCTAGAACCCCAAGTTCCGAGTCTAGAACCCGAACCTAGAACCCCAAGTTCCGAGTCTAGAACCCCAAAAACCAGAGAAGGAGTGAAGGAGGGAGGGAAGGAGGGAAGGAAGAGAAGGAAGAGAAGGAAGAGAAGGAAGGAAGAGAAGGAAGGAAGAGAAGGAAGGAAGAGAAGGAAGAGAAGGAAGAGAAGGGAAGGAAGGGAAGGAAGGGAAGGAAGGGAAGGAAGGGAAGGAAGGAAGGAAGGAAGGAAGGAAGGAAGGAAGGAAGGAAGGAAGGAAGGAAGGAAGGAAGGAAGGAAGGAAGGAAGGAAGGAAGGAAGGAAGGAAGGAAGGAAGGAAGGAAGGAAGGAAGGAAGGAAGGAAGGAAGGAAGGAAGGAAGAGAAGGAAGGAAGGGAAGGAAGGAAGGAGACCCCAGCAGGGCAGGGAAAAACCCCAATTCTGTGGGAAAAATATGGAATTTTCCGGGCTGGAAAAGAAATTTTCCTCCCCCCCGCGTGGTGCTGGGATAAAGGCAGGGATGGATTTTCCAGGTGAAAAACGGGATCAGTCCCAGCACTGCCTCAGCTGTGATTAATCTGGGTAATTAATCCAATGAATGAATTAGTTCATCCTGGGGGTGGGACACGGGGGAGGCTGAGCTCTTCCAGGCCGGTGGCGTCATGGCTTTGGAGGTTTCCATCCTCTCCCGCGGATTTCATGGATTTGGGGAAGTTTTTCCTCCCTTTTCCCACTCCCGGGCTGGAGCTGAGGGAATTGGAGCCAAATTCCAGAGGGAATCTCCCGATTCCTGGGATCCGGCCCCAGCTGCGGGCACAGCCCAGCTGCAAATCCTGGGATTTGCGGGCTGGGAAAGGGCCGGGATCCCTGGAATTCCCAGGATTTGGGGTTCAGCGGTGGCAGCTGGAAATCAGCTGGATCCTACCTGGAGCAATCCCGGGAATTCCTCCTCCCTGCGCCTGGCACAGCCCGAGATCCCAAACCCCGCTGGCTTTTTGGGGAATTTTTGGAAGTCCAAAGAAGCGATGCCCAAATGCTGGGAGGAATTTCAATGGATTTCTCCCGTTTTGGTGGGAATTTCTCTGGATTTCCCCCATTTCAGTGGGAATTTCATTGGATTTTCCCCATTTCACTGGGAATTTCTCTGGATTTCCCGTTTCACTGGGAATTTCACTGATTTCCCCCATTTCAGAGGGAATTTCAATGGATTTCCCCCCGGTTGCAGCAGGAATCTCTTCCCCTCCCCTCTCCCGTTCCATCCTCCCTTTCCCTCTGTCCCAGGGTCCCCAATTCCCTTTTCCTCTCTCCTCTCCCCATTTTCCCGGGATCCTGATGGCATTCCCGGGGCTGTATCCATGCCTTTGTGCTCAGGCCGAGCTTCCCGAGCTGGCGCCGCTGGGAACAGCAGCTCCAAGGGCTTTGGCAGCATCCAATTTGGGATGAGAACCCCAAAATCTTTGAATGGAACCCCAAAAATTTGGGCCGAGAACCGCAAAAATTTGGGATGATAACCCCAAAAATTTGGGATGAGAAGGGTTAGGTTAGGAACCCCAAAAATTTGGGCCTGGAACCCCAAAAATTTGGCTCAAAATCCCCCAAAAAACTACAGAGTCTAGGACCCCGAAACCCCAAGTCTAGAACCCCAACTTCTGAGCCCAGAACCCCGAAACCCCAGTCGAGAAACCCGAAACCTGAGTCTGGAACCTCAAAATGCTGTGTCTGGAACCCCAGAACTGCGAGTCTAGAAGCAAAAAACCTGAGTTTGTAACCTCGAAAATTCTGCGTCTAAAAGCCCAAAAATTTGGGATGAGGAGGGTGAGGGTAGGAACCCAAAACTTTGGGCCTGGAACCCCCAAAAATTGGGATGAGAACCCCAAAAATTTGCAATGAGAAGGGTTCGGGTAGGATGCCCAAAAATTTGGGATGAGAACACCAAAAATTTGGGATGAGAAACCCAAAAATTTGGGATGAGAAGGGTTAGGGTAGGAACCCCAAAAATTTGGGCCTGGAACCCCAAAAATTTGGCTCCAAATCCCCCAAAAAACTACAGAGTCTAGGACCCCGAAACCCCGAGTCTAGAACCCCAACTTCTGAGCCCAGAAGCCCGAAACCCGAGTCGAGAAACCCGAAACCTGAGTCTGGAACCTCAAAATGCTGTGTCTGGAACCCCAGAACTCCGAGTCTAGAAGCAAAAAACCTGAGTTTGTAACCTCGAAAATTCTGCGTCTAAAAGCCCAAAAATTTGGGATGAGGAGGGTGAGGGTAGGAACCCAAAACTTTGGGCCTGGAACCCCCAAAAATTGGGATGAGAATCCCAAAAATTTGCAATGAGAAGGGTTCGGGTAGGATGCCCAAAAATTTGGGATGAGAACACCAAAAATTTGGGCCTGAAACACAAAAAAATTTGGGATGAGAAGGGTTAGGTTAAAAACTCCAAAAATTTGGGCCTGGAACCCCAAAAATTTGGGCCAGGAACACCAAAAATTTGGGCCTGGAACCCCAAAAATTTGGGCCTGGAACCCCCCAAAATTGGGATGAGAAGGGTTAGAGTAGGAACCCCAAAAATTTTGTTTCTGGAACCCTAAAAATTTGGTCCAAGAACACCAAAAATTTGGGATGATAACCCCAAAAATTTGGGATGAGAAGGGTTAGGGTAGGAACCCCGAAATTTTGGGTCTGGAACCTCAAAACAGAGTCTAGAACCCCAAAAACCAGAGAAGGAGGGAAGGAGGGAGGGAAGGAGGGAAGGAGGGAAGGAAGAGAAGGAAGAGAAGGAAGAGAAGGAAGAGAAGGAAGGAAGGAAGGAAGGAAGGAAGGAAGGAAGGAAGGAAGGAAGGAAGGAAGGAAGGAAGGAAGGAAGGAAGGAAGGAAGGAAGGAAGGAAGGAAGGAAGGAAGGAAGGAAGGAAGGAAGGAAGGAAGGAAGGAAGGAAGGAAGGAAGGAAGGAAGGAAGGAAGGAAGGAGACCCCAGCAGGGCAGGGAAAAACCCCAATTCTGTGGGAAAAATATGGAATTTTCCGGGCTGGAAAAGAAATTTTCCTTCCCCCCGCGTGGTGCTGGGATAAAGGCAGGGATGGATTTTCCAGGTGAAAAACGGGATCGGTCCCAGCACTGCCTCAGCTGTGATTAATCTGGGTAATTAATCCAATGAATGAATTAGTTCATCCTGGGGGTGGGACACGGGGGAGGCTGAGCTCTTCCAGGCCGGTGGCGTCATGGCTTTGGAGGTTTCCATCTTCTCCCGCGGATTTCATGGATTTGGGGAAGTTTTTCCTCCCTTTTCCCACTCCCGGGCTGGAGCTGAGGGAACTGGAGCCGAATTCCAGAGGGAATCTCCCGATTCCTGGGATCCGGCCCCAGCTGCGGGCACAGCCCAGCTGCAAATCCTGGGATTTGCGGGCTGGGAAAGGGCCGGGATCCCTGGAATTCCCAGGATTTGGGGTTCAGCGGTGGCAGCTGGAAATCAGCTGGATCCTACCTGGAGCAATCCCGGGAATTCCTCCTCCCTGCGCCTGGCACAGCCCGAGATCCCAAACCCCGCTGGCTTTTTGGGGAATTTTTGGAAGTCCAAAGAAGCGATGTCCAAATGCTGGGAGGAATTTCAATGGATTTCTCCCGTTTTGGTGGGAATTTCTCTGGATTTCCCCCATTTCAGTGGGAATTTCATTGGATTTTCCCCATTTCACTGGGAATTTCTCTGGATTTCCCGTTTCACTGGGAATTTCACTGATTTCCCCCATTTCAGAGGGAATTTCAATGGATTTCCCCCCGGTTGCAGCAGGAATCTCTTCCCCTCCCCTCTCCCGTTCCATCCTCCCTTTCCCTCTGTCCCAGGGTCCCCAATTCCCTTTTCCTCTCTCCTCTCCCCATTTTCCCGGGATCCTGATGGCATTCCCGGGGCTGTATCCATGCCTTTGTGCTCAGGCCGAGCTTCCCGAGCTGGCGCCGCTGGGAACAGCAGCTCCAAGGGCTTTGGCAGCATCCAATTTGGGATGAGAACCCCAAAATCTTTGAATGGAACCCCAAAAATTTGGGCCGAGAACCCCAAAAATTTGGGATGATAACCCCAAAAATTTGGGATGAGAAGGGTTAGGTTAAGAACCCCAAAAATTTGGGCCTGGAACCCCAAAAATTTGGCTCCAAATCCCCCAAAAAACTACAGAGTCTAGGACCCCGAAACCCCGAGTCTAGAACCCCAACTTCTGAGCCCAGAAGCCCGAAACCCGAGTCGAGAAACCCGAAACCTGAGTCTGGAACCTCAAAATGCTGTGTCTGGAACCCCAGAACTGCGAGTCTAGAAGCAAAAAACCTGAGTTTGTAACCTCGAAAATTCTGCGTCTAAAAGCCCAAAAATTTGGGATGAGGAGGGTGAGGGTAGGAACCCAAAACTTTGGGCCTGGAACCCCCAAAACTTGGGATGAGAACCCCAAAAATTTGCAATGAGAAGGGTTCGGGTAGGATGCCCAAAAATTTGGGATGAGAACACCAAAAATTTGGGATGAGAAACCCAAAAATTTGGGATGAGAAGGGTTAGGGTAGGAACCCCAAAAATTTGGGCCTAGAACTCCAAAGAATTGGGCCTGGAACCACAAAACATGAAGATAAAACCCCCAAAAATTTGGGCTTGGAACCCCAAAAAATTTGGGATGAGAAGGGTTAGGGTAGGAACCCTAAAATTTGGGCCTGGAACCCCAAAACTTTGGGCTGAGAAAACCAAAAATTTGGGCCGAGAACCCCAAAACTTTGGGCCGAGAACCCTAAAAATTTGGGATGAGAACCCCAAAAATTTGGGATGAGAACCCCAAAAATTTGGGATGCCTGGAACCCCCAAAATTTAAGATAAAAACACCAAAAATTTAAGTTAGGAACCCCAAAAAATTTGGCCTAGACCCCCCCCCAAAAACTACAGAGTCTAGAACCCAAACACCGAGTCTAGAACCCGAACCTAGAACCCCGAAACCTGAACCTAGAACCCCAAGTTCCGAGTCTAGAACCCGAACCTAGAACCCCAAGTTCCGAGTCTAGAACCCCAAAAACCAGAGAAGGAGTGAAGGAGGGAGGGAAGGAGGGAAGGAAGAGAAGGAAGAGAAGGAAGAGAAGGAAGGAAGAGAAGGAAGGAAGAGAAGGAAGGAAGAGAAGGAAGGGAAGGAAGAGAAGGGAAGGAAGGGAAGGAAGGGAAGGAAGGGAAGGAAGGAAGGAAGGAAGGAAGGAAGGAAGGAAGGAAGGAAGGAAGGAAGGAAGGAAGGAAGGAAGGAAGGAAGGAAGGAAGGAAGGAAGGAAGGAAGGAAGGAAGGAAGGAAGGAAGGAAGGAAGGAAGGAAGGAAGGAAGGAAGGAAGGAAGGAAGGAAGGAAGGAAGGAAGGAAGGAAGGAAGAGAAGGAAGGAAGGGAAGGAAGGAAGGAAGGAAGGAAGGAGACCCCAGCAGGGCAGGGAAAAACCCCAATTCTGTGGGAAAAATATGGAATTTTCCGGGCTGGAAAAGAAATTTTCCTCCCCCCCGCGCGGTGCTGGGATAAAGGCAGGGATGGATTTTCCAGGTGAAAAACGGGATCGGTCCCAGCACTGCCTCAGCTGTGATTAATCTGGGTAATTAATCCAATGAATGAATTAGTTCATCCTGGGGGTGGGACACGGGGGAGGCTGAGCTCTTCCAGGCCGGTGGCGTCATGGCTTTGGAGGTTTCCATCCTCTCCCGCGGATTTCATGGATTTGGGGAAGTTTTTCCTCCCTTTTCCCACTCCCGGGCTGGAGCTGAGGGAATTGGAGCCGAATTCCAGAGGGAATCTCCCGATTCCTGGGATCCGGCCCCAGCTGCGGGCACAGCCCAGCTGCAAATCCTGGGATTTGCGGGCTGGGAAAGGGCCGGGATCCCTGGAATTCCCAGGATTTGGGGTTCAGCGGTGGCAGCTGGAAATCAGCTGGATCCTACCTGGAGCAATCCCGGGAATTCCTCCTCCCTGCGCCTGGCACAGCCCGAGATCCCAAACCCCGCTGGCTTTTTGGGGAATTTTTGGAAGTCCAAAGAAGCGATGTCCAAATGCTGGGAGGAATTTCAATGGATTTCTCCGTTTTGGTGGGAATTTCTCTGGATTTCCCCCATTTCAGTGGGAATTTCATTGGATTTTCCCCATTTCACTGGGAATTTCTCTGGATTTCCCGTTTCACTGGGAATTTCACTGATTTCCTCCATTTCAGAGGGAATTTCAATGGATTTCCCCCCGGTTGCAGCAGGAATCTCTTCCCCTCCCCTCTCCCGTTCCATCCTCCCTTTCCCTCTGTCCCAGGGTCCCCAATTCCCTTTTCCTCTCTCCTCTCCCCATTTTCCCGGGATCCTGATGGCATTCCCGGGGCTGTATCCATGCCTTTGTGCTCAGGCCGAGCTTCCCGAGCTGGCGCCGCTGGGAACAGCAGCTCCAAGGGCTTTGGCAGCATCCAATTTGGGATGAGAACCCCAAAATCTTTGAATGGAACCCCAAAAATTTGGGCCGAGAACCGCAAAAATTTGGGATGATAACCCCAAAAATTTGGGATGAGAAGGGTTAGGTTAGGAACCCCAAAAATTTGGGCCTGGAACCCCAAAAATTTGGCTCAAAATCCCCCAAAAAACTACAGAGTCTAGGACCCCAAAACCCCGAGTCTAGAACCCCAACTTCTGAGCCCAGAAGCCCGAAACCCGAGTCGAGAAACCCGAAACCTGAGTCTGGAACCTCAAAATGCTGTGTCTGGAACCCCAGAACTGCGAGTCTAGAAGCAAAAAACCTGAGTTTGTAACCTCGAAAATTCTGCGTCTAAAAGCCCAAAAATTTGGGATGAGGAGGGTGAGGGTAGGAACCCAAAACTTTGGGCCTGGAACCCCCAAAAATTGGGATGAGAATCCCAAAAATTTGCAATGAGAAGGGTTCGGGTAGGATGCCCAAAAATTTGGGATGAGAACACCAAAAATTTGGGATGAGAAACCCAAAAATTTGGGATGAGAAGGGTTAGGGTAGGAACCCCAAAAATTTGGGCCTAGAACTCCAAAGAATTGGGCCTGGAACCACAAAAAATGAAGATAAAACCCCCAAAAATTTGGGCTTGGAACCCCAAAAAATTTGGGATGAGAAGGGTTAGGGTAGGAACCCTAAAATTTGGGCCTGGAACCCCAAAAATTTGGGCCGAGAAAACCAAAAATTTGGGCCGAGAACCCCAAAACTTTGGGCCGAGAACCCTAAAAATTTGGGATGAGAACCCCAAAAATTTGGGCCTGGAACCCCAAAAAGTTGGGATGCGAACCCCCAAAATTTGGGATGCCTGGAACCCCCAAAATTTAAGATAAAAACACCAAAAATTTAAGTTAGGAACCCCAAAAAATTTGGCCTAGACCCCCCCCCAAAAACTACAGAGTCTAGAACCCAAACACCGAGTCTAGAACCCGAACCTAGAACCCCGAAACCTGAACCTAGAACCCCAAGTTCCGAGTCTAGAACCCGAACCTAGAACCCCAAGTTCCGAGTCTAGAACCCGAACCTAGAACCCCAAGTTCCGAGTCTAGAACCCGAACCTAGAACCCCAAGTTCCGAGTCTAGAACCCCAAAAAACCAGAGAAGGAGTGAAGGAGGGAGGGAAGGAGGGAAGGAAGAGAAGGAAGAGAAGGAAGAGAAGGAAGGAAGAGAAGGAAGAGAAGGAAGGAAGAGAAGGAAGAGAAAGAAGGAAGAGAAGGAAGAGAAGGGAAGGAAGGGAAGGAAGGGAAGGAAGGGAAGGAAGGGAAGGAAGGGAAGGAAGGAAGGAAGGAAGGAAGGAAGGAAGGAAGGAAGGAAGGAAGGAAGGAAGGAAGGAAGGAAGGAAGGAAGGAAGGAAGGAAGGAAGGAAGGAAGGAAGGAAGGAAGGAAGGAAGGAAGGAAGGAAGGAAGGAAGGAAGGAAGGAAGGAAGGAGACCCCAGCAGGGCAGGGCAAAACCCCAATTCTGTGGGAAAAATATGGAATTTTCCGGGCTGGAAAAGAAATTTTCCTCCCCCCCGCGTGGTGCTGGGATAAAGGCAGGGATGGATTTTCCAGGTGAAAAACGGGATCGGTCCCAGCACTGCCTCAGCTGTGATTAATCTGGGTAATTAATCCAATTAATGAATTAGTTCATCCTGGGGGTGGGACACGGGGGAGGCTGAGCTCTTCCAGGCCGGTGGCGTCATGGCTTTGGAGGTTTCCATCTTCTCCCGCGGATTTCATGGATTTGGGGAAGTTTTTCCTCCCTTTTCCCACTCCCGGGCTGGAGCTGAGGGAATTGGAGCCGAATTCCAGAGGGAATCTCCCGATTCCTGGGATCCGGCCCCAGCTGCGGGCACAGCCCAGCTGCAAATCCTGGGATTTGCGGGCTGGGAAAGGGCCGGGATCCCTGGAATTCCCAGGATTTGGGGTTCAGCGGTGGCAGCTGGAAATCAGCTGGATCCTACCTGGAGCAATCCCGGGAATTCCTCCTCCCTGCGCCTGGCACAGCCCGAGATCCCAAACCCCGCTGGCTTTTTGGGGAATTTTTGGAAGTCCAAAGAAGCGATGTCCAAATGCTGGGAGGAATTTCAATGGATTTCTCCCGTTTTGGTGGGAATTTCTCTGGATTTCCCCCATTTCAGTGGGAATTTCATTGGATTTTCCCCATTTCACTGGGAATTTCTCTGGATTTCCCGTTTCACTGGGAATTTCACTGATTTCCCCCATTTCAGAGGGAATTTCAATGGATTTCCCCCGGGTTGCAGCAGAAATCTCTTCCCCTCCCCTCTCCCGTTCCATCCTCCCTTTCCCTCTGTCCCAGGGTCCCCAATTCCCTTTTCCTGTCTCCTCTCCCCATTTTCCCGGGATCCTGATGGCATTCCCGGGGCTGTATCCATGCCTTTGTGCTCAGGCCGAGCTTCCCGAGCTGGCGCCGCTGGGAACAGCAGCTCCAAGGGCTTTGGCAGCATCCAATTTGGGATGAGAACCCCAAAATCTTTGAATGGAACCCCAAAAATTTGGGCCGAGAACCCCAAAAATTTGGGATGATAACCCCAAAAAATTGGGATGAGAAGGGTTAGGTTAGGAACCCCAAAAATTTGGGCCTGGAACCCCAAAAATTTGGCTCAAAATCCCCCAAAAAACTACAGAGTCTAGGACCCCGAAACCCCAAGTCTAGAACCCCAACTTCTGAGCCCAGAAGCCCGAAACCCGAGTCGAGAAACCTGAAACCTGAGTCTGGAACCTCAAAATGCTGTGTCTGGAACCCCAGAACTCCGAGTCTAGAAGCAAAAAACCTGAGTTTGTAACCTCGAAAATTCTGCGTCTAAAAGCCCAAAAATTTGGGATGAGGAGGGTGAGGGTAGGAACCCAAAACTTTGGGCCTGGAACCCCCAAAACTTGGGATGAGAACCCCAAAAATTTGCAATGAGAAGGGTTCGGGTAGGATGCCCAAAAATTTGGGATGAGAACACCAAAAATTTGGGATGAGAAACCCAAAAATTTGGGATGAGAAGGGTTAGGGTAGGAACCCCAAAAATTTGGGCCTAGAACTCCAAAGAATTGGGCCTGGAACCACAAAAAATGAAGATAAAAACCCCAAAAATTTGGGCTTGGAACCCCAAAAAATTTGGGATGAGAAGGGTTAGGGTAAGAACCCTAAAATTTGGGCCTGGAACCCCAAAAATTTGGGCCGAGAAAACCAAAAATTTGGGCCGAGAACCCCAAAACTTTGGGCCGAGAACCCTAAAAATTTGGGATGAGAACCCCAAAAATTTGGGCCTGGAACCCCAAAAAGTTGGGATGCGAACCCCCAAAATTTGGGATGCCTGGAACCCCCAAAATTTAAGATAAAAACACCAAAAATTTAAGTTAGGAACCCCAAAAAATTTGGCCTAGACCCCCTTCCCAAAACTACAGAGTCTAGAACCCAAACACCGAGTCTAGAACCCAAACCTAGAACCCCAAGTTCCGAGTCTAGAACCCCAAAAACCAGAGAAGGAGTGAAGGAGGGAGGGAAGGAGGGAAGGAAGAGAAGGAAGAGAAGGAAGGAAGAGAAGGAAGAGAAGGAAGGAAGAGAAGGAAGAGAAGGAAGGAAGAGAAGGAAGAGAAGGAAGAGAAGGGAAGGAAGGGAAGGAAGGGAAGGAAGGGAAGGAAGGAAGGAAGGAAGGAGACCCCAGCAGGGCAGGGAAAAACCCCAATTCTGTGGGAAAAATATGGAATTTTCCGGGCTGGAAAAGAAATTTTCCTCCCCCCCGCGTGGTGCTGGGATAAAGGCAGGGATGGATTTTCCAGGTGAAAAACGGGATCAGTCCCAGCACTGCCTCAGCTGTGATTAATCTGGGTAATTAATCCAATTAATGAATTAGTTCATCCTGGGGGTGGGACACGGGGGAGGCTGAGCTCTTCCAGGCCGGTGGCGTCATGGCTTTGGAGGTTTCCATCCTCTCCCGCAGATTTCATGGATTTGGGGAAGTTTTTCCTCCCTTTTCCCACTCCCGGGCTGGAGCTGAGGGAATTGGAGCCAAATTCCAGAGGGAATCTCCCGATTCCTGGGATCCGGCCCCAGCTGCGGGCACAGCCCAGCTGCAAATCCTGGGATTTGCGGGCTGGGAAAGGGCCGGGATCCCTGGAATTCCCAGGATTTGGGGTTCAGCGGTGGCAGCTGGAAATCAGCTGGATCCTACCTGGAGCAATCCCGGGAATTCCTCCTCCCTGCGCCTGGCACAGCCCGAGATCCCAAACCCCGCTGGCTTTTTGGGGAATTTTTGGAAGTCCAAAGAAGCGATGCCCAAATGCTGGGAGGAATTTCAATGGATTTCTCCCGTTTTGGTGGGAATTTCTCTGGATTTCCCCCATTTCAGTGGGAATTTCATTGGATTTTCCCCATTTCACTGGGAATTTCTCTGGATTTCCCGTTTCACTGGGAATTTCACTGATTTCCCCCATTTCAGAGGGAATTTCAATGGATTTCCCCCCGGTTGCAGCAGGAATCTCTTCCCCTCCCCTCTCCCGTTCCATCCTCCCTTTCCCTCTGTCCCAGGGTCCCCAATTCCCTTTTCCTCTCTCCTCTCCCCATTTTCCCGGGATCCTGATGGCATTCCCGGGGCTGTATCCATGCCTTTGTGCTCAGGCCGAGCTTCCCGAGCTGGCGCCGCTGGGAACAGCAGCTCCAAGGGCTTTGGCAGCATCCAATTTGGGATGAGAACCCCAAAATCTTTGAATGGAACCCCAAAAATTTGGGCCGAGAACCCCAAAAATTTGGGATGATAACCCCAAAAATTTGGGATGAGAAGGGTTAGGTTAGGAACCCCAAAAATTTGGGCCTGGAACCCCAAAAATTTGGCTCCAAATCCCCCAAAAAACTACAGAGTCTAGGACCCCGAAACCCCGAGTCTAGAACCCCAACTTCTGAGCCCAGAAGCCCGAAACCCGAGTCGAGAAACCCGAAACCTGAGTCTGGAACCTCAAAATGCTGTGTCTGGAACCCCAGAACTGCGAGTCTAGAAGCAAAAAACCTGAGTTTGTAACCTCGAAAATTCTGCGTCTAAAAGCCCAAAAATTTGGGATGAGGAGGGTGAGGGTAGGAACCCAAAACTTTGGGCCTGGAACCCCCAAAACTTGGGATGAGAACCCCAAAAATTTGCAATGAGAAGGGTTCGGGTAGGATGCCCAAAAATTTGGGATGAGAACACCAAAAATTTGGGATGAGAAACCCAAAAATTTGGGATGAGAAGGGTTAGGGTAGGAACCCCAAAAATTTGGGCCTAGAACTCCAAAGAATTGGGCCTGGAACCACAAAACATGAAGATAAAACCCCCAAAAATTTGGGCTTGGAACCCCAAAAAATTTGGGATGAGAAGGGTTAGGGTAGGAACCCTAAAATTTGGGCCTGGAACCCCAAAAATTTGGGCCGAGAAAACCATAAATTTGGGCCAAGAACCCCAAAACTTTGGGCCGAGAACCCTAAAAATTTGGGATGAGAACCCCAAAAATTTGGGCCTGGAACCCCAAAAAGTTGGGATGCGAACCCCCAAAATTTGGGATGCCTGGAACCCCCAAAATTTAAGATAAAAACACCAAAAATTTAAGTTAGGAACCCCAAAAAATTTGGCCTAGACCCCCCCCAAAAACTACAGAGTCTAGAACCCAAACACCGAGTCTAGAACCCGAACCTAGAACCCCGAAACCTGAACCTAGAACCCCAAGTTCCGAGCCTAGAACCCGAACCTAGAACCCCAAGTTCCGAGTCTAGAACCCCAAAAACCAGAGAAGGAGTGAAGGAGGGAGGGAAGGAGGGAAGGAAGAGAAGGAAGAGAAGGAAGGAAGAGAAGGAAGGAAGAGAAGGAAGAGAAGGAAGAGAAGGAAGAGAAGGAAGGAAGAGAAGGAAGAGAAGGAAGGAAGGAAGGAAGGAAGGAAGGAAGGAAGGAAGGAAGGAAGGAAGGAAGGAAGGAAGGAAGGAAGGAAGGAAGGAAGGAAGGAAGGAAGGAAGGAAGGAAGGAAGGAAGGAAGGAAGGAAGGAAGGAAGGAAGGAAGGAAGGAAGGAAGGAAGGAAGGAAGGAAGGAAGGAAGGAGACCCCAGCAGGGCAGGGAAAAACCCCAATTCTGTGGGAAAAATATGGAATTTTCCGGGCTGGAAAAGAAATTTTCCTCCCCCCCGCGTGGTGCTGGGATAAAGGCAGGGATGGATTTTCCAGGTGAAAAACGGGATCGGTGCCAGCACTGCCTCAGCTGTGATTAATCTGGGTAATGAATCCAATTAATGAATTAGTTCATCCTGGGGGTGGGACACGGGGGAGGCTGAGCTCTTCCAGGCCGGTGGCGTCATGGCTTTGGAGGTTTCCATCCTCTCCCGCAGATTTCATGGATTTGGGGAAGTTTTTCCTCCCTTTTCCCACTCCCGGGCTGGAGCTGAGGGAACTGGAGCCGAATTCCAGAGGGAATCTCTCGATTCCTGGGATCCGGCCCCAGCTGCGGGCACAGCCCAGCTGCAAATCCTGGGATTTGCGGGCTGGGAAAGGGCCGGGATCCCTGGAATTCCCAGGATTTGGGGTTCAGCGGTGGCAGCTGGAAATCAGCTGGATCCTACCTGGAGCAATCCCGGGAATTCCTCCTCCCTGCGCCTGGCACAGCCCGAGATCCCAAACCCCGCTGGCTTTTTGGGGAATTTTTGGAAGTCCAAAGAAGCGATGTCCAAATGCTGGGAGGAATTTCAATGGATTTCTCCCGTTTTGGTGGGAATTTCTCTGGATTTCCCCCATTTCAGTGGGAATTTCATTGGATTTTCCCCATTTCACTGGGAATTTCTCTGGATTTCCCGTTTCACTGGGAATTTCACTGATTTCCCCCATTTCAGAGGGAATTTCAATGGATTTCCCCCCGGTTGCAGCAGGAATCTCTTCCCCTCCCCTCTCCCGTTCCATCCTCCCTTTCCCTCTGTCCCAGGGTCCCCAATTCCCTTTTCCTGTCTCCTCTCCCCATTTTCCCGGGATCCTGATGGCATTCCCGGGGCTGTATCCATGCCTTTGTGCTCAGGCCGAGCTTCCCGAGCTGGCGCCGCTGGGAACAGCAGCTCCAAGGGCTTTGGCAGCATCCAATTTGGGATGAGAACCCCAAAATCTTTGAATGGAACCCCAAAAATTTGGGCCGAGAACCCCAAAAATTTGGGATGATAACCCCAAAAATTTGGGATGAGAAGGGTTAGGTTAGGAACCCCAAAAATTTGGGCCTGGAACCCCAAAAATTTGGCTCCAAATCCCCCAAAAAACTACAGAGTCTAGGACCCCGAAACCCCGAGTCTAGAACCCCAACTTCTGAGCCCAGAAGCCCGAAACCCGAGTCGAGAAACCCGAAACCTGAGTCTGGAACCTCAAAATGCTGTGTCTGGAACCCCAGAACTGCGAGTCTAGAAGCAAAAAACCTGAGTTTGTAACCTCGAAAATTCTGCGTCTAAAAGCCCAAAAATTTGGGATGAGGAGGGTGAGGGTAGGAACCCAAAACTTTGGGCCTGGAACCCCCAAAAATTGGGATGAGAATCCCAAAAATTTGCAATGAGAAGGGTTCGGGTAGGATGCCCAAAAATTTGGGATGAGAACACCAAAAATTTGGGATGAGAAACCCAAAAATTTGGGATGAGAAGGGTTAGGGTAGGAACCCCAAAAATTTGGGCCTAGAACTCCAAAGAATTGGGCCTGGAACCACAAAAAATGAAGATAAAACCCCCAAAAATTTGGGCTTGGAACCCCAAAAAATTTGGGATGAGAAGGGTTAGGGTAGGAACCCAAAAATTTGGGCCTAGAACTCCAAAGAATTGGGCCTGGAACCACAAAAAATGAAGATAAAACCCCCAAAAATTTGGGCTTGGAACCCCAAAAAATTTGGGATGAGAAGGGTTAGGGTAGGAACCCTAAAATTTGGGCCTGGAACCCCAAAAATTTGGGCTGAGAAAACCAAAAATTTGGGCCGAGAACCCCAAAACTTTGGGCCGAGAACCCTAAAAATTTGGGATGAGAACCCCAAAAATTTGGGATGAGAACCCCAAAAATTTGGGATGCCTGGAACCCCCAAAATTTAAGATAAAAACACCAAAAATTTAAGTTAGGAACCCCAAAAAATTTGGCCTAGACCCCCCCCCAAAAACTACAGAGTCTAGAACCCAAACACCGAGTCTAGAACCCGAACCTAGAACCCCGAAACCTGAACCTAGAACCCCAAGTTCCGAGTCTAGAACCCGAACCTAGAACCCCAAGTTCCGAGTCTAGAACCCCAAAAACCAGAGAAGGAGTGAAGGAGGGAAGGAAGAGAAGGAAGAGAAGGAAGAGAAGGAAGGAAGAGAAGGAAGGAAGAGAAGGAAGGAAGAGAAGGAAGAGAAGGAAGAGAAGGGAAGGAAGGGAAGGAAGGGAAGGAAGGGAAGGAAGGAAGGAAGGAAGGAAGGAAGGAAGGAAGGAAGGAAGGAAGGAAGGAAGGAAGGAAGGAAGGAGACCCCAGCAGGGCAGGGAAAAACCCCAATTCTGTGGGAAAAATATGGAATTTTCCGGGCTGGAAAAGAAATTTTCCTCCCCCCCGCGTGGTGCTGGGATAAAGGCAGGGATGGATTTTCCAGGTGAAAAACGGGATCGGTCCCAGCACTGCCTCAGCTGTGATTAATCTGGGTAATTAATCCAATTAATGAATTAGTTCATCCTGGGGGTGGGACACGGGGGAGGCTGAGCTCTTCCAGGCCGGTGGCGTCATGGCTTTGGAGGTTTCCATCTTCTCCCGCGGATTTCATGGATTTGGGGAAGTTTTTCCTCCCTTTTCCCACTCCCGGGCTGGAGCTGAGGGAATTGAAGCCGAATTCCAGAGGGAATCTCCCGATTCCTGGGATCCGGCCCCAGCTGCGGGCACAGCCCAGCTGCAAATCCTGGGATTTGCGGGCTGGGAAAGGGCCGGGATCCCTGGAATTCCCAGGATTTGGGGTTCAGCGGTGGCAGCTGGAAATCAGCTGGATCCTACCTGGAGCAATCCCGGGAATTCCTCCTCCCTGCGCCTGGCACAGCCCGAGATCCCAAACCCCGCTGGCTTTTTGGGGAATTTTTGGAAGTCCAAAGAAGCGATGTCCAAATGCTGGGAGGAATTTCAATGGATTTCTCCCGTTTTGGTGGGAATTTCTCTGGATTTCCCCCATTTCAGTGGGAATTTCATTGGATTTTCCCCATTTCACTGGGAATTTCTCTGCATTTCCCGTTTCACTGGGAATTTCACTGATTTCCCCCATTTCAGAGGGAATTTCAATGGATTTCCCCCCGGTTGCAGCAGGAATCTCTTCCCCTCCCCTCTCCCGTTCCATCCTCCCTTTCCCTCTGTCCCAGGGTCCCCAATTCCCTTTTCCTCTCTCCTCTCCCCATTTTCCCGGGATCCTGATGGCATTCCCGGGGCTGTATCCATGCCTTTGTGCTCAGGCCGAGCTTCCCGAGCTGGCGCCGCTGGGAACAGCAGCTCCAAGGGCTTTGGCAGCATCCAATTTGGGATGAGAACCCCAAAATCTTTGAATGGAACCCCAAAAATTTGGGCCGAGAACCCCAAAAATTTGGGATGATAACCCCAAAAATTTGGGATGAGAAGGGTTAGGTTAGGAACCTCAAAAATTTGGGCCTGGAACCCCAAAAATTTGGCTCCAAATCCCCCAAAAAACTACAGAGTCTAGGACCCCGAAACCCCAAGTCTAGAACCCCAACTTCTGAGCCCAGAAGCCCGAAACCCGAGTCGAGAAACCCGAAACCTGAGTCTGGAACCTCAAAATGCTGTGTCTGGAACCCCAGAACTCCGAGTCTAGAAGCAAAAAACCTGAGTTTGTAACCTCGAAAATTCTGCGTCTAAAAGCCCAAAAATTTGGGATGAGGAGGGTGAGGGTAGGAACCCAAACCTTTGGGCCTGGAACCCCCAAAAATTGGGATGAGAACCCCAAAAATTTGCAATGAGAAGGGTTCGGGTAGGATGCCCAAAAATTTGGGATGAGAACACCAAAAATTTGGGATGAGAAACCCAAAAATTTGGGATGAGAAGGGTTAGGGTAGGAACCCCAAAAATTTGGGCCTAGAACTCCAAAGAATTGGGCCTGGAACCACAAAAAATGAAGATAAAACCCCCAAAAATTTGGGCTTGGAACCCCAAAAAATTTGGGATGAGAAGGGTTAGGGTAGGAACCCTAAAATTTGGGCCTGGAACCCCAAAAATTTGGGCCGAGAAAACCAAAAATTTGGGCCGAGAACCCCAAAACTTTGGGCCGAGAACCCTAAAAATTTGGGATGAGAACCCCAAAAATTTGGGCCTGGAACCCCAAAAAGTTGGGATGCGAACCCCCAAAATTTGGGATGCCTGGAACCCCCAAAATTTAAGATAAAAACACCAAAAATTTAAGTTAGGAACCCCCAAAAATTTGGCCTAGACCCCCCCCCAAAACTACAGAGTCTAGAACCCAAACACCGAGTCTAGAACCCGAACCTAGAACCCCGAAACCTGAACCTAGAACCCCAAGTTCCGAGTCTAGAACCCGAACCTAGAACCCCAATTTCCGAGTCTAGAACCCGAACCTAGAACCCCAAGTTCCGAGTCTAGAACCCGAACCTAGAACCCCAAGTTCCGAGTCTAGAACCCGAACCTAGAACCCCAAGTTCCGAGTCTAGAACCCCAAAAACCAGAGAAGGAGTGAAGGAGGGAGGGAAGGAGGGAAGGAAGAGAAGGAAGAGAAGGAAGAGAAGGAAGGAAGAGAAGGAAGAGAAGGAAGGAAGAGAAGGAAGAGAAGGAAGGAAGAGAAGGAAGAGAAGGGAAGGAAGGGAAGGAAGGGAAGGAAGGGAAGGAAGGGAAGGAAGGAAGGAAGGAAGGAAGGAAGGAAGGAAGGAAGGAAGGAAGGAAGGAAGGAAGGAAGGAAGGAAGGAAGGAAGGAAGGAAGGAAGGAAGGAAGGAAGGAAGGAAGGAAGGAAGGAAGGAAGGAAGGAAGGAAGGAAGGAAGGAAGGAAGGAAGGAAGGAAGGAAGGAAGGAAGGAAGGAAGGAAGGAAGGAAGGAGACCCCAGCAGGGCAGGGAAAAACCCCAATTCTGTGGGAAAAATATGGAATTTTCCGGGCTGGAAAAGAAATTTTCCTCCCCCCCGCGCGGTGCTGGGATAAAGGCAGGGATGGATTTTCCAGGTGAAAAACGGGATCGGTCCCAGCACTGCCTCAGCTGTGATTAATCTGGGTAATTAATCCAATTAATGAATTAGTTCATCCTGGGGGTGGGACGGGGGGAGGCTGAGCTCTTCCAGGCCGGTGGCGTCATGGCTTTGGAGGTTTCCATCCTCTCCCGCAGATTTCATGGATTTGGGGAAGTTTTTCCTCCCTTTTCCCACTCCCGGGCTGGAGCTGAGGGAACTGGAGCCGAATTCCAGAGGGAATCTCTCGATTCCTGGGATCCGGCCCCAGCTGCGGGCACAGCCCAGCTGCAAATCCTGGGATTTGCGGGCTGGGAAAGGGCCGGGATCCCTGGAATTCCCAGGATTTGGGGTTCAGCGGTGGCAGCTGGAAATCAGCTGGATCCTACCTGGAGCAATCCCGGGAATTCCTCCTCCCTGCGCCTGGCACAGCCCGAGATCCCAAACCCCGCTGGCTTTTTGGGGAATTTTTGGAAGTCCAAAGAAGCGATGTCCAAATGCTGGGAGGAATTTCAATGGATTTCTCCCGTTTTGGTGGGAATTTCTCTGGATTTCCCCCATTTCAGTGGGAATTTCATTGGATTTTCCCCATTTCACTGGGAATTTCTCTGGATTTCCCGTTTCACTGGGAATTTCACTGATTTCCCCCATTTCAGAGGGAATTTCAATGGATTTCCCCCCGGTTGCAGCAGGAATCTCTTCCCCTCCCCTCTCCCGTTCCATCCTCCCTTTCCCTCTGTCCCAGGGTCCCCAATTCCCTTTTCCTCTCTCCTCTCCCCATTTTCCCGGGATCCTGATGGCATTCCCGGGGCTGTATCCATGCCTTTGTGCTCAGGCCGAGCTTCCCGAGCTGGCGCCGCTGGGAACAGCAGCTCCAAGGGCTTTGGCAGCATCCAATTTGGGATGAGAACCCCAAAATCTTTGAATGGAACCCCAAAAATTTGGGCCGAGAACCCCAAAAATTTGGGATGATAACCCCAAAAAATTGGGATGAGAAGGGTTAGGTTAGGAACCCCAAAAATTTGGGCCTGGAACCCCAAAAATTTGGCTCCAAATCCCCCAAAAAACTACAGAGTCTAGGACCCCGAAACCCCGAGTCTAGAACCCCAACTTCTGAGCCCAGAAGCCCGAAACCCGAGTCGAGAAACCCGAAACCTGAGTCTGGAACCTCAAAATGCTGTGTCTGGAACCCCAGAACTCCGAGTCTAGAAGCAAAAAACCTGAGTTTGTAACCTCGAAAATTCTGCGTCTAAAAGCCCAAAAATTTGGGATGAGGAGGGTGAGGGTAGGAACCCAAAACTTTGGGCCTGGAACCCCCAAAACTTGGGATGAGAACCCCAAAAATTTGCAATGAGAAGGGTTCGGGTAGGATGCCCAAAAATTTGGGATGAGAACACCAAAAATTTGGGATGAGAAACCCAAAAATTTGGGATGAGAAGGGTTAGGGTAGGAACCCCAAAAATTTGGGCCTAGAACTCCAAAGAATTGGGCCTGGAACCACAAAAAATGAAGATAAAACCCCCAAAAATTTGGGCTTGGAACCCCAAAAAATTTGGGATGAGAAGGGTTAGGGTAGGAACCCTAAAATTTGGGCCTGGAACCCCAAAAATTTGGGCTGAGAAAACCAAAAATTTGGGCCGAGAACCCCAAAACTTTGGGCCGAGAACCCTAAAAATTTGGGATGAGAACCCCAAAAATTTGGGATGAGAACCCCAAAAATTTGGGATGCCTGGAACCCCCAAAATTTAAGATAAAAACACCAAAAATTTAAGTTAGGAACCCCAAAAAATTTGGCCTAGACCCCCCCCAAAAACTACAGAGTCTAGAACCCAAACACCGAGTCTAGAACCCGAACCTAGAACCCCGAAACCTGAACCTAGAACCCCAAGTTCCGAGTCTAGAACCCGAACCTAGAACCCCAAGTTCCGAGTCTAGAACCCGAACCTAGAACCCCAAGTTCCGAGTCTAGAACCCCAAAAACCAGAGAAGGAGTGAAGGAGGGAGGGAAGGAGGGAAGGAAGAGAAGGAAGAGAAGGAAGAGAAGGAAGGAAGAGAAGGAAGAGAAGGAAGGAAGAGAAGGAAGGAAGAGAAGGAAGAGAAGGGAAGGAAGGGAAGGAAGGGAAGGAAGGAAGGAAGGAAGGAAGGAAGGAAGGAAGGAAGGAAGGAAGGAAGGAAGGAAGGAAGGAAGGAAGGAAGGAAGGAAGGAAGGAAGGAAGGAAGGAAGGAAGGAAGGAAGGAAGGAAGGAAGGAAGGAAGGAAGGAAGGAAGGAAGGAAGGAAGGAAGGAAGGAAGGAAGGAAGGAAGGAAGGAAGGAAGGAAGGAAGGAAGGAAGGAAGGAAGGAAGGAAGGAAGGAAGGAAGGAAGGAAGGAAGGAAGGAAGGAAGGAAGGAAGGAAGGAAGGAAGGAAGGAGACCCCAGCAGGGCAGGGAAAAACCCCAATTCTGTGGGAAAAATATGGAATTTTCTGGGCTGGAAAAGAAATTTTCCTCCCCCCCGCGTGGTGCTGGGATAAAGGCAGGGATGGATTTTCCAGGTGAAAAACGGGATCGGTCCCAGCACTGCCTCAGCTGTGATTAATCTGGGTAATTAATCCAATTAATGAATTAGTTCATCCTGGGGGTGGGACACGGGGGAGGCTGAGCTCTTCCAGGCCGGTGGCGTCATGGCTTTGGAGGTTTCCATCCTCTCCCGCGGATTTCATGGATTTGGGGAAGTTTTTCCTCCCTTTTCCCACTCCCGGGCTGGAGCTGAGGGAATTGGAGCCGAATTCCAGAGGGAATCTCCCGATTCCTGGGATCCGGCCCCAGCTGCGGGCACAGCCCAGCTGCAAATCCTGGGATTTGCGGGCTGGGAAAGGGCCGGGATCCCTGGAATTCCCAGGATTTGGGGTTCAGCGGTGGCAGCTGGAAATCAGCTGGATCCTACCTGGAGCAATCCCGGGAATTCCTCCTCCCTGCGCCTGGCACAGCCCGAGATCCCAAACCCCGCTGGCTTTTTGGGGAATTTTTGGAAGTCCAAAGAAGCGATGTCCAAATGCTGGGAGGAATTTCAATGGATTTCTCCCGTTTTGGTGGGAATTTCTCTGGATTTCCCCCATTTCAGTGGGAATTTCATTGGATTTTCCCCATTTCACTGGGAATTTCTCTGGATTTCCCGTTTCACTGGGAATTTCACTGATTTCCCCCATTTCAGAGGGAATTTCAATGGATTTCCCCCCGGTTGCAGCAGGAATCTCTTCCCCTCCCCTCTCCCGTTCCATCCTCCCTTTCCCTCTGTCCCAGGGTCCCCAATTCCCTTTTCCTCTCTCCTCTCCCCATTTTCCCGGGATCCTGATGGCATTCCCGGGGCTGTATCCATGCCTTTGTGCTCAGGCCGAGCTTCCCGAGCTGGCGCCGCTGGGAACAGCAGCTCCAAGGGCTTTGGCAGCATCCAATTTGGGATGAGAACCCCAAAATCTTTGAATGGAACCCCAAAAATTTGGGCCGAGAACCGCAAAAATTTGGGATGATAACCCCAAAAATTTGGGATGAGAAGGGTTAGGTTAGGAACCCCAAAAATTTGGGCCTGGAACCCCAAAAATTTGGCTCCAAATCCCCCCAAAAACTACAGAGTCTAGGACCCCGAAACCCCGAGTCTAGAACCCCAACTTCTGAGCCCAGAAGCCCGAAACCCGAGTCGAGAAACCCGAAACCTGAGTCTGGAACCTCAAAATGCTGTGTCTGGAACCCCAGAACTCCGAGTCTAGGAGCAAAAAACCTGAGTTTGTAACCTCGAAAATTCTGCGTCTAAAAGCCCAAAAATTTGGGATGAGGAGGGTGAGGGTAGGAACCCAAAACTTTGGGCCTGGAACCCCCAAAACTTGGGATGAGAACCCCAAAAATTTGCAATGAGAAGGGTTCGGGTAGGATGCCCAAAAATTTGGGATGAGAACACCAAAAATTTGGGATGAGAAACCCAAAAATTTGGGATGAGAAGGGTTAGGGTAGGAACCCCAAAAATTTGGGCCTAGAACTCCAAAGAATTGGGCCTGGAACCACAAAAAATGAAGATAAAAACCCCAAAAATTTGGGCTTGGAACCCCAAAAAATTTGGGATGAGAAGGGTTAGGGTAGGAACCCTAAAATTTGGGCCTGGAACCCCAAAAATTTGGGCCGAGGAAACCAAAAATTTTGGCTGAGAACCCCAAAACTTTGGGCCGAGAACCCTAAAAATTTGGGATGAGAACCCCAAAAATTTGGGCCTGGAACCCCAAAAAGTTGGGATGCGAACCCCCAAAATTTGGGATGCCTGGAACCCCCAAAATTTAAGATAAAAACACCAAAAATTTAAGTTAGGAACCCCAAAAAATTTGGCCTAGACCCCCCCCAAAAACTACAGAGTCTAGAACCCAAACACCGAGTCTAGAACCCGAACCTAGAACCCCGAAACCTGAACCTAGAACCCCAAGTTCCGAGTCTAGAACCCGAACCTAGAACCCCAAGTTCCGAGTCTAGAACCCCAAAAACCAGAGAAGGAGTGAAGGAGGGAGGGAAGGAGGGAAGGAAGAGAAGGAAGAGAAGGAAGGAAGGAAGGAAGAGAAGGAAGGAAGAGAAGGAAGAGAAGGAAGGAAGAGAAGGAAGAGAAGGAAGAGAAGGAAGAGAAGGGAAGGAAGGGAAGGAAGGGAAGGAAGGGAAGGAAGGAAGGAAGGAAGGAGACCCCAGCAGGGCAGGGAAAAACCCCAATTCTGTGGGAAAAATATGGAATTTTCCGGGCTGGAAAAGAAATTTTCCTCCCCCCCGCGTGGTGCTGGGATAAAGGCAGGGATGGATTTTCCAGGTGAAAAACGGGATCGGTGCCAGCACTGCCTCAGCTGTGATTAATCTGGGTAATGAATCCAATGAATGAATTAGTTCATCCTGGGGGTGGGACACGGGGGAGGCTGAGCTCTTCCAGGCCGGTGGCGTCATGGCTTTGGAGGTTTCCATCCTCTCCCGCGGATTTCATGGATTTGGGGAAGTTTTTCCTCCCTTTTCCCACTCCCGGGCTGGAGCTGAGGGAATTGGAGCCGAATTCCAGAGGGAATCTCCCAATTCCTGGGATCCGGCCCCAGCTGCGGGCACAGCCCAGCTGCAAATCCTGGGATTTGCGGGCTGGGAAAGGGCCGGGATCCCTGGAATTCCCAGGATTTGGGGTTCAGCGGTGGCAGCTGGAAATCAGCTGGATCCTACCTGGAGCAATCCCGGGAATTCCTCCTCCCTGCGCCTGGCACAGCCCGAGATCCCAAACCCCGCTGGCTTTTTGGGGAATTTTTGGAAGTCCAAAGAAGCGATGTCCAAATGCTGGGAGGAATTTCAATGGATTTCTCCCGTTTTGGTGGGAATTTCTCTGGATTTCCCCCATTTCAGTGGGAATTTCATTGGATTTTCCCCATTTCACTGGGAATTTCTCTGGATTTCCCGTTTCACTGGGAATTTCACTGATTTCCCCCATTTCAGAGGGAATTTCAATGGATTTCCCCCCGGTTGCAGCAGGAATCTCTTCCCCTCCCCTCTCCCGTTCCATCCTCCCTTTCCCTCTGTCCCAGGGTCCCCAATTCCCTTTTCCTCTCTCCTCTCCCCATTTTCCCGGGATCCTGATGGCATTCCCGGGGCTGTATCCATGCCTTTGTGCTCAGGCCGAGCTTCCCGAGCTGGCGCCGCTGGGAACAGCAGCTCCAAGGGCTTTGGCAGCATCCAATTTGGGATGAGAACCCCAAAATCTTTGAATGGAACCCCAAAAATTTGGGCCGAGAACCCCAAAAATTTGGGATGATAACCCCAAAAATTTGGGATGAGAAGGGTTAGGTTAGGAACCCCAAAAATTTGGGCCTGGAACCCCAAAAATTTGGCTCAAAATCCCCCAAAAAACTACAGAGTCTAGGACCCCGAAACCCCGAGTCTAGAACCCCAACTTCTGAGCCCAGAAGCCCGAAACCCGAGTCGAGAAACCCGAAACCTGAGTCTGGAACCTCAAAATGCTGTGTCTGGAACCCCAGAACTCCGAGTCTAGAAGCAAAAAACCTGAGTTTGTAACCTCGAAAATTCTGCGTCTAAAAGCCCAAAAATTTGGGATGAGGAGGGTGAGGGTAGGAACCCAAAACTTTGGGCCTGGAACCCCCAAAACTTGGGATGAGAACCCCAAAAATTTGCAATGAGAAGGGTTCGGGTAGGATGCCCAAAAATTTGGGATGAGAACACCAAAAATTTGGGATGAGAAACCCAAAAATTTGGGATGAGAAGGGTTAGGGTAGGAACCCCAAAAATTTGGGCCTAGAACTCCAAAGAATTGGGCCTGGAACCACAAAAAATGAAGATGAAAACCCCAAAAATTTGGGCTTGGAACCCCAAAAAATTTGGGATGAGAAGGGTTAGGGTAGGAACCCTAAAATTTGGGCCTGGAACCCCAAAAATTTGGGCCGAGAAAACCAAAAATTTGGGCCGAGAACCCCAAAACTTTGGGCCGAGAACCCTAAAAATTTGGGATGAGAACCCCAAAAATTTGGGCCTGGAACCCCAAAAAGTTGGGATGCGAACCCCCAAAATTTGGGATGCCTGGAACCCCCAAAATTTAAGATAAAAACACCAAAAATTTAAGTTAGGAACCCCAAAAAATTTGGCCTAGACCCCCCCCAAAAACTACAGAGTCTAGAACCCAAACACCGAGTCTAGAACCCGAACCTAGAACCCCGAAACCTGAACCTAGAACCCCAAGTTCCGAGTCTAGAACCCGAACCTAGAACCCCAAGTTCCGAGTCTAGAACCCGAACCTAGAACCCCAAGTTCCGAGTCTAGAACCCCAAAAACCAGAGAAGGAGTGAAGGAGGGAGGGAAGGAGGGAAGGAAGAGAAGGAAGAGAAGGAAGGAAGAGAAGGAAGAGAAGGAAGGAAGAGAAGGAAGAGAAGGAAGGAAGAGAAGGAAGAGAAGGAAGAGAAGGGAAGGAAGGGAAGGAAGGGAAGGAAGGGAAGGAAGGAAGGAAGGAGACCCCAGCAGGGCAGGGAAAAACCCCAATTCTGTGGGAAAAATATGGAATTTTCCGGGCTGGAAAAGAAATTTTCCTCCCCCCCGCGTGGTGCTGGGATAAAGGCAGGGATGGATTTTCCAGGTGAAAAACGGGATCGGTGCCAGCACTGCCTCAGCTGTGATTAATCTGGGTAATGAATCCAATGAATGAATTAGTTCATCCTGGGGGTGGGACACGGGGGAGGCTGAGCTCTTCCAGGCCGGTGGCGTCATGGCTTTGGAGGTTTCCATCCTCTCCCGCGGATTTCATGGATTTGGGGAAGTTTTTCCTCCCTTTTCCCACTCCCGGGCTGGAGCTGAGGGAATTGGAGCCGAATTCCAGAGGGAATCTCCCGATTCCTGGGATCCGGCCCCAGCTGCGGGCACAGCCCAGCTGCAAATCCTGGGATTTGCGGGCTGGGAAAGGGCCGGGATCCCTGGAATTCCCAGGATTTGGGGTTCAGCGGTGGCAGCTGGAAATCAGCTGGATCCTACCTGGAGCAATCCCGGGAATTCCTCCTCCCTGCGCCTGGCACAGCCCGAGATCCCAAACCCCGCTGGCTTTTTGGGGAATTTTTGGAAGTCCAAAGAAGCGATGTCCAAATGCTGGGAGGAATTTCAATGGATTTCTCCCGTTTTGGTGGGAATTTCTCTGGATTTCCCCCATTTCAGTGGGAATTTCATTGGATTTTCCCCATTTCACTGGGAATTTCTCTGCATTTCCCGTTTCACTGGGAATTTCACTGATTTCCCCCATTTCAGAGGGAATTTCAATGGATTTCCCCCCGGTTGCAGCAGGAATCTCTTCCCCTCCCCTCTCCCGTTCCATCCTCCCTTTCCCTCTGTCCCAGGGTCCCCAATTCCCTTTTCCTGTCTCCTCTCCCCATTTTCCCGGGATCCTGATGGCATTCCCGGGGCTGTATCCATGCCTTTGTGCTCAGGCCGAGCTTCCCGAGCTGGCGCCGCTGGGAACAGCAGCTCCAAGGGCTTTGGCAGCATCCAATTTGGGATGAGAACCCCAAAATCTTTGAATGGAACCCCAAAAATTTGGGCCGAGAACCGCAAAAATTTGGGATGATAACCCCAAAAATTTGGGATGAGAAGGGTTAGGTTAGGAACTTGAAAAATTTGGGCCTGGAACCCCAAAAATTTGGCTCAAAATCCCCCAAAAAACTACAGAGTCTAGGACCCCGAAACCCCGAGTCTAGAACCCCAACTTCTGAGCCCAGAAGCCCGAAACCCGAGTCGAGAAACCCGAAACCTGAGTCTGGAACCTCAAAATGCTGTGTCTGGAACCCCAGAACTCCGAGTCTAGAAGCAAAAAACCTGAGTTTGTAACCTTGAAAATTCTGCGTCTAAAAGCCCAAAAATTTGGGATGAGGAGGGTGAGGGTAGGAACCCAAAACTTTGGGCCTGGAACCCCCAAAAATTGGGATGAGAACCCCAAAAATTTGCAATGAGAAGGGTTCGGGTAGGATGCCCAAAAATTTGGGATGAGAACACCAAAAATTTGGGATGAGAAACCCAAAAATTTGGGATGAGAAGGGTTAGGGTAGGAACCCCAAAAATTTGGGCCTAGAACTCCAAAGAATTGGGCCTGGAACCACAAAAAATGAAGATAAAAACCCCAAAAATTTGGGCTTGGAACCCCAAAAAATTTGGGATGAGAAGGGTTAGGGTAGGAACCCTAAAATTTGGGCCTGGAACCCCAAAAATTTGGGCCGAGAAAACCAAAATTTTGGGCCGAGAACCCCAAAAATTTGGACCGAGAACCCTAAAAATTTGGGATGAGAACCCCAAAAATTTGGGCCTGGAACCCCAAAAAGTTGGGATGCGAACCCCCAAAATTTGGGATGCCTGGAACCCCCAAAATTTAAGATAAAAACACCAAAAATTTAAGTTAGGAACCCCAAAAATTTGGCCTAGACCCCCCCCAAAAACTACAGAGTCTAGAACCCAAACACCGAGTCTAGAACCCCGAAACCTGAACCTAGAACCCCAAGTTCCGAACCTAGAACCCCAAGTTCAGAGTCTAGAACCCCAAAAACCAGAGAAGGAGTGAAGGAGGGAGGGAAGGAGGGAAGGAAGAGAAGGAAGAGAAGGAAGAGAAGGAAGGAAGAGAAGGAAGAGAAGGAAGGAAGAGAAGGAAGAGAAGGAAGGAAGAGAAGGAAGAGAAGGAAGAGAAGGGAAGGAAGGGAAGGAAGGGAAGGAAGGGAAGGAAGGAAGGAAGGAGACCCCAGCAGGGCAGGGAAAAACCCCAATTCTGTGGGAAAAATATGGAATTTTCCGGGCTGGAAAAGAAATTTTCCTCCCCCCCGCGCGGTGCTGGGATAAAGGCAGGGATGGATTTTCCAGGTGAAAAACGGGATCGGTCCCAGCTGTGATTAATCTGGGTAATTAATCCAATTAATGAATTAGTTCATCCTGGGGGTGGGACACGGGGGAGGCTGAGCTCTTCCAGGCCGGTGGCGTCCTGGCTTTGGAGGTTTCCATCCTCTCCCGCAGATTTAATGGATTTGGGGAAGTTTTTCCTCCCTTTTCCCACTCCCGGGCTGGAGCTGAGGGAATTGGAGCCGAATTCCAGAGGGAATCTCCCGATTCCTGGGATCCGGCCCCAGCTGCGGGCACAACCCAGCTGCAAATCCTGGGATTTGCGGGCTGGGAAAGGGCCGGGATCCCTGGAATTCCCAGGATTTGGGGTTCAGCGGTGGTAGCTGGAAATCAGCTGGATCCTACCTGGAGCAATCCCGGGAATTCCTCCTCCTTGCGCCTGGCACAGCCCGAGATCCCAAACCCCGCTGGCTTTTTGGGGAATTTTTGGAAGTCCAAAGAAGCGATGTCCAAATGCTGGGAGGAATTTCAATGGATTTCTCCCGTTTTGGTGGGAATTTCTCTGGATTTCCCCCATTTCAGTGGGAATTTCATTGGATTTTCCCCATTTCACTGGGAATTTCTCTGGATTTCCCGTTTCACTGGGAATTTCACTGATTTCCCCCATTTCAGAGGGAATTTCAATGGATTTCCCCCCGGTTGCAGCAGGAATCTCTTCCCCTCCCCTCTCCCGTTCCATCCTCCCTTTCCCTCTGTCCCAGGGTCCCCAATTCCCTTTTCCTCTCTCCTCTCCCCATTTTCCCGGGATCCTGATGGCATTCCCGGGGCTGTATCCATGCCTTTGTGCTCAGGCCGAGCTTCCCGAGCTGGCGCCGCTGGGAACAGCAGCTCCAAGGGCTTTGGCAGCATCCAATTTGGGATGAGAACCCCAAAATCTTTGAATGGAACCCCAAAAATTTGGGCCGAGAACCCCAAAAATTTGGGATGATAACCCCAAAAAATTGGGATGAGAAGGGTTAGGTTAGGAACCCCAAAAATTCCTGGAACCCCAAAAATTTGGCTCCAAATCCCCCAAAAAACTACAGAGTCTAGGACCCCGAAACCCCGAGTCTAGAACCCCAACTTCTGAGCCCAGAAGCCCGAAACCCGAGTCGAGAAACCCGAAACCTGAGTCTGGAACCTCAAAATGCTGTGTCTGGAACCCCAGAACTCCGAGTCTAGAAGCAAAAAACCTGAGTTTGTAACCTCGAAAATTCTGCGTCTAAAAGCCCAAAAATTTGGGATGAGGAGGGTGAGGGTAGGAACCCAAAACTTTGGGCCTGGAACCCCCAAAACTTGGGATGAGAACCCCAAAAATTTGCAATGAGAAGGGTTCGGGTAGGATGCCCAAAAATTTGGGATGAGAACACCAAAAATTTGGGATGAGAAACCCAAAAATTTGGGATGAGAAGGGTTAGGGTAGGAACCCCAAAAATTTGGGCCTAGAACTCCAAAGAATTGGGCCTGGAACCACAAAAAATGAAGATAAAACCCCCAAAAATTTGGGCTTGGAACCCCAAAAAATTTGGGATGAGAAGGGTTAGGGTAGGAACCCTAAAATTTGGGCCTGGAACCCCAAAAATTTGGGCTGAGAAAACCAAAAATTTGGGCCGAGAACCCCAAAACTTTGGGCCGAGAACCCTAAAAATTTGGGATGAGAACCCCAAAAATTTGGGATGAGAACCCCAAAAATTTGGGATGCCTGGAACCCCCAAAATTTAAGATAAAAACACCAAAAATTTAAGTTAGGAACCCCAAAAAATTTGGCCTAGACCCCCCCCAAAAAACTACAGAGTCTAGAACCCAAACACCGAGTCTAGAACCCGAACCTAGAACCCCGAAACCTGAACCTAGAACCCCAAGTTCCGAGTCTAGAACCCGAACCTAGAACCCCAAGTTCCGAGTCTAGAACCCGAACCTAGAACCCCAAGTTCCGAGTCTAGAACCCCAAAAACCAGAGAAGGAGTGAAGGAGGGAGGGAAGGAGGGAAGGAAGAGAAGGAAGAGAAGGAAGAGAAGGAAGGAAGAGAAGGAAGAGAAGGAAGGAAGAGAAGGAAGGAAGAGAAGGAAGAGAAGGGAAGGAAGGGAAGGAAGGGAAGGAAGGGAAGGAAGGAAGGAAGGAAGGAAGGAAGGAAGGAAGGAAGGAAGGAAGGAAGGAAGGAAGGAAGGAAGGAAGGAAGGAAGGAAGGAAGGAAGGAAGGAAGGAAGGAAGGAAGGAAGGAAGGAAGGAAGGAAGGAAGGAAGGAAGGAAGGAAGGAAGGAAGGAAGGAAGGAAGGAAGGAAGGAAGGAAGGAAGGAAGGAAGGAAGGAAGGAAGGAAGGAAGGAAGGAGACCCCAGCAGGGCAGGGAAAAACCCCAATTCTGTGGGAAAAATATGGAATTTTCTGGGCTGGAAAAGAAATTTTCCTCCCCCCCGCGTGGTGCTGGGATAAAGGCAGGGATGGATTTTCCAGGTGAAAAACGGGATCGGTCCCAGCACTGCCTCAGCTGTGATTAATCTGGGTAATTAATCCAATTAATGAATTAGTTCATCCTGGGGGTGGGACACGGGGGAGGCTGAGCTCTTCCAGGCCGGTGGCGTCATGGCTTTGGAGGTTTCCATCCTCTCCCGCGGATTTCATGGATTTGGGGAAGTTTTTCCTCCCTTTTCCCACTCCCGGGCTGGAGCTGAGGGAATTGGAGCCGAATTCCAGAGGGAATCTCCCGATTCCTGGGATCCGGCCCCAGCTGCGGGCACAGCCCAGCTGCAAATCCTGGGATTTGCGGGCTGGGAAAGGGCCGGGATCCCTGGAATTCCCAGGATTTGGGGTTCAGCGGTGGCAGCTGGAAATCAGCTGGATCCTACCTGGAGCAATCCCGGGAATTCCTCCTCCCTGCGCCTGGCACAGCCCGAGATCCCAAACCCCGCTGGCTTTTTGGGGAATTTTTGGAAGTCCAAAGAAGCGATGTCCAAATGCTGGGAGGAATTTCAATGGATTTCTCCCGTTTTGGTGGGAATTTCTCTGGATTTCCCCCATTTCAGTGGGAATTTCATTGGATTTTCCCCATTTCACTGGGAATTTCTCTGGATTTCCCGTTTCACTGGGAATTTCACTGATTTCCCCCATTTCAGAGGGAATTTCAATGGATTTCCCCCCGGTTGCAGCAGGAATCTCTTCCCCTCCCCTCTCCCGTTCCATCCTCCCTTTCCCTCTGTCCCAGGGTCCCCAATTCCCTTTTCCTCTCTCCTCTCCCCATTTTCCCGGGATCCTGATGGCATTCCCGGGGCTGTATCCATGCCTTTGTGCTCAGGCCGAGCTTCCCGAGCTGGCGCCGCTGGGAACAGCAGCTCCAAGGGCTTTGGCAGCATCCAATTTGGGATGAGAACCCCAAAATCTTTGAATGGAACCCCAAAAATTTGGGCCGAGAACCGCAAAAATTTGGGATGATAACCCCAAAAATTTGGGATGAGAAGGGTTAGGTTAGGAACCCCAAAAATTTGGGCCTGGAACCCCAAAAATTTGGCTCCAAATCCCCCCAAAAACTACAGAGTCTAGGACCCCGAAACCCCGAGTCTAGAACCCCAACTTCTGAGCCCAGAAGCCCGAAACCCGAGTCGAGAAACCCGAAACCTGAGTCTGGAACCTCAAAATGCTGTGTCTGGAACCCCAGAACTCCGAGTCTAGGAGCAAAAAACCTGAGTTTGTAACCTCGAAAATTCTGCGTCTAAAAGCCCAAAAATTTGGGATGAGGAGGGTGAGGGTAGGAACCCAAAACTTTGGGCCTGGAACCCCCAAAACTTGGGATGAGAACCCCAAAAATTTGCAATGAGAAGGGTTCGGGTAGGATGCCCAAAAATTTGGGATGAGAACACCAAAAATTTGGGATGAGAAACCCAAAAATTTGGGATGAGAAGGGTTAGGGTAGGAACCCCAAAAATTTGGGCCTAGAACTCCAAAGAATTGGGCCTGGAACCACAAAAAATGAAGATAAAAACCCCAAAAATTTGGGCTTGGAACCCCAAAAAATTTGGGATGAGAAGGGTTAGGGTAGGAACCCTAAAATTTGGGCCTGGAACCCCAAAAATTTGGGCCGAGGAAACCAAAAATTTTGGCTGAGAACCCCAAAACTTTGGGCCGAGAACCCTAAAAATTTGGGATGAGAACCCCAAAAATTTGGGCCTGGAACCCCAAAAAGTTGGGATGCGAACCCCCAAAATTTGGGATGCCTGGAACCCCCAAAATTTAAGATAAAAACACCAAAAATTTAAGTTAGGAACCCCAAAAAATTTGGCCTAGACCCCCCCCAAAAACTACAGAGTCTAGAACCCAAACACCGAGTCTAGAACCCGAACCTAGAACCCCGAAACCTGAACCTAGAACCCCAAGTTCCGAGTCTAGAACCCGAACCTAGAACCCCAAGTTCCGAGTCTAGAACCCCAAAAACCAGAGAAGGAGTGAAGGAGGGAGGGAAGGAGGGAAGGAAGAGAAGGAAGAGAAGGAAGGAAGGAAGGAAGAGAAGGAAGGAAGAGAAGGAAGAGAAGGAAGGAAGAGAAGGAAGAGAAGGAAGAGAAGGAAGAGAAGGGAAGGAAGGGAAGGAAGGGAAGGAAGGGAAGGAAGGAAGGAAGGAAGGAGACCCCAGCAGGGCAGGGAAAAACCCCAATTCTGTGGGAAAAATATGGAATTTTCCGGGCTGGAAAAGAAATTTTCCTCCCCCCCGCGTGGTGCTGGGATAAAGGCAGGGATGGATTTTCCAGGTGAAAAACGGGATCGGTGCCAGCACTGCCTCAGCTGTGATTAATCTGGGTAATGAATCCAATGAATGAATTAGTTCATCCTGGGGGTGGGACACGGGGGAGGCTGAGCTCTTCCAGGCCGGTGGCGTCATGGCTTTGGAGGTTTCCATCCTCTCCCGCGGATTTCATGGATTTGGGGAAGTTTTTCCTCCCTTTTCCCACTCCCGGGCTGGAGCTGAGGGAATTGGAGCCGAATTCCAGAGGGAATCTCCCAATTCCTGGGATCCGGCCCCAGCTGCGGGCACAGCCCAGCTGCAAATCCTGGGATTTGCGGGCTGGGAAAGGGCCGGGATCCCTGGAATTCCCAGGATTTGGGGTTCAGCGGTGGCAGCTGGAAATCAGCTGGATCCTACCTGGAGCAATCCCGGGAATTCCTCCTCCCTGCGCCTGGCACAGCCCGAGATCCCAAACCCCGCTGGCTTTTTGGGGAATTTTTGGAAGTCCAAAGAAGCGATGTCCAAATGCTGGGAGGAATTTCAATGGATTTCTCCCGTTTTGGTGGGAATTTCTCTGGATTTCCCCCATTTCAGTGGGAATTTCATTGGATTTTCCCCATTTCACTGGGAATTTCTCTGGATTTCCCGTTTCACTGGGAATTTCACTGATTTCCCCCATTTCAGAGGGAATTTCAATGGATTTCCCCCCGGTTGCAGCAGGAATCTCTTCCCCTCCCCTCTCCCGTTCCATCCTCCCTTTCCCTCTGTCCCAGGGTCCCCAATTCCCTTTTCCTCTCTCCTCTCCCCATTTTCCCGGGATCCTGATGGCATTCCCGGGGCTGTATCCATGCCTTTGTGCTCAGGCCGAGCTTCCCGAGCTGGCGCCGCTGGGAACAGCAGCTCCAAGGGCTTTGGCAGCATCCAATTTGGGATGAGAACCCCAAAATCTTTGAATGGAACCCCAAAAATTTGGGCCGAGAACCCCAAAAATTTGGGATGATAACCCCAAAAATTTGGGATGAGAAGGGTTAGGTTAGGAACCCCAAAAATTTGGGCCTGGAACCCCAAAAATTTGGCTCAAAATCCCCCAAAAAACTACAGAGTCTAGGACCCCGAAACCCCGAGTCTAGAACCCCAACTTCTGAGCCCAGAAGCCCGAAACCCGAGTCGAGAAACCCGAAACCTGAGTCTGGAACCTCAAAATGCTGTGTCTGGAACCCCAGAACTCCGAGTCTAGAAGCAAAAAACCTGAGTTTGTAACCTCGAAAATTCTGCGTCTAAAAGCCCAAAAATTTGGGATGAGGAGGGTGAGGGTAGGAACCCAAAACTTTGGGCCTGGAACCCCCAAAACTTGGGATGAGAACCCCAAAAATTTGCAATGAGAAGGGTTCGGGTAGGATGCCCAAAAATTTGGGATGAGAACACCAAAAATTTGGGATGAGAAACCCAAAAATTTGGGATGAGAAGGGTTAGGGTAGGAACCCCAAAAATTTGGGCCTAGAACTCCAAAGAATTGGGCCTGGAACCACAAAAAATGAAGATGAAAACCCCAAAAATTTGGGCTTGGAACCCCAAAAAATTTGGGATGAGAAGGGTTAGGGTAGGAACCCTAAAATTTGGGCCTGGAACCCCAAAAATTTGGGCCGAGAAAACCAAAAATTTGGGCCGAGAACCCCAAAACTTTGGGCCGAGAACCCTAAAAATTTGGGATGAGAACCCCAAAAATTTGGGCCTGGAACCCCAAAAAGTTGGGATGCGAACCCCCAAAATTTGGGATGCCTGGAACCCCCAAAATTTAAGATAAAAACACCAAAAATTTAAGTTAGGAACCCCAAAAAATTTGGCCTAGACCCCCCCCAAAAACTACAGAGTCTAGAACCCAAACACCGAGTCTAGAACCCGAACCTAGAACCCCGAAACCTGAACCTAGAACCCCAAGTTCCGAGTCTAGAACCCGAACCTAGAACCCCAAGTTCCGAGTCTAGAACCCGAACCTAGAACCCCAAGTTCCGAGTCTAGAACCCCAAAAACCAGAGAAGGAGTGAAGGAGGGAGGGAAGGAGGGAAGGAAGAGAAGGAAGAGAAGGAAGGAAGAGAAGGAAGAGAAGGAAGGAAGAGAAGGAAGAGAAGGAAGGAAGAGAAGGAAGAGAAGGAAGAGAAGGGAAGGAAGGGAAGGAAGGGAAGGAAGGGAAGGAAGGAAGGAAGGAGACCCCAGCAGGGCAGGGAAAAACCCCAATTCTGTGGGAAAAATATGGAATTTTCCGGGCTGGAAAAGAAATTTTCCTCCCCCCCGCGTGGTGCTGGGATAAAGGCAGGGATGGATTTTCCAGGTGAAAAACGGGATCGGTGCCAGCACTGCCTCAGCTGTGATTAATCTGGGTAATGAATCCAATGAATGAATTAGTTCATCCTGGGGGTGGGACACGGGGGAGGCTGAGCTCTTCCAGGCCGGTGGCGTCATGGCTTTGGAGGTTTCCATCCTCTCCCGCGGATTTCATGGATTTGGGGAAGTTTTTCCTCCCTTTTCCCACTCCCGGGCTGGAGCTGAGGGAATTGGAGCCGAATTCCAGAGGGAATCTCCCGATTCCTGGGATCCGGCCCCAGCTGCGGGCACAGCCCAGCTGCAAATCCTGGGATTTGCGGGCTGGGAAAGGGCCGGGATCCCTGGAATTCCCAGGATTTGGGGTTCAGCGGTGGCAGCTGGAAATCAGCTGGATCCTACCTGGAGCAATCCCGGGAATTCCTCCTCCCTGCGCCTGGCACAGCCCGAGATCCCAAACCCCGCTGGCTTTTTGGGGAATTTTTGGAAGTCCAAAGAAGCGATGTCCAAATGCTGGGAGGAATTTCAATGGATTTCTCCCGTTTTGGTGGGAATTTCTCTGGATTTCCCCCATTTCAGTGGGAATTTCATTGGATTTTCCCCATTTCACTGGGAATTTCTCTGCATTTCCCGTTTCACTGGGAATTTCACTGATTTCCCCCATTTCAGAGGGAATTTCAATGGATTTCCCCCCGGTTGCAGCAGGAATCTCTTCCCCTCCCCTCTCCCGTTCCATCCTCCCTTTCCCTCTGTCCCAGGGTCCCCAATTCCCTTTTCCTGTCTCCTCTCCCCATTTTCCCGGGATCCTGATGGCATTCCCGGGGCTGTATCCATGCCTTTGTGCTCAGGCCGAGCTTCCCGAGCTGGCGCCGCTGGGAACAGCAGCTCCAAGGCTTTGGCAGCATCCAATTTGGGATGAGAACCCCAAAATCTTTGAATGGAACCCCAAAAATTTGGGCCGAGAACCGCAAAAATTTGGGATGATAACCCCAAAAATTTGGGATGAGAAGGGTTAGGTTAGGAACTTGAAAAATTTGGGCCTGGAACCCCAAAAATTTGGCTCAAAATCCCCCAAAAAACTACAGAGTCTAGGACCCCGAAACCCCGAGTCTAGAACCCCAACTTCTGAGCCCAGAAGCCCGAAACCCGAGTCGAGAAACCCGAAACCTGAGTCTGGAACCTCAAAATGCTGTGTCTGGAACCCCAGAACTCCGAGTCTAGAAGCAAAAAACCTGAGTTTGTAACCTTGAAAATTCTGCGTCTAAAAGCCCAAAAATTTGGGATGAGGAGGGTGAGGGTAGGAACCCAAAACTTTGGGCCTGGAACCCCCAAAAATTGGGATGAGAACCCCAAAAATTTGCAATGAGAAGGGTTCGGGTAGGATGCCCAAAAATTTGGGATGAGAACACCAAAAATTTGGGATGAGAAACCCAAAAATTTGGGATGAGAAGGGTTAGGGTAGGAACCCCAAAAATTTGGGCCTAGAACTCCAAAGAATTGGGCCTGGAACCACAAAAAATGAAGATAAAAACCCCAAAAATTTGGGCTTGGAACCCCAAAAAATTTGGGATGAGAAGGGTTAGGGTAGGAACCCTAAAATTTGGGCCTGGAACCCCAAAAATTTGGGCCGAGAAAACCAAAATTTTGGGCCGAGAACCCCAAAAATTTGGACCGAGAACCCTAAAAATTTGGGATGAGAACCCCAAAAATTTGGGCCTGGAACCCCAAAAAGTTGGGATGCGAACCCCCAAAATTTGGGATGCCTGGAACCCCCAAAATTTAAGATAAAAACACCAAAAATTTAAGTTAGGAACCCCAAAAAATTTGGCCTAGACCCCCCCCAAAAACTACAGAGTCTAGAACCCAAACACCGAGTCTAGAACCCCGAAACCTGAACCTAGAACCCCAAGTTCCGAACCTAGAACCCCAAGTTCAGAGTCTAGAACCCCAAAAACCAGAGAAGGAGTGAAGGAGGGAGGGAAGGAGGGAAGGAAGAGAAGGAAGAGAAGGAAGAGAAGGAAGGAAGAGAAGGAAGAGAAGGAAGGAAGAGAAGGAAGAGAAGGAAGGAAGAGAAGGAAGAGAAGGAAGAGAAGGGAAGGAAGGGAAGGAAGGGAAGGAAGGGAAGGAAGGAAGGAAGGAGACCCCAGCAGGGCAGGGAAAAACCCCAATTCTGTGGGAAAAATATGGAATTTTCCGGGCTGGAAAAGAAATTTTCCTCCCCCCCGCGCGGTGCTGGGATAAAGGCAGGGATGGATTTTCCAGGTGAAAAACGGGATCGGTCCCAGCTGTGATTAATCTGGGTAATTAATCCAATTAATGAATTAGTTCATCCTGGGGGTGGGACACGGGGGAGGCTGAGCTCTTCCAGGCCGGTGGCGTCATGGCTTTGGAGGTTTCCATCCTCTCCCGCAGATTTAATGGATTTGGGGAAGTTTTTCCTCCCTTTTCCCACTCCCGGGCTGGAGCTGAGGGAATTGGAGCCGAATTCCAGAGGGAATCTCCCGATTCCTGGGATCCGGCCCCAGCTGCGGGCACAACCCAGCTGCAAATCCTGGGATTTGCGGGCTGGGAAAGGGCCGGGATCCCTGGAATTCCCAGGATTTGGGGTTCAGCGGTGGTAGCTGGAAATCAGCTGGATCCTACCTGGAGCAATCCCGGGAATTCCTCCTCCTTGCGCCTGGCACAGCCCGAGATCCCAAACCCCGCTGGCTTTTTGGGGAATTTTTGGAAGTCCAAAGAAGCGATGTCCAAATGCTGGGAGGAATTTCAATGGATTTCTCCCGTTTTGGTGGGAATTTCTCTGGATTTCCCCCATTTCAGTGGGAATTTCATTGGATTTTCCCCATTTCACTGGGAATTTCTCTGGATTTCCCGTTTCACTGGGAATTTCACTGATTTCCCCCATTTCAGAGGGAATTTCAATGGATTTCCCCCCGGTTGCAGCAGGAATCTCTTCCCCTCCCCTCTCCCGTTCCATCCTCCCTTTCCCTCTGTCCCAGGGTCCCCAATTCCCTTTTCCTGTCTCCTCTCCCCATTTTCCCGGGATCCTGATGGCATTCCCGGGGCTGTATCCATGCCTTTGTGCTCAGGCCGAGCTTCCCGAGCTGGCGCCGCTGGGAACAGCAGCTCCAAGGGCTTTGGCAGCATCCAATTTGGGATGAGAACCCCAAAATCTTTGAATGGAACCCCAAAAATTTGGGCCGAGAACCCCAAAAATTTGGGATGATAACCCCAAAAATTTGGGATGAGAAGGGTTAGGTTAGGAACCCCAAAAATTTGGGCCTGGAACCCCAAAAATTTGGCTCCAAATCCCCCAAAAAACTACAGAGTCTAGGACCCCGAAACCCCGAGTCTAGAACCCCAACTTCTGAGCCCAGAACCCCGAAACCCGAGTCGAGAAACCCGAAACCTGAGTCTGGAACCTCAAAATGCTGTGTCTGGAACCCCAGAACTGCGAGTCTAGAAGCAAAAAACCTGAGTTTGTAACCTCGAAAATTCTGCGTCTAAAAGCCCAAAAATTTGGGATGAGGAGGGTGAGGGTAGGAACCCAAAACTTTGGGCCTGGAACCCCCAAAAATTGGGATGAGAACCCCAAAAATTTGCAATGAGAAGGGTTCGGGTAGGATGCCCAAAAATTTGGGATGAGAACACCAAAAATTTGGGATGAGAAACCCAAAAATTTGGGATGAGAAGGGTTAGGGTAGGAACCCCAAAAATTTGGGCCTAGAACTCCAAAGAATTGGGCCTGGAACCACAAAAAATGAAGATAAAAACCCCAAAAATTTGGGCTTGGAACCCCAAAAAATTTGGGATGAGAAGGGTTAGGGTAGGAACCCTAAAATTTGGGCCTGGAACCCCAAAAATTTGGGCCGAGAAAACCAAAACTTTGGGCCGAGAACCCCAAAACTTTGGGCCGAGAACCCTAAAAATTTGGGATGAGAACCTCAAAAATTTGGGCCTGGAACCCCAAAAAGTTGGGATGCGAACCCCCAAAATTTGGGATGCCTGGAACCCCCAAAATTTAAGATAAAAACACCAAAAATTTAAGTTAGGAACCCCAAAAAATTTGGCCGAGACCCCCCCCCCAAAAACTACAGAGTCTAGAACCCAAACACCGAGTCTAGAACCCGAACCTAGAACCCCGAAACCTGAACCTAGAACCCCAAGTTCCGAGTCTAGAACCCGAACCTAGAACCCCAAGTTCCGAGTCTAGAACCCCAAAAACCAGAGAAGGAGTGAAGGAGGGAGGGAAGGAGGGAAGGAAAGGAAGGAAGAGAAGGAAGAGAAGGAAGGAAGAGAAGGAAGAGAAGGAAGGAAGAGAAGGAAGAGAAGGAAGAGAAGGGAAGGAAGGGAAGGAAGGGAAGGAAGGGAAGGAAGGAAGGAAGGAGACCCCAGCAGGGCAGGGAAAAACCCCAGTTCTGTGGGAAAAATATGGAATATTCCGGGCTGGAAAAGAAATTTTCCTCCCCCCCGCGCGGTGCTGGGAGAAAGGCAGGGATGGATTTTCCAGGTGAAAAACGGGATCGGTGCCAGCACTGCCTCAGCTGTGATTAATCTGGGTAATTAATCCAATTAATGAATTAGTTCATCCTGGGGGTGGGACGGGGGGAGGCTGAGCTCTTCCAGGCCGGTGGCGTCATGGCTTTGGAGGTTTCCATCCTCTCCCGCGGATTTCATGGATTTGGGGAAGTTTTTCCTCCCTTTTCCCACTCCCGGGCTGGAGCTGAGGGAATTGGAGCCGAATTCCAGAGGGAATCTCCCGATTCCTGGGATCCGGCCCCAGCTGCGGGCACAGCCCAGCTGCAAATCCTGGGATTTGCGGGCTGGGAAAGGGCCGGGATCCCTGGAATTCCCAGGATTTGGGGTTCAGCGGTGGCAGCTGGAAATCAGCTGGATCCTACCTGGAGCAATCCCGGGAATTCCTCCTCCCTGCGCCTGGCACAGCCCGAGATCCCAAACCACGCTGGCTTTTTGGGGAATTTTTGGAAGTCCAAAGAAGCGATGTCCAAATGCTGGGAGGAATTTCAATGGATTTCTCCCGTTTTGGTGGGAATTTCTCTGGATTTCCCCCATTTCAGTGGGAATTTCATTGGATTTTCCCCATTTCACTGGGAATTTCTCTGGATTTCCCGTTTCACTGGGAATTTCACTGATTTCCCCCATTTCAGAGGGAATTTCAATGGATTTCCCCCCGGTTGCAGCAGGAATCTCTTCCCCTCCCCTCTCCCGTTCCATCCTCCCTTTCCCTCTGTCCCAGGGTCCCCAATTCCCTTTTCCTCTCTCCTCTCCCCATTTTCCCGGGATCCTGATGGCATTCCCGGGGCTGTATCCATGCCTTTGTGCTCAGGCCGAGCTTCCCGAGCTGGCACCGCTGGGAACAGCAGCTCCAAGGGCTTTGGCAGCATCCAATTTGGGATGAGAACCCCAAAATCTTTGAATGGAACCCCAAAAATTTGGGCCGAGAACCCCAAAAATTTGGGATGATAACCCCAAAAATTTGGGATGAGAAGGGTTAGGTTAGGAACCCCAAAAATCTGGGCCTGGAACCCCAAAAATTTGGCTCCAAATCCCCCAAAAAACTACAGAGTCTAGGACCCCGAAACCCCGAGTCTAGAACCCCAACTTCTGAGCCCAGAACCCCGAAACCCGAGTCGAGAAACCCGAAACCTGAGTCTGGAACCTCAAAATGCTGTGTCTGGAACCCCAGAACTGCGAGTCTAGAAGCAAAAAACCTGAGTTTGTAACCTCGAAAATTCTGCGTCTAAAAGCCCAAAAATTTGGGATGAGGAGGGTGAGGGTAGGAACCCAAAACTTTGGGCCTGGAACCCCCAAAACTTGGGATGAGAACCCCAAAAATTTGCAATGAGAAGGGTTTGGGTAGGATGCCCAAAAATTTGGGATGAGAACACCAAAAATTTGGGATGAGAAACCCAAAAATTTGGGATGAGAAGGGTTAGGGTAGGAACCCCAAAAATTTGGGCCTAGAACTCCAAAGAATTGGGCCTGGAACCACAAAAAATGAAGATAAAAACCCCAAAAATTTGGGCTTGGAACCCCAAAAAATTTGGGATGAGAAGGGTTAGGGTAGGAACCCTAAAATTTGGGCCTGGAACCCCAAAAATTTGGGCCGAGAAAACCAAAACTTTGGGCCGAGAACCCCAAAACTTTGGGCCGAGAACCCTAAAAATTTGGGATGAGAACCTCAAAAATTTGGGCCTGGAACCCCAAAAAGTTGGGATGCGAACCCCCAAAATTTGGGATGCCTGGAACCCCCAAAATTTAAGATAAAAACACCAAAAATTTAAGTTAGGAACCCCAAAAAATTTGGCCGAGACCCCCCCCCCAAAAACTACAGAGTCTAGAACCCAAACACCGAGTCTAGAACCCGAACCTAGAACCCCGAAACCTGAACCTAGAACCCCAAGTTCCGAGTCTAGAACCCGAACCTAGAACCCCAAGTTCCGAGTCTAGAACCCCAAAAACCAGAGAAGGAGTGAAGGAGGGAGGGAAGGAGGGAAGGAAAGGAAGGAAGAGAAGGAAGAGAAGGAAGGAAGAGAAGGAAGAGAAGGAAGGAAGAGAAGGAAGAGAAGGAAGAGAAGGGAAGGAAGGGAAGGAAGGGAAGGAAGGGAAGGAAGGAAGGAAGGAGACCCCAGCAGGGCAGGGAAAAACCCCAGTTCTGTGGGAAAAATATGGAATTTTCCGGGCTGGAAAAGAAATTTTCCTCCCCCCCGCGCGGTGCTGGGAGAAAGGCAGGGATGGATTTTCCAGGTGAAAAACGGGATCGGTGCCAGCACTGCCTCAGCTGTGATTAATCTGGGTAATTAATCCAATGAATGAATTAGTTCATCCTGGGGGTGGGACGGGGGGAGGCTGAGCTCTTCCAGGCCGGTGGCGTCATGGCTTTGGAGGTTTCCATCCTCTCCCGCGGATTTCATGGATTTGGGGAAGTTTTTCCTCCCTTTTCCCACTCCCGGGCTGGAGCTGAGGGAATTGGAGCCGAATTCCAGAGGGAATCTCCCGATTCCTGGGATCCGGCCCCAGCTGCGGGCACAGCCCAGCTGCAAATCCTGGGATTTGCGGGCTGGGAAAGGGCCGGGATCCCTGGAATTCCCAGGATTTGGGGTTCAGCGGTGGCAGCTGGAAATCAGCTGGATCCTACCTGGAGCAATCCCGGGAATTCCTCCTCCCTGCGCCTGGCACAGCCCGAGATCCCAAACCACGCTGGCTTTTTGGGGAATTTTTGGAAGTCCAAAGAAGCGATGTCCAAATGCTGGGAGGAATTTCAATGGATTTCTCCCGTTTTGGTGGGAATTTCTCTGGATTTCCCCCATTTCAGTGGGAATTTCATTGGATTTTCCCCATTTCACTGGGAATTTCTCTGGATTTCCCGTTTCACTGGGAATTTCACTGATTTCCCCCATTTCAGAGGGAATTTCAATGGATTTCCCCCCGGTTGCAGCAGGAATCTCTTCCCCTCCCCTCTCCCGTTCCATCCTCCCTTTCCCTCTGTCCCAGGGTCCCCAATTCCCTTTTCCTGTCTCCTCTCCCCATTTTCCCGGGATCCTGATGGCATTCCCGGGGCTGTATCCATGCCTTTGTGCTCAGGCCGAGCTTCCCGAGCTGGCGCCGCTGGGAACAGCAGCTCCAAGGGCTTTGGCAGCATCCAATTTGGGATGAGAACCCCAAAATCTTTGAATGGAACCCCAAAAATTTGGGCCGAGAACCGCAAAAATTTGGGATGATAACCCCAAAAATTTGGGATGAGAAGGGTTAGGTTAGGAACTTGAAAAATTTGGGCCTGGAACCCCAAAAATTTGGCTCAAAATCCCCCAAAAAACTACAGAGTCTAGGACCCCGAAACCCCGAGTCTAGAACCCCAACTTCTGAGCCCAGAAGCCCGAAACCCGAGTCGAGAAACCCGAAACCTGAGTCTGGAACCTCAAAATGCTGTGTCTGGAACCCCAGAACTGCGAGTCTAGAAGCAAAAAACCTGAGTTTGTAACCTCGAAAATTCTGCGTCTAAAAGCCCAAAAATTTGGGATGAGGAGGGTGAGGGTAGGAACCCAAAACTTTGGGCCTGGAACCCCCAAAACTTGGGATGAGAACCCCAAAAATTTGGGATGAGAACCCCAAAAATTAGGGCCTGGAACCCCAAAAAGTTGGGATGCGAACCCCCAAAATTTGGGATGCCTGGAACCCCCAAAATTTAAGATAAAAACACCAAAAATTTAAGTTAGGAACCCCAAAAAATTTGGCCTAGACCCCCCCTAAAACTACAGAGTCTAGAACCCAAACACCGAGTCTAGAACCCGAACCTAGAACCCCGAAACATGAACCTAGAACCCCAAGTCCCGAGTCTAGAACCCGAACCTAGAACCCCAAGTTCCGAGTCTAGAACCCGAACCTAGAACCCCAAGTTCTGAGTCTAGAACCCCAAAAACCAGAGAAGGAGTGAAGGAGGGAGGGAAGGAGGGAAGGAAGAGAAGGAAGAGAAGGAAGAGAAGGAAGGAAGAGAAGGAAGAGAAGGAAGGAAGAGAAGGAAGGAAGGAAGGAAGAGAAGGAAGAGAAGGAAGAGAAGGGAAGGAAGGGAAGGAAGGGAAGGAAGGGAAGGAAGGAAGGAAGGAGACCCCAGCAGGGCAGGGAAAAACCCCAATTCTGTGGGAAAAATATGGAATTTTCCGGGCTGGAAAAGAAATTTTCCTCCCCCCCGCGCGGTGCTGGGATAAAGGCAGGGATGGATTTTCCAGGTGAAAAACGGGATCGGTCCCAGCACTGCCTCAGCTGTGATTAATCTGGGTAATTAATCCAATTAATGAATTAGTTCATCCTGGGGGTGGGACACGGGGGAGGCTGAGCTCTTCCAGGCCGGTGGCGTCATGGCTTTGGAGGTTTCCATCCTCTCCCGCGGATTTCATGGATTTGGGGAAGTTTTTCCTCCCTTTTCCCACTCCCGGGCTGGAGCTGAGGGAATTGGAGCCGAATTCCAGAGGGAATCTCCCGATTCCTGGGATCCGGCCCCAGCTGCGGGCACAGCCCAGCTGCAAATCCTGGGATTTGCGGGCTGGGAAAGGGCCGGGATCCCTGGAATTCCCAGGATTTGGGGTTCAGCGGTGGCAGCTGGAAATCAGCTGGATCCTACCTGGAGCAATCCCGGGAATTCCTCCTCACTGCGCCTGGCACAGCCCGAGATCCCAAACCCCGCTGGCTTTTTGGGGAATTTTTGGAAGTCCAAAGAAAGCGATGTCCAAATGCTGGGAGGAATTTCAATGGATTTCTCCCGTTTTGGTGGGAATTTCTCTGGATTTCCCCCATTTCAGTGGGAATTTCATTGGATTTTCCCCATTTCACTGGGAATTTCTCTGGATTTCCCGTTTCACTGGGAATTTCACTGATTTCCCCCATTTCAGAGGGAATTTCAATGGATTTCCCCCCGGTTGCAGCAGGAATCTCTTCCCCTCCCCTCTCCCGTTCCATCCTCCCTTTCCCTCTGTCCCAGGGTCCCCAATTCCCTTTTCCTCTCTCCTCTCCCCATTTTCCCGGGATCCTGATGGCATTCCCGGGGCTGTATCCATGCCTTTGTGCTCAGGCCGAGCTTCCCGAGCTGGCGCCGCTGGGAACAGCAGCTCCAAGGGCTTTGGCAGCATCCAATTTGGGATGAGAACCCCAAAATCTTTGAATGGAACCCCAAAAATTTGGGCCGAGAACCCCAAAAATTTGGGATGATAACCCCAAAAATTTGGGATGAGAAGGGTTAGGTTAGGAACCCCAAAAATTTGGGCCTGGAACCCCAAAAATTTGGCTCCAAATCCCCCAAAAAACTACAGAGTCTAGGACCCCGAAACCCCGAGTCTAGAACCCCAACTTCTGAGCCCAGAAGCCCGAAACCCGAGTCGAGAAACCCGAAACCTGAGTCTGGAACCTCAAAATGCTGTGTCTGGAACCCCAGAACTCCGAGTCTAGAAGCAAAAAACCTGAGTTTGTAACCTCGAAAATTCTGCGTCTAAAAGCCCAAAAATTTGGGATGAGGAGGGTGAGGGTAGGAACCCAAAACTTTGGGCCTGGAACCCCCAAAAATTGGGATGAGAACCCCAAAAATTTGCAATGAGAAGGGTTTGGGTAGGATGCCCAAAAATTTGGGATGAGAACACCAAAAATTTGGGATGAGAAACCCAAAAATTTGGGATGAGAAGGGTTAGGGTAGGAACCCCAAAAATTTGGGCCTAGAACTCCAAAGAATTGGGCCTGGAACCACAAAAAATGAAGATAAAAACCCCAAAAATTTGGGCTTGGAACCCCAAAAAATTTGGGATGAGAAGGGTTAGGGTAGGAACCCTAAAATTTGGGCCTGGAACCCCAAAAATTTGGGCCGAGAAAACCAAAACTTTGGGCCGAGAACCCCAAAACTTTGGGCCGAGAACCCTAAAAATTTGGGATGAGAACCTCAAAAATTTGGGCCTGGAACCCCAAAAAGTTGGGATGCGAACCCCCAAAATTTGGGATGCCTGGAACCCCCAAAATTTAAGATAAAAACACCAAAAATTTAAGTTAGGAACCCCAAAAAATTTGGCCGAGACCCCCCCCCCAAAAACTACAGAGTCTAGAACCCAAACACCGAGTCTAGAACCCGAACCTAGAACCCCGAAACCTGAACCTAGAACCCCAAGTTCCGAGTCTAGAACCCGAACCTAGAACCCCAAGTTCCGAGTCTAGAACCCCAAAAACCAGAGAAGGAGTGAAGGAGGGAGGGAAGGAGGGAAGGAAAGGAAGGAAGAGAAGGAAGAGAAGGAAGGAAGAGAAGGAAGAGAAGGAAGGAAGAGAAGGAAGAGAAGGAAGAGAAGGGAAGGAAGGGAAGGAAGGGAAGGAAGGGAAGGAAGGAAGGAAGGAGACCCCAGCAGGGCAGGGAAAAACCCCAGTTCTGTGGGAAAAATATGGAATTTTCCGGGCTGGAAAAGAAATTTTCCTCCCCCCCGCGCGGTGCTGGGAGAAAGGCAGGGATGGATTTTCCAGGTGAAAAACGGGATCGGTGCCAGCACTGCCTCAGCTGTGATTAATCTGGGTAATTAATCCAATTAATGAATTAGTTCATCCTGGGGGTGGGACGGGGGGAGGCTGAGCTCTTCCAGGCCGGTGGCGTCATGGCTTTGGAGGTTTCCATCCTCTCCCGCGGATTTCATGGATTTGGGGAAGTTTTTCCTCCCTTTTCCCACTCCCGGGCTGGAGCTGAGGGAATTGGAGCCGAATTCCAGAGGGAATCTCCCGATTCCTGGGATCCGGCCCCAGCTGCGGGCACAGCCCAGCTGCAAATCCTGGGATTTGCGGGCTGGGAAAGGGCCGGGATCCCTGGAATTCCCAGGATTTGGGGTTCAGCGGTGGCAGCTGGAAATCAGCTGGATCCTACCTGGAGCAATCCCGGGAATTCCTCCTCCCTGCGCCTGGCACAGCCCGAGATCCCAAACCACGCTGGCTTTTTGGGGAATTTTTGGAAGTCCAAAGAAGCGATGTCCAAATGCTGGGAGGAATTTCAATGGATTTCTCCCGTTTTGGTGGGAATTTCTCTGGATTTCCCCCATTTCAGTGGGAATTTCATTGGATTTTCCCCATTTCACTGGGAATTTCTCTGGATTTCCCGTTTCACTGGGAATTTCACTGATTTCCCCCATTTCAGAGGGAATTTCAATGGATTTCCCCCCGGTTGCAGCAGGAATCTCTTCCCCTCCCCTCTCCCGTTCCATCCTCCCTTTCCCTCTGTCCCAGGGTCCCCAATTCCCTTTTCCTGTCTCCTCTCCCCATTTTCCCGGGATCCTGATGGCATTCCCGGGGCTGTATCCATGCCTTTGTGCTCAGGCCGAGCTTCCCGAGCTGGCGCCGCTGGGAACAGCAGCTCCAAGGGCTTTGGCAGCATCCAATTTGGGATGAGAACCCCAAAATCTTTGAATGGAACCCCAAAAATTTGGGCCGAGAACCGCAAAAATTTGGGATGATAACCCCAAAAATTTGGGATGAGAAGGGTTAGGTTAGGAACTTGAAAAATTTGGGCCTGGAACCCCAAAAATTTGGCTCAAAATCCCCCAAAAAACTACAGAGTCTAGGACCCCGAAACCCCGAGTCTAGAACCCCAACTTCTGAGCCCAGAAGCCCGAAACCCGAGTCGAGAAACCCGAAACCTGAGTCTGGAACCTCAAAATGCTGTGTCTGGAACCCCAGAACTGCGAGTCTAGAAGCAAAAAACCTGAGTTTGTAACCTCGAAAATTCTGCGTCTAAAAGCCCAAAAATTTGGGATGAGGAGGGTGAGGGTAGGAACCCAAAACTTTGGGCCTGGAACCCCCAAAACTTGGGATGAGAACCCCAAAAATTTGGGATGAGAACCCCAAAAATTAGGGCCTGGAACCCCAAAAAGTTGGGATGCGAACCCCCAAAATTTGGGATGCCTGGAACCCCCAAAATTTAAGATAAAAACACCAAAAATTTAAGTTAGGAACCCCAAAAAATTTGGCCTAGACCCCCCCTAAAACTACAGAGTCTAGAACCCAAACACCGAGTCTAGAACCCGAACCTAGAACCCCGAAACATGAACCTAGAACCCCAAGTCCCGAGTCTAGAACCCGAACCTAGAACCCCAAGTTCCGAGTCTAGAACCCGAACCTAGAACCCCAAGTTCTGAGTCTAGAACCCCAAAAACCAGAGAAGGAGTGAAGGAGGGAGGGAAGGAGGGAAGGAAGAGAAGGAAGAGAAGGAAGAGAAGGAAGGAAGAGAAGGAAGAGAAGGAAGGAAGAGAAGGAAGGAAGGAAGGAAGAGAAGGAAGAGAAGGAAGAGAAGGGAAGGAAGGGAAGGAAGGGAAGGAAGGGAAGGAAGGAAGGAAGGAGACCCCAGCAGGGCAGGGAAAAACCCCAATTCTGTGGGAAAAATATGGAATTTTCCGGGCTGGAAAAGAAATTTTCCTCCCCCCCGCGCGGTGCTGGGATAAAGGCAGGGATGGATTTTCCAGGTGAAAAACGGGATCGGTCCCAGCACTGCCTCAGCTGTGATTAATCTGGGTAATGAATCCAATGAATGAATTAGTTCATCCTGGGGGTGGGACACGGGGGAGGCTGAGCTCTTCCAGGCCGGTGGCGTCATGGCTTTGGAGGTTTCCATCCTCTCCCGCGGATTTCATGGATTTGGGGAAGTTTTTCCTCCCTTTTCCCACTCCCGGGCTGGAGCTGAGGGAATTGGAGCCGAATTCCAGAGGGAATCTCCCGATTCCTGGGATCCGGCCCCAGCTGCGGGCACAGCCCAGCTGCAAATCCTGGGATTTGCGGGCTGGGAAAGGGCCGGGATCCCTGGAATTCCCAGGATTTGGGGTTCAGCGGTGGCAGCTGGAAATCAGCTGGATCCTACCTGGAGCAATCCCGGGAATTCCTCCTCACTGCGCCTGGCACAGCCCGAGATCCCAAACCCCGCTGGCTTTTTGGGGAATTTTTGGAAGTCCAAAGAAAGCGATGTCCAAATGCTGGGAGGAATTTCAATGGATTTCTCCCGTTTTGGTGGGAATTTCTCTGGATTTCCCCCATTTCAGTGGGAATTTCATTGGATTTTCCCCATTTCACTGGGAATTTCTCTGGATTTCCCGTTTCACTGGGAATTTCACTGATTTCCCCCATTTCAGAGGGAATTTCAATGGATTTCCCCCCGGTTGCAGCAGGAATCTCTTCCCCTCCCCTCTCCCGTTCCATCCTCCCTTTCCCTCTGTCCCAGGGTCCCCAATTCCCTTTTCCTCTCTCCTCTCCCCATTTTCCCGGGATCCTGATGGCATTCCCGGGGCTGTATCCATGCCTTTGTGCTCAGGCCGAGCTTCCCGAGCTGGCGCCGCTGGGAACAGCAGCTCCAAGGGCTTTGGCAGCATCCAATTTGGGATGAGAACCCCAAAATCTTTGAATGGAACCCCAAAAATTTGGGCCGAGAACCGCAAAAATTTGGGATGATAACCCCAAAAATTTGGGATGAGAAGGGTTAGGTTAGGAACTTGAAAAATTTGGGCCTGGAACCCCAAAAATTTGGCTCAAAATCCCCCAAAAAACTACAGAGTCTAGGACCCCGAAACCCCGAGTCTAGAACCCCAACTTCTGAGCCCAGAAGCCCGAAACCCGAGTCGAGAAACCCGAAACCTGAGTCTGGAACCTCAAAATGCTGTGTCTGGAACCCCAGAACTGCGAGTCTAGAAGCAAAAAACCTGAGTTTGTAACCTTGAAAATTCTGCGTCTAAAAGCCCAAAAATTTGGGATGAGGAGGGTGAGGGTAGGAACCCAAAACTTTGGGCCTGGAACCCCCAAAAATTGGGATGAGAACCCCAAAAATTTGCAATGAGAAGGGTTCGGGTAGGATGCCCAAAAATTTGGGATGAGAACACCAAAAATTTGGGATGAGAAACCCAAAAATTTGGGATGAGAAGGGTTAGGGTAGGAACCCCAAAAATTTGGGCCTAGAACTCCAAAGAATTGGGCCTGGAACCACAAAAAATGAAGATAAAAACCCCAAAAATTTGGGCTTGGAACCCCAAAAAATTTGGGATGAGAAGGGTTAGGGTAGGAACCCTAAAATTTGGGCCTGGAACCCCAAAAATTTGGGCCGAGAAAACCAAAATTTTGGGCCGAGAACCCCAAAAATTTGGACCGAGAACCCTAAAAATTTGGGATGAGAACCCCAAAAATTTGGGCCTGGAACCCCAAAAAGTTGGGATGCGAACCCCCAAAATTTGGGATGCCTGGAACCCCCAAAATTTAAGATAAAAACACCAAAAATTTAAGTTAGGAACCCCAAAAAATTTGGCCTAGACCCCCCCCAAAAACTACAGAGTCTAGAACCCAAACACCGAGTCTAGAACCCCGAAACCTGAACCTAGAACCCCAAGTTCCGAACCTAGAACCCCAAGTTCAGAGTCTAGAACCCCAAAAACCAGAGAAGGAGTGAAGGAGGGAGGGAAGGAGGGAAGGAAGAGAAGGAAGAGAAGGAAGAGAAGGAAGGAAGAGAAGGAAGAGAAGGAAGGAAGAGAAGGAAGAGAAGGAAGGAAGAGAAGGAAGAGAAGGAAGAGAAGGGAAGGAAGGGAAGGAAGGGAAGGAAGGGAAGGAAGGAAGGAAGGAGACCCCAGCAGGGCAGGGAAAAACCCCAATTCTGTGGGAAAAATATGGAATTTTCCGGGCTGGAAAAGAAATTTTCCTCCCCCCCGCGCGGTGCTGGGATAAAGGCAGGGATGGATTTTCCAGGTGAAAAACGGGATCGGTCCCAGCTGTGATTAATCTGGGTAATTAATCCAATTAATGAATTAGTTCATCCTGGGGGTGGGACACGGGGGAGGCTGAGCTCTTCCAGGCCGGTGGCGTCATGGCTTTGGAGGTTTCCATCCTCTCCCGCAGATTTAATGGATTTGGGGAAGTTTTTCCTCCCTTTTCCCACTCCCGGGCTGGAGCTGAGGGAATTGGAGCCGAATTCCAGAGGGAATCTCCCGATTCCTGGGATCCGGCCCCAGCTGCGGGCACAACCCAGCTGCAAATCCTGGGATTTGCGGGCTGGGAAAGGGCCGGGATCCCTGGAATTCCCAGGATTTGGGGTTCAGCGGTGGTAGCTGGAAATCAGCTGGATCCTACCTGGAGCAATCCCGGGAATTCCTCCTCCTTGCGCCTGGCACAGCCCGAGATCCCAAACCCCGCTGGCTTTTTGGGGAATTTTTGGAAGTCCAAAGAAGCGATGTCCAAATGCTGGGAGGAATTTCAATGGATTTCTCCCGTTTTGGTGGGAATTTCTCTGGATTTCCCCCATTTCAGTGGGAATTTCATTGGATTTTCCCCATTTCACTGGGAATTTCTCTGGATTTCCCGTTTCACTGGGAATTTCACTGATTTCCCCCATTTCAGAGGGAATTTCAATGGATTTCCCCCCGGTTGCAGCAGGAATCTCTTCCCCTCCCCTCTCCCGTTCCATCCTCCCTTTCCCTCTGTCCCAGGGTCCCCAATTCCCTTTTCCTGTCTCCTCTCCCCATTTTCCCGGGATCCTGATGGCATTCCCGGGGCTGTATCCATGCCTTTGTGCTCAGGCCGAGCTTCCCGAGCTGGCGCCGCTGGGAACAGCAGCTCCAAGGGCTTTGGCAGCATCCAATTTGGGATGAGAACCCCAAAATCTTTGAATGGAACCCCAAAAATTTGGGCCGAGAACCCCAAAAATTTGGGATGATAACCCCAAAAATTTGGGATGAGAAGGGTTAGGTTAGGAACCCCAAAAATTTGGGCCTGGAACCCCAAAAATTTGGCTCCAAATCCCCCAAAAAACTACAGAGTCTAGGACCCCGAAACCCCGAGTCTAGAACCCCAACTTCTGAGCCCAGAACCCCGAAACCCGAGTCGAGAAACCCGAAACCTGAGTCTGGAACCTCAAAATGCTGTGTCTGGAACCCCAGAACTGCGAGTCTAGAAGCAAAAAACCTGAGTTTGTAACCTCGAAAATTCTGCGTCTAAAAGCCCAAAAATTTGGGATGAGGAGGGTGAGGGTAGGAACCCAAAACTTTGGGCCTGGAACCCCCAAAAATTGGGATGAGAACCCCAAAAATTTGCAATGAGAAGGGTTCGGGTAGGATGCCCAAAAATTTGGGATGAGAACACCAAAAATTTGGGATGAGAAACCCAAAAATTTGGGATGAGAAGGGTTAGGGTAGGAACCCCAAAAATTTGGGCCTAGAACTCCAAAGAATTGGGCCTGGAACCACAAAAAATGAAGATAAAAACCCCAAAAATTTGGGCTTGGAACCCCAAAAAATTTGGGATGAGAAGGGTTAGGGTAGGAACCCTAAAATTTGGGCCTGGAACCCCAAAAATTTGGGCCGAGAAAACCAAAACTTTGGGCCGAGAACCCCAAAACTTTGGGCCGAGAACCCTAAAAATTTGGGATGAGAACCTCAAAAATTTGGGCCTGGAACCCCAAAAAGTTGGGATGCGAACCCCCAAAATTTGGGATGCCTGGAACCCCCAAAATTTAAGATAAAAACACCAAAAATTTAAGTTAGGAACCCCAAAAAATTTGGCCGAGACCCCCCCCCCAAAAACTACAGAGTCTAGAACCCAAACACCGAGTCTAGAACCCGAACCTAGAACCCCGAAACCTGAACCTAGAACCCCAAGTTCCGAGTCTAGAACCCGAACCTAGAACCCCAAGTTCCGAGTCTAGAACCCCAAAAACCAGAGAAGGAGTGAAGGAGGGAGGGAAGGAGGGAAGGAAAGGAAGGAAGAGAAGGAAGAGAAGGAAGGAAGAGAAGGAAGAGAAGGAAGGAAGAGAAGGAAGAGAAGGAAGAGAAGGGAAGGAAGGGAAGGAAGGGAAGGAAGGGAAGGAAGGAAGGAAGGAGACCCCAGCAGGGCAGGGAAAAACCCCAGTTCTGTGGGAAAAATATGGAATATTCCGGGCTGGAAAAGAAATTTTCCTCCCCCCCGCGCGGTGCTGGGAGAAAGGCAGGGATGGATTTTCCAGGTGAAAAACGGGATCGGTGCCAGCACTGCCTCAGCTGTGATTAATCTGGGTAATTAATCCAATTAATGAATTAGTTCATCCTGGGGGTGGGACGGGGGGAGGCTGAGCTCTTCCAGGCCGGTGGCGTCATGGCTTTGGAGGTTTCCATCCTCTCCCGCGGATTTCATGGATTTGGGGAAGTTTTTCCTCCCTTTTCCCACTCCCGGGCTGGAGCTGAGGGAATTGGAGCCGAATTCCAGAGGGAATCTCCCGATTCCTGGGATCCGGCCCCAGCTGCGGGCACAGCCCAGCTGCAAATCCTGGGATTTGCGGGCTGGGAAAGGGCCGGGATCCCTGGAATTCCCAGGATTTGGGGTTCAGCGGTGGCAGCTGGAAATCAGCTGGATCCTACCTGGAGCAATCCCGGGAATTCCTCCTCCCTGCGCCTGGCACAGCCCGAGATCCCAAACCACGCTGGCTTTTTGGGGAATTTTTGGAAGTCCAAAGAAGCGATGTCCAAATGCTGGGAGGAATTTCAATGGATTTCTCCCGTTTTGGTGGGAATTTCTCTGGATTTCCCCCATTTCAGTGGGAATTTCATTGGATTTTCCCCATTTCACTGGGAATTTCTCTGGATTTCCCGTTTCACTGGGAATTTCACTGATTTCCCCCATTTCAGAGGGAATTTCAATGGATTTCCCCCCGGTTGCAGCAGGAATCTCTTCCCCTCCCCTCTCCCGTTCCATCCTCCCTTTCCCTCTGTCCCAGGGTCCCCAATTCCCTTTTCCTCTCTCCTCTCCCCATTTTCCCGGGATCCTGATGGCATTCCCGGGGCTGTATCCATGCCTTTGTGCTCAGGCCGAGCTTCCCGAGCTGGCACCGCTGGGAACAGCAGCTCCAAGGGCTTTGGCAGCATCCAATTTGGGATGAGAACCCCAAAATCTTTGAATGGAACCCCAAAAATTTGGGCCGAGAACCCCAAAAATTTGGGATGATAACCCCAAAAATTTGGGATGAGAAGGGTTAGGTTAGGAACCCCAAAAATCTGGGCCTGGAACCCCAAAAATTTGGCTCCAAATCCCCCAAAAAACTACAGAGTCTAGGACCCCGAAACCCCGAGTCTAGAACCCCAACTTCTGAGCCCAGAACCCCGAAACCCGAGTCGAGAAACCCGAAACCTGAGTCTGGAACCTCAAAATGCTGTGTCTGGAACCCCAGAACTGCGAGTCTAGAAGCAAAAAACCTGAGTTTGTAACCTCGAAAATTCTGCGTCTAAAAGCCCAAAAATTTGGGATGAGGAGGGTGAGGGTAGGAACCCAAAACTTTGGGCCTGGAACCCCCAAAACTTGGGATGAGAACCCCAAAAATTTGCAATGAGAAGGGTTTGGGTAGGATGCCCAAAAATTTGGGATGAGAACACCAAAAATTTGGGATGAGAAACCCAAAAATTTGGGATGAGAAGGGTTAGGGTAGGAACCCCAAAAATTTGGGCCTAGAACTCCAAAGAATTGGGCCTGGAACCACAAAAAATGAAGATAAAAACCCCAAAAATTTGGGCTTGGAACCCCAAAAAATTTGGGATGAGAAGGGTTAGGGTAGGAACCCTAAAATTTGGGCCTGGAACCCCAAAAATTTGGGCCGAGAAAACCAAAACTTTGGGCCGAGAACCCCAAAACTTTGGGCCGAGAACCCTAAAAATTTGGGATGAGAACCTCAAAAATTTGGGCCTGGAACCCCAAAAAGTTGGGATGCGAACCCCCAAAATTTGGGATGCCTGGAACCCCCAAAATTTAAGATAAAAACACCAAAAATTTAAGTTAGGAACCCCAAAAAATTTGGCCGAGACCCCCCCCCCAAAAACTACAGAGTCTAGAACCCAAACACCGAGTCTAGAACCCGAACCTAGAACCCCGAAACCTGAACCTAGAACCCCAAGTTCCGAGTCTAGAACCCGAACCTAGAACCCCAAGTTCCGAGTCTAGAACCCCAAAAACCAGAGAAGGAGTGAAGGAGGGAGGGAAGGAGGGAAGGAAAGGAAGGAAGAGAAGGAAGAGAAGGAAGGAAGAGAAGGAAGAGAAGGAAGGAAGAGAAGGAAGAGAAGGAAGAGAAGGGAAGGAAGGGAAGGAAGGGAAGGAAGGGAAGGAAGGAAGGAAGGAGACCCCAGCAGGGCAGGGAAAAACCCCAGTTCTGTGGGAAAAATATGGAATTTTCCGGGCTGGAAAAGAAATTTTCCTCCCCCCCGCGCGGTGCTGGGAGAAAGGCAGGGATGGATTTTCCAGGTGAAAAACGGGATCGGTGCCAGCACTGCCTCAGCTGTGATTAATCTGGGTAATTAATCCAATGAATGAATTAGTTCATCCTGGGGGTGGGACGGGGGGAGGCTGAGCTCTTCCAGGCCGGTGGCGTCATGGCTTTGGAGGTTTCCATCCTCTCCCGCGGATTTCATGGATTTGGGGAAGTTTTTCCTCCCTTTTCCCACTCCCGGGCTGGAGCTGAGGGAATTGGAGCCGAATTCCAGAGGGAATCTCCCGATTCCTGGGATCCGGCCCCAGCTGCGGGCACAGCCCAGCTGCAAATCCTGGGATTTGCGGGCTGGGAAAGGGCCGGGATCCCTGGAATTCCCAGGATTTGGGGTTCAGCGGTGGCAGCTGGAAATCAGCTGGATCCTACCTGGAGCAATCCCGGGAATTCCTCCTCCCTGCGCCTGGCACAGCCCGAGATCCCAAACCACGCTGGCTTTTTGGGGAATTTTTGGAAGTCCAAAGAAGCGATGTCCAAATGCTGGGAGGAATTTCAATGGATTTCTCCCGTTTTGGTGGGAATTTCTCTGGATTTCCCCCATTTCAGTGGGAATTTCATTGGATTTTCCCCATTTCACTGGGAATTTCTCTGGATTTCCCGTTTCACTGGGAATTTCACTGATTTCCCCCATTTCAGAGGGAATTTCAATGGATTTCCCCCCGGTTGCAGCAGGAATCTCTTCCCCTCCCCTCTCCCGTTCCATCCTCCCTTTCCCTCTGTCCCAGGGTCCCCAATTCCCTTTTCCTGTCTCCTCTCCCCATTTTCCCGGGATCCTGATGGCATTCCCGGGGCTGTATCCATGCCTTTGTGCTCAGGCCGAGCTTCCCGAGCTGGCGCCGCTGGGAACAGCAGCTCCAAGGGCTTTGGCAGCATCCAATTTGGGATGAGAACCCCAAAATCTTTGAATGGAACCCCAAAAATTTGGGCCGAGAACCGCAAAAATTTGGGATGATAACCCCAAAAATTTGGGATGAGAAGGGTTAGGTTAGGAACTTGAAAAATTTGGGCCTGGAACCCCAAAAATTTGGCTCAAAATCCCCCAAAAAACTACAGAGTCTAGGACCCCGAAACCCCGAGTCTAGAACCCCAACTTCTGAGCCCAGAAGCCCGAAACCCGAGTCGAGAAACCCGAAACCTGAGTCTGGAACCTCAAAATGCTGTGTCTGGAACCCCAGAACTGCGAGTCTAGAAGCAAAAAACCTGAGTTTGTAACCTCGAAAATTCTGCGTCTAAAAGCCCAAAAATTTGGGATGAGGAGGGTGAGGGTAGGAACCCAAAACTTTGGGCCTGGAACCCCCAAAACTTGGGATGAGAACCCCAAAAATTTGGGATGAGAACCCCAAAAATTAGGGCCTGGAACCCCAAAAAGTTGGGATGCGAACCCCCAAAATTTGGGATGCCTGGAACCCCCAAAATTTAAGATAAAAACACCAAAAATTTAAGTTAGGAACCCCAAAAAATTTGGCCTAGACCCCCCCTAAAACTACAGAGTCTAGAACCCAAACACCGAGTCTAGAACCCGAACCTAGAACCCCGAAACATGAACCTAGAACCCCAAGTCCCGAGTCTAGAACCCGAACCTAGAACCCCAAGTTCCGAGTCTAGAACCCGAACCTAGAACCCCAAGTTCTGAGTCTAGAACCCCAAAAACCAGAGAAGGAGTGAAGGAGGGAGGGAAGGAGGGAAGGAAGAGAAGGAAGAGAAGGAAGAGAAGGAAGGAAGAGAAGGAAGAGAAGGAAGGAAGAGAAGGAAGGAAGGAAGGAAGAGAAGGAAGAGAAGGAAGAGAAGGGAAGGAAGGGAAGGAAGGGAAGGAAGGGAAGGAAGGAAGGAAGGAGACCCCAGCAGGGCAGGGAAAAACCCCAATTCTGTGGGAAAAATATGGAATTTTCCGGGCTGGAAAAGAAATTTTCCTCCCCCCCGCGCGGTGCTGGGATAAAGGCAGGGATGGATTTTCCAGGTGAAAAACGGGATCGGTCCCAGCACTGCCTCAGCTGTGATTAATCTGGGTAATTAATCCAATTAATGAATTAGTTCATCCTGGGGGTGGGACACGGGGGAGGCTGAGCTCTTCCAGGCCGGTGGCGTCATGGCTTTGGAGGTTTCCATCCTCTCCCGCGGATTTCATGGATTTGGGGAAGTTTTTCCTCCCTTTTCCCACTCCCGGGCTGGAGCTGAGGGAATTGGAGCCGAATTCCAGAGGGAATCTCCCGATTCCTGGGATCCGGCCCCAGCTGCGGGCACAGCCCAGCTGCAAATCCTGGGATTTGCGGGCTGGGAAAGGGCCGGGATCCCTGGAATTCCCAGGATTTGGGGTTCAGCGGTGGCAGCTGGAAATCAGCTGGATCCTACCTGGAGCAATCCCGGGAATTCCTCCTCACTGCGCCTGGCACAGCCCGAGATCCCAAACCCCGCTGGCTTTTTGGGGAATTTTTGGAAGTCCAAAGAAAGCGATGTCCAAATGCTGGGAGGAATTTCAATGGATTTCTCCCGTTTTGGTGGGAATTTCTCTGGATTTCCCCCATTTCAGTGGGAATTTCATTGGATTTTCCCCATTTCACTGGGAATTTCTCTGGATTTCCCGTTTCACTGGGAATTTCACTGATTTCCCCCATTTCAGAGGGAATTTCAATGGATTTCCCCCCGGTTGCAGCAGGAATCTCTTCCCCTCCCCTCTCCCGTTCCATCCTCCCTTTCCCTCTGTCCCAGGGTCCCCAATTCCCTTTTCCTCTCTCCTCTCCCCATTTTCCCGGGATCCTGATGGCATTCCCGGGGCTGTATCCATGCCTTTGTGCTCAGGCCGAGCTTCCCGAGCTGGCGCCGCTGGGAACAGCAGCTCCAAGGGCTTTGGCAGCATCCAATTTGGGATGAGAACCCCAAAATCTTTGAATGGAACCCCAAAAATTTGGGCCGAGAACCCCAAAAATTTGGGATGATAACCCCAAAAATTTGGGATGAGAAGGGTTAGGTTAGGAACCCCAAAAATTTGGGCCTGGAACCCCAAAAATTTGGCTCCAAATCCCCCAAAAAACTACAGAGTCTAGGACCCCGAAACCCCGAGTCTAGAACCCCAACTTCTGAGCCCAGAAGCCCGAAACCCGAGTCGAGAAACCCGAAACCTGAGTCTGGAACCTCAAAATGCTGTGTCTGGAACCCCAGAACTCCGAGTCTAGAAGCAAAAAACCTGAGTTTGTAACCTCGAAAATTCTGCGTCTAAAAGCCCAAAAATTTGGGATGAGGAGGGTGAGGGTAGGAACCCAAAACTTTGGGCCTGGAACCCCCAAAAATTGGGATGAGAACCCCAAAAATTTGCAATGAGAAGGGTTTGGGTAGGATGCCCAAAAATTTGGGATGAGAACACCAAAAATTTGGGATGAGAAACCCAAAAATTTGGGATGAGAAGGGTTAGGGTAGGAACCCCAAAAATTTGGGCCTAGAACTCCAAAGAATTGGGCCTGGAACCACAAAAAATGAAGATAAAAACCCCAAAAATTTGGGCTTGGAACCCCAAAAAATTTGGGATGAGAAGGGTTAGGGTAGGAACCCTAAAATTTGGGCCTGGAACCCCAAAAATTTGGGCCGAGAAAACCAAAACTTTGGGCCGAGAACCCCAAAACTTTGGGCCGAGAACCCTAAAAATTTGGGATGAGAACCTCAAAAATTTGGGCCTGGAACCCCAAAAAGTTGGGATGCGAACCCCCAAAATTTGGGATGCCTGGAACCCCCAAAATTTAAGATAAAAACACCAAAAATTTAAGTTAGGAACCCCAAAAAATTTGGCCGAGACCCCCCCCCCAAAAACTACAGAGTCTAGAACCCAAACACCGAGTCTAGAACCCGAACCTAGAACCCCGAAACCTGAACCTAGAACCCCAAGTTCCGAGTCTAGAACCCGAACCTAGAACCCCAAGTTCCGAGTCTAGAACCCCAAAAACCAGAGAAGGAGTGAAGGAGGGAGGGAAGGAGGGAAGGAAAGGAAGGAAGAGAAGGAAGAGAAGGAAGGAAGAGAAGGAAGAGAAGGAAGGAAGAGAAGGAAGAGAAGGAAGAGAAGGGAAGGAAGGGAAGGAAGGGAAGGAAGGGAAGGAAGGAAGGAAGGAGACCCCAGCAGGGCAGGGAAAAACCCCAGTTCTGTGGGAAAAATATGGAATTTTCCGGGCTGGAAAAGAAATTTTCCTCCCCCCCGCGCGGTGCTGGGAGAAAGGCAGGGATGGATTTTCCAGGTGAAAAACGGGATCGGTGCCAGCACTGCCTCAGCTGTGATTAATCTGGGTAATTAATCCAATTAATGAATTAGTTCATCCTGGGGGTGGGACGGGGGGAGGCTGAGCTCTTCCAGGCCGGTGGCGTCATGGCTTTGGAGGTTTCCATCCTCTCCCGCGGATTTCATGGATTTGGGGAAGTTTTTCCTCCCTTTTCCCACTCCCGGGCTGGAGCTGAGGGAATTGGAGCCGAATTCCAGAGGGAATCTCCCGATTCCTGGGATCCGGCCCCAGCTGCGGGCACAGCCCAGCTGCAAATCCTGGGATTTGCGGGCTGGGAAAGGGCCGGGATCCCTGGAATTCCCAGGATTTGGGGTTCAGCGGTGGCAGCTGGAAATCAGCTGGATCCTACCTGGAGCAATCCCGGGAATTCCTCCTCACTGCGCCTGGCACAGCCCGAGATCCCAAACCCCGCTGGCTTTTTGGGGAATTTTTGGAAGTCCAAAGAAAGCGATGTCCAAATGCTGGGAGGAATTTCAATGGATTTCTCCCGTTTTGGTGGGAATTTCTCTGGATTTCCCCCATTTCAGTGGGAATTTCATTGGATTTTCCCCATTTCACTGGGAATTTCTCTGGATTTCCCGTTTCACTGGGAATTTCACTGATTTCCCCCATTTCAGAGGGAATTTCAATGGATTTCCCCCCGGTTGCAGCAGGAATCTCTTCCCCTCCCCTCTCCCGTTCCATCCTCCCTTTCCCTCTGTCCCAGGGTCCCCAATTCCCTTTTCCTCTCTCCTCTCCCCATTTTCCCGGGATCCTGATGGCATTCCCGGGGCTGTATCCATGCCTTTGTGCTCAGGCCGAGCTTCCCGAGCTGGCGCCGCTGGGAACAGCAGCTCCAAGGGCTTTGGCAGCATCCAATTTGGGATGAGAACCCCAAAATCTTTGAATGGAACCCCAAAAATTTGGGCCGAGAACCCCAAAAATTTGGGATGATAACCCCAAAAATTTGGGATGAGAAGGGTTAGGTTAGGAACCCCAAAAATTTGGGCCTGGAACCCCAAAAATTTGGCTCCAAATCCCCCAAAAAACTACAGAGTCTAGGACCCCGAAACCCCGAGTCTAGAACCCCAACTTCTGAGCCCAGAAGCCCGAAACCCGAGTCGAGAAACCCGAAACCTGAGTCTGGAACCTCAAAATGCTGTGTCTGGAACCCCAGAACTCCGAGTCTAGAAGCAAAAAACCTGAGTTTGTAACCTCGAAAATTCTGCGTCTAAAAGCCCAAAAATTTGGGATGAGGAGGGTGAGGGTAGGAACCCAAAACTTTGGGCCTGGAACCCCCAAAAATTGGGATGAGAACCCCAAAAATTTGCAATGAGAAGGGTTCGGGTAGGATGCCCAAAAATTTGGGATGAGAACACCAAAAATTTGGGATGAGAAACCCAAAAATTTGGGATGAGAAGGGTTAGGGTAGGAACCCCAAAAATTTGGGCCTAGAACTCCAAAGAATTGGGCCTGGAACCACAAAAAATGAAGATAAAAACCCCAAAAATTTGGGCTTGGAACCCCAAAAAATTTGGGATGAGAAGGGTTAGGGTAGGAACCCTAAAATTTGGGCCTGGAACCCCAAAAATTTGGGCCGAGAAAACCAAAAATGTGGGCCGAGAACCCCAAAACTTTGGGCTGAGAACCCTAAAAATTTGGGATGAGAACCCCAAAAATTTGGGCCTGGAACCCCAAAAAGTTGGGATGCGAACCCCCAAAATTTGGGATGCCTGGAACCCCCAAAATTTAAGATAAAAACACCAAAAATTTAAGTTAGGAACCCCAAAAAATTTGGCCTAGACCCCCCCCCAAAAACTACAGAGTCTAGAACCCAAACACCGAGTCTAGAACCCGAACCTAGAACCCCAAGTTCCGAGTCTAGAACCCGAACCTAGAACCCCAAGTTCCGAGTCTAGAACCCGAACCTAGAACCTCAAGTTCCGAGTCTAGAACCCGAACCTAGAACCCCAAGTTCCGAGTCTAGAACCCCAAAAACCAGAGAAGGAGTGAAGGAGGGAGGGAAGGAGGGAAGGAAGAGAAGGAAGAGAAGGAAGAGAAGGAAGGAAGAGAAGGAAGAGAAGGAAGGAAGAGAAGGAAGAGAAGGAAGGAAGAGAAGGAAGAGAAGGAAGAGAAGGGAAGGAAGGGAAGGAAGGGAAGGAAGGGAAGGAAGGGAAGGAAGGAAGGAAGGAGACCCCAGCAGGGCAGGGAAAAACCCCAATTCTGTGGGAAAAATATGGAATTTTCCGGGCTGGAAAAGAAATTTTCCTCCCCCCCGCGTGGTGCTGGGATAAAGGCAGGGATGGATTTTCCAGGTGAAAAACGGGATCGGTGCCAGCACTGCCTCAGCTGTGATTAATCTGGGTAATTAATCCAATGAATGAATTAGTTCATCCTGGGGGTGGGACACGGGGGAGGCTGAGCTCTTCCAGGCCGGTGGCGTCATGGCTTTGGAGGTTTCCATCCTCTCCCGCGGATTTCATGGATTTGGGGAAGTTTTTCCTCCCTTTTCCCACTCCCGGGCTGGAGCTGAGGGAATTGGAGCCGAATTCCAGAGGGAATCTCCCGATTCCTGGGATCCGGCCCCAGCTGCGGGCACAGCCCAGCTGCAAATCCTGGGATTTGCGGGCTGGGAAAGGGCTGGGATCCCTGGAATTCCCAGGATTTGGGGTTCAGCGGTGGCAGCTGGAAATCAGCTGGATCCTACCTGGAGCAATCCCGGGAATTCCTCCTCCCTGCGCCTGGCACAGCCCGAGATCCCAAACCCCGCTGGCTTTTTGGGGAATTTTTGGAAGTCCAAAGAAGCGATGTCCAAATGCTGGGAGGAATTTCAATGGATTTCTCCCGTTTTGGTGGGAATTTCTCTGGATTTCCCCCATTTCAGTGGGAATTTCATTGGATTTTCCCCATTTCACTGGGAATTTCTCTGGATTTCCCGTTTCACTGGGAATTTCACTGATTTCCCCCATTTCAGAGGGAATTTCAATGGATTTCCCCCCGGTTGCAGCAGGAATCTCTTCCCCTCCCCTCTCCCGTTCCATCCTCCCTTTCCCTCTGTCCCAGGGTCCCCAATTCCCTTTTCCTGTCTCCTCTCCCCATTTTCCCGGGATCCTGATGGCATTCCCGGGGCTGTATCCATGCCTTTGTGCTCAGGCCGAGCTTCCCGAGCTGGCGCCGCTGGGAACAGCAGCTCCAAGGGCTTTGGCAGCATCCAATTTGGGATGAGAACCCCAAAATCTTTGAATGGAACCCCAAAAATTTGGGCCGAGAACCCCAAAAATTTGGGATGATAACCCCAAAAATTTGGGATGAGAAGGGTTAGGTTAGGAACCCCAAAAATTTGGGCCTGGAACCCCAAAAATTTGGCTCCAAATCCCCCAAAAAACTACAGAGTCTAGGACCCCGAAACCCCGAGTCTAGAACCCCAACTTCTGAGCCCAGAACCCCGAAACCCGAGTCGAGAAACCCGAAACCTGAGTCTGGAACCTCAAAATGCTGTGTCTGGAACCCCAGAACTCCGAGTCTAGAAGCAAAAAACCTGAGTTTGTAACCTCGAAAATTCTGCGTCTAAAAGCCCAAAAATTTGGGATGAGGAGGGTGAGGGTAGGAACCCAAAACTTTGGGCCTGGAACCCCCAAAACTTGGGATGAGAACCCCAAAAATTTGCAATGAGAAGGGTTCGGGTAGGATGCCCAAAAATTTGGGATGAGAACACCAAAAATTTGGGATGAGAAACCCAAAAATTTGGGATGAGAAGGGTTAGGGTAGGAACCCCAAAAATTTGGGCCTAGAACTCCAAAGAATTGGGCCTGGAACCACAAAAAATGAAGATGAAAACCCCAAAAATTTGGGCTTGGAACCCCAAAAAATTTGGGATGAGAAGGGTTAGGGTAGGAACCCTAAAATTTGGGCCTGGAACCCCAAAAATTTGGGCCGAGAAAACCAAAACTTTGGGCCGAGAACCCCAAAAATTTGGGCCGAGAACCCTAAAAATTTGGGATGAGAACCCCAAAAATTTGGGCCTGGAACCCCAAAAAGTTGGGATGCGAACCCCCAAAATTTGGGATGCCTGGAACCCCCAAAATTTAAGATAAAAACACCAAAAATTTAAGTTGGGAATCCCAAAAAATTTGGCCTAGACCCCCCCAAAAACTACAGAGTCTAGAACCCAAACACCGAGTCTAGAACCCGAACCTAGAACCCCGAAACCTGAACCTAGAACCCCAAGTTCCGAGTCTAGAACCCGAACCTAGAACCCCAAGTCCCGAGTCTAGAACCCGAACCTAGAACCCCAAGTTCCGAGTCTAGAACCCGAACCTAGAACCCCAAGTTCCGAGTCTAGAACCCCAAAAACCAGAGAAGGAGTGAAGGAGGGAGGGAAGGAGGGAAGGAAGAGAAGGAAGAGAAGGAAGAGAAGGAAGGAAGAGAAGGAAGAGAAGGAAGGAAGAGAAGGAAGAGAAGGAAGGAAGAGAAGGAAGAGAAGGAAGAGAAGGGAAGGAAGGGAAGGAAGGGAAGGAAGGGAAGGAAGGGAAGGAAGGAAGGAAGGAAGGAGACCCCAGCAGGGCAGGGAAAAACCCCAATTCTGTGGGAAAAATATGGAATTTTCCGGGCTGGAAAAGAAATTTTCCTCCCCCCCGCGTGGTGCTGGGATAAAGGCAGGGATGGATTTTCCAGGTGAAAAACGGGATCGGTGCCAGCACTGCCTCAGCTGTGATTAATCTGGGTAATGAATCCAATGAATGAATTAGTTCATCCTGGGGGTGGGACACGGGGGAGGCTGAGCTCTTCCAGGCCGGTGGCGTCATGGCTTTGGAGGTTTCCATCCTCTCCCGCGGATTTCATGGATTTGGGGAAGTTTTTCCTCCCTTTTCCCACTCCCGGGCTGGAGCTGAGGGAATTGGAGCCGAATTCCAGAGGGAATCTCCCGATTCCTGGGATCCGGCCCCAGCTGCGGGCAGAGCCCAGCTGCAAATCCTGGGATTTGCGGGCTGGGAAAGGGCCGGGATCCCTGGAATTCCCAGGATTTGGGGTTCAGCGGTGGCAGCTGGAAATCAGCTGGATCCTACCTGGAGCAATCCCGGGAATTCCTCCTCCCTGCGCCTGGCACAGCCCGAGATCCCAAACCCCGCTGGCTTTTTGGGGAATTTTTGGAAGTCCAAAGAAAGCGATGTCCAAATGCTGGGAGGAATTTCAATGGATTTCTCCCGTTTTGGTGGGAATTTCTCTGGATTTCCCCCATTTCAGTGGGAATTTCATTGGATTTTCCCCATTTCACTGGGAATTTCTCTGGATTTCCCGTTTCACTGGGAATTTCACTGATTTCCCCCATTTCAGAGGGAATTTCAATGGATTTCCCCCCGGTTGCAGCAGGAATCTCTTCCCCTCCCCTCTCCCGTTCCATCCTCCCTTTCCCTCTGTCCCAGGGTCCCCAATTCCCTTTTCCTGTCTCCTCTCCCCATTTTCCCGGGATCCTGATGGCATTCCCGGGGCTGTATCCATGCCTTTGTGCTCAGGCCGAGCTTCCCGAGCTGGCGCCGCTGGGAACAGCAGCTCCAAGGGCTTTGGCAGCATCCAATTTGGGATGAGAACCCCAAAATCTTTGAATGGAACCCCAAAAATTTGGGCCGAGAACCCCAAAAATTTGGGATGATAACCCCAAAAATTTGGGATGAGAAGGGTTAGGTTAGGAACCCCAAAAATTTGGGCCTGGAACCCCAAAAATTTGGCTCCAAATCCCCCAAAAAACTACAGAGTCTAGGACCCCGAAACCCCGAGTCTAGAACCCCAACTTCTGAGCCCAGAAGCCCGAAACCCGAGTCGAGAAACCCGAAACCTGAGTCTGGAACCTCAAAATGCTGTGTCTGGAACCCCAGAACTCCGAGTCTAGAAGCAAAAAACCTGAGTTTGTAACCTCGAAAATTCTGCGTCTAAAAGCCCAAAAATTTGGGATGAGGAGGGTGAGGGTAGGAACCCAAAACTTTGGGCCTGGAACCCCCAAAACTTGGGATGAGAACCCCAAAAATTTGCAATGAGAAGGGTTCGGGTAGGATGCCCAAAAATTTGGGATGAGAACACCAAAAATTTGGGATGAGAAACCCAAAAATTTGGGATGAGAAGGGTTAGGGTAGGAACCCCAAAAATTTGGGCCTAGAACTCCAAAGAATTGGGCCTGGAACCACAAAAAATGAAGATAAAAACCCCAAAAATTTGGGCTTGGAACCCCAAAAAATTTGGGATGAGAAGGGTTAGGGTAGGAACCCTAAAATTTGGGCCTGGAACCCCAAAAATTTGGGCCGAGAAAACCAAAATTTTGGGCCGAGAACCCCAAAAATTTGGGCCGAGAACCCTAAAAATTTGGGATGAGAACCCCAAAAATTTGGGCCTGGAACCCCAAAAAGTTGGGATGCGAACCCCCAAAATTTGGGATGCCGGGAACCCCCAAAATTTAAGATAAAAACACCAAAAATTTAAGTTAGGAACCCCAAAAAATTTGGCCTAGACCCCCCCCAAAAACTACAGAGTCTAGAACCCAAACACCGAGTCTAGAACCCGAACCTAGAACCCCGAAACCTGAACCTAGAACCCCAAGTTCCGAGTCTAGAACCCGAACCTAGAACCCCAAGTTCCGAGTCTAGAACCCGAACTTAGAACCCCAAGTTCCGAGTCTAGAACCCCAAAAACCAGAGAAGGAGTGAAGGAGGGAGGGAAGGAGGGAAGGAAGAGAAGGAAGAGAAGGAAGAGAAGGAAGGAAGAGAAGGAAGAGAAGGAAGGAAGAGAAGGAAGAGAAGGAAGGAAGAGAAGGAAGAGAAGGAAGAGAAGGAAGGAAGAGAAGGAAGGAAGGAAGGAAGGAAGGAAGGAAGGAAGGAAGGAAGGAAGGAAGGAAGGAAGGAAGGAAGGAAGGAAGGAAGGAAGGAAGGAAGGAAGGAAGGAAGGAAGGAAGGAAGGAAGGAAGGAAGGAAGGAAGGAAGGAAGGAAGGAAGGAAGGAAGGAAGGAAGGAAGGAAGGAAGGAAGGAAGGGAAGGAAGAGAAGGAAGAGAAGGGAAGGAAGGGAAGGAAGGGAAGGAAGGGAAGGAAGGAAGGAAGGAGACCCCAGCAGGGCAGGGAAAAACCCCAATTCTGTGGGAAAAATATGGAATTTTCCGGGCTGGAAAAGAAATTTTCCTCCCCCCCGCGTGGTGCTGGGATAAAGGCAGGGATGGATTTTCCAGGTGAAAAACGGGATCGGTGCCAGCACTGCCTCAGCTGTGATTAATCTGGGTAATGAATCCAATTAATGAATTAGTTCATCCTGGGGGTGGGACACGGGGGAGGCTGAGCTCTTCCAGGCCGGTGGCGTCATGGCTTTGGAGGTTTCCATCCTCTCCCGCGGATTTCATGGATTTGGGGAAGTTTTTCCTCCCTTTTCCCACTCCCGGGCTGGAGCTGAGGGAATTGGAGCCGAATTCCAGAGGGAATCTCCCGATTCCTGGGATCCGGCCCCAGCTGCGGGCACAGCCCAGCTGCAAATCCTGGGATTTGCGGGCTGGGAAAGGGCCGGGATCCCTGGAATTCCCAGGATTTGGGGTTCAGCGGTGGCAGCTGGAAATCAGCTGGATCCTACCTGGAGCAATCCCGGGAATTCCTCCTCCCTGCGCCTGGCACAGCCCGAGATCCCAAACCCCGCTGGCTTTTTGGGGAATTTTTGGAAGTCCAAAGAAGCGATGTCCAAATGCTGGGAGGAATTTCAATGGATTTCTCCCGTTTTGGTGGGAATTTCTCTGGATTTCCCCCATTTCAGTGGGAATTTCATTGGATTTTCCCCATTTCACTGGGAATTTCTCTGGATTTCCCGTTTCACTGGGAATTTCACTGATTTCCCCCATTTCAGAGGGAATTTCAATGGATTTCCCCCCGGTTGCAGCAGGAATCTCTTCCCCTCCCCTCTCCCGTTCCATCCTCCCTTTCCCTCTGTCCCAGGGTCCCCAATTCCCTTTTCCTCTTTCCTCTCCCCATTTTCCCGGGATCCTGATGGCATTCCCGGGGCTGTATCCATGCCTTTGTGCTCAGGCCGAGCTTCCCGAGCTGGCGCCGCTGGGAACAGCAGCTCCAAGGGCTTTGGCAGCATCCAATTTGGGATGAGAACCCCAAAATCTTTGAATGGAACCCCAAAAATTTGGGCCGAGAACCCCAAAAATTTGGGATGATAACCCCAAAAATTTGGGATGAGAAGGGTTAGGTTAGGAACCCCAAAAATTTGGGCCTGGAACCCCAAAAATTTGGCTCCAAATCCCCCAAAAAACTACAGAGTCTAGGACCCCGAAACCCCGAGTCTAGAACCCCAACTTCTGAGCCCAGAAGCCCGAAACCCGAGTCGAGAAACCCGAAACCTGAGTCTGGAACCTCAAAATGCTGTGTCTGGAACCCCAGAACTCCGAGTCTAGAAGCAAAAAACCTGAGTTTGTAACCTCGAAAATTCTGCGTCTAAAAGCCCAAAAATTTGGGATGAGGAGGGTGAGGGTAGGAACCCAAAACTTTGGGCCTGGAACCCCCAAAAATTGGGATGAGAACCCCAAAAATTTGCAATGAGAAGGGTTCGGGTAGGATGCCCAAAAATTTGGGATGAGAACACCAAAAATTTGGGATGAGAAACCCAAAAATTTGGGATGAGAAGGGTTAGGGTAGGAACCCCAAAAATTTGGGCCTAGAACTCCAAAGAATTGGGCCTGGAACCACAAAAAATGAAGATGAAAACCCCAAAAATTTGGGCTTGGAACCCCAAAAAATTTGGGATGAGAAGGGTTAGGGTAGGAACCCTAAAATTTGGGCCTGGAACCCCAAAAATTTGGGCCGAGAAAACCAAAAATTTGGGCCGAGAACCCCAAAACTTTGGGCCGAGAACCCTAAAAATTTGGGATGAGAACCCCAAAAATTTGGGCCTGGAACCCCAAAAAGTTGGGATGCGAACCCCCAAAATTTGGGATGCCTGGAACCCCCAAAATTTAAGATAAAAACACCAAAAATTTAAGTTGGGAATCCCAAAAAATTTGGCCTAGACCCCCCCCCAAAAACTACAGAGTCTAGAACCCAAACACCGAGTCTAGAACCCGAACCTAGAACCCCGAAACATGAACCTAGAACCCCAAGTTCCGAGTCTAGAACCCAAACCTAGAACCCCAAGTTCCGAGTCTAGAACCCGAACCTAGAACCCCAAGTTCCAAGTCTAGAACCCCAAAAACCAGAGAAGGAGTGAAGGAGGGAGGGAAGGAGGGAAGGAAGAGAAGGAAGAGAAGGAAGAGAAGGAAGGAAGAGAAGGAAGAGAAGGAAGAGAAGGAAGAGAAGGAAGGAAGAGAAGGAAGAGAAGGAAGAGAAGGGAAGGAAGGGAAGGAAGGGAAGGAAGGGAAGGAAGAGAAGGGAAGGAAGGGAAGGAAGGGAAGGAAGGGAAGGAAGGGAAGGAAGGAAGGAAGGAAGGAGACCCCAGCAGGGCAGGGAAAAACCCCAATTCTGTGGGAAAAATATGGAATTTTCCGGGCTGGAAAAGAAATTTTCCTCCCCCCCGCGTGGTGCTGGGATAAAGGCAGGGATGGATTTTCCAGGTGAAAAACGGGATCGGTGCCAGCACTGCCTCAGCTGTGATTAATCTGGGTAATTAATCCAATGAATGAATTAGTTCATCCTGGGGGTGGGACACGGGGGAGGCTGAGCTCTTCCAGGCCGGTGGCGTCATGGCTTTGGAGGTTTCCATCCTCTCCCGCGGATTTCATGGATTTGGGGAAGTTTTTCCTCCCTTTTCCCACTCCCGGGCTGGAGCTGAGGGAATTGGAGCCGAATTCCAGAGGGAATCTCCCGATTCCTGGGATCCGGCCCCAGCTGCGGGCACAGCCCAGCTGCAAATCCTGGGATTTGCGGGCTGGGAAAGGGCCGGGATCCCTGGAATTCCCAGGATTTGGGGTTCAGCGGTGGCAGCTGGAAATCAGCTGGATCCTACCTGGAGCAATCCCGGGAATTCCTCCTCCCTGCGCCTGGCACAGCCCGAGATCCCAAACCCCGCTGGCTTTTTGGGGAATTTTTGGAAGTCCAAAGAAGCGATGTCCAAATGCTGGGAGGAATTTCAATGGATTTCTCCCGTTTTGGTGGGAATTTCTCTGGATTTCCCCCATTTCAGTGGGAATTTCATTGGATTTTCCCCATTTCACTGGGAATTTCTCTGGATTTCCCGTTTCACTGGGAATTTCACTGATTTCCCCCATTTCAGAGGGAATTTCAATGGATTTCCCCCCGGTTGCAGCAGGAATCTCTTCCCCTCCCCTCTCCCGTTCCATCCTCCCTTTCCCTCTGTCCCAGGGTCCCCAATTCCCTTTTCCTCTCTCCTCTCCCCATTTTCCCGGGATCCTGATGGCATTCCCGGGGCTGTATCCATGCCTTTGTGCTCAGGCCGAGCTTCCCGAGCTGGCGCCGCTGGGAACAGCAGCTCCAAGGGCTTTGGCAGCATCCAATTTGGGATGAGAACCCCAAAATCTTTGAATGGAACCCCAAAAATTTGGGCCGAGAACCCCAAAAATTTGGGATGATAACCCCAAAAATTTGGGATGAGAAGGGTTAGGTTAGGAACCCCAAAAATTTGGGCCTGGAACCCCAAAAATTTGGCTCCAAATCCCCCAAAAAGCTACAGAGTCTAGGACCCCGAAACCCCGAGTCTAGAACCCCAACTTCTGAGCCCGGAACCCCGAAACCCGAGTCGAGAAACCCGAAACCTGAGTCTGGAACCTCAAAATGCTGTGTCTGGAACCCCAGAACTCCGAGTCTAGAAGCAAAAAACCTGAGTTTGTAACCTCGAAAATTCTGCGTCTAAAAGCCCAAAAATTTGGGATGAGGAGGGTGAGGGTAGGAACCCAAAACTTTGGGCCTGGAACCCCCAAAAATTGGGATGAGAACCCCAAAAATTTGCAATGAGAAGGGTTCGGGTAGGATGCCCAAAAATTTGGGATGAGAACACCAAAAATTTGGGATGAGAAACCCAAAAATTTGGGATGAGAAGGGTTAGGGTAGGAACCCCAAAAATTTGGGCCTAGAACTCCAAAGAATTGGGCCTGGAACCACAAAAAATGAAGATGAAAACCCCAAAAATTTGGGCTTGGAACCCCAAAAAATTTGGGATGAGAAGGGTTAGGGTAGGAACCCTAAAATTTGGGCCTGGAACCCCAAAAATTTGGGCCGAGAAAACCAAAAATTTGGGCCGAGAACCCCAAAAATTTGGGCCTGGAACCCCAAAAAGTTGGGATGCGAACCCCCAAAATTTGGGATGCCTGGAACCCCCAAAATTTAAGATAAAAACACCAAAAATTTAAGTTGGGAATCCCAAAAAATTTGGCCTAGACCCCCCCCCAAAAACTACAGAGTCTAGAACCCAAACACCGAGTCTAGAACCCGAACCTAGAACCCCGAAACATGAACCTAGAACCCCAAGTTCCGAGTCTAGAACCCAAACCTAGAACCCCAAGTTCCGAGTCTAGAACCCGAACCTAGAACCCCAAGTTCCAAGTCTAGAACCCCAAAAACCAGAGAAGGAGTGAAGGAGGGAGGGAAGGAGGGAAGGAAGAGAAGGAAGAGAAGGAAGAGAAGGAAGGAAGAGAAGGAAGAGAAGGAAGAGAAGGAAGAGAAGGAAGGAAGAGAAGGAAGAGAAGGAAGAGAAGGGAAGGAAGGGAAGGAAGGGAAGGAAGGGAAGGAAGGAAGGAAGGAGACCCCAGCAGGGCAGGGAAAAACCCCAATTCTGTGGGAAAAATATGGAATTTTCCGGGCTGGAAAAGAAATTTTCCTCCCCCCCGCGTGGTGCTGGGATAAAGGCAGGGATGGATTTTCCAGGTGAAAAACGGGATCGGTGCCAGCACTGCCTCAGCTGTGATTAATCTGGGTAATTAATCCAATTAATGAATTAGTTCATCCTGGGGGTGGGACACGGGGGAGGCTGAGCTCTTCCAGGCCGGTGGCGTCATGGCTTTGGAGGTTTCCATCCTCTCCCGCGGATTTCATGGATTTGGGGAAGTTTTTCCTCCCTTTTCCCACTCCCGGGCTGGAGCTGAGGGAATTGGAGCCGAATTCCAGAGGGAATCTCCCGATTCCTGGGATCCGGCCCCAGCTGCGGGCACAGCCCAGCTGCAAATCCTGGGATTTGCGGGCTGGGAAAGGGCCGGGATCCCTGGAATTCCCAGGATTTGGGGTTCAGCGGTGGCAGCTGGAAATCAGCTGGATCCTACCTGGAGCAATCCCGGGAATTCCTCCTCCCTGCGCCTGGCACAGCCCGAGATCCCAAACCCCGCTGGCTTTTTGGGGAATTTTTGGAAGTCCAAAGAAAGCGATGTCCAAATGCTGGGAGGAATTTCAATGGATTTCTCCCGTTTCGGTGGGAATTTCTCTGGATTTCCCCCATTTCAGTGGGAATTTCATTGGATTTTCCCCATTTCACTGGGAATTTCTCTGGATTTCCCGTTTCACTGGGAATTTCACTGATTTCCCCCATTTCAGAGGGAATTTCAATGGATTTCCCCCCGGTTGCAGCAGGAATCTCTTCCCCTCCCCTCTCCCGTTCCATCCTCCCTTTCCCTCTGTCCCAGGGTCCCCAATTCCCTTTTCCTCTCTCCTCTCCCCATTTTCCCGGGATCCTGATGGCATTCCCGGGGCTGTATCCATGCCTTTGTGCTCAGGCCGAGCTTCCCGAGCTGGCGCCGCTGGGAACAGCAGCTCCAAGGGCTTTGGCAGCATCCAATTTGGGATGAGAACCCCAAAATCTTTGAATGGAACCCCAAAAATTTGGGCCGAGAACCCCAAAAATTTGGGATGATAACCCCAAAAATTTGGGATGAGAAGGGTTAGGTTAGGAACCCCAAAAATTTGGGCCTGGAACCCCAAAAATTTGGCTCCAAATCCCCCAAAAAACTACAGAGTCTAGGACCCCGAAACCCCGAGTCTAGAACCCCAACTTCTGAGCCCAGAAGCCCGAAACCCGAGTCGAGAAACCCGAAACCTGAGTCTGGAACCTCAAAATGCTGTGTCTGGAACCCCAGAACTCCGAGTCTAGAAGCAAAAAACCTGAGTTTGTAACCTCGAAAATTCTGCGTCTAAAAGCCCAAAAATTTGGGATGAGGAGGGTGAGGGTAGGAACCCAAACCTTTGGGCCTGGAACCCCCAAAAATTGGGATGAGAACCCCAAAAATTTGCAATGAGAAGGGTTCGGGTAGGATGCCCAAAAATTTGGGATGAGAACACCAAAAATTTGGGATGAGAAACCCAAAAATTTGGGATGAGAAGGGTTAGGGTAGGAACCCCAAAAATTTGGGCCTAGAACTCCAAAGAATTGGGCCTGGAACCACAAAAAATGAAGATAAAAACCCCAAAAATTTGGGCTTGGAACCCCAAAAAATTTGGGATGAGAAGGGTTAGGGTAGGAACCCTAAAATTTGGGCCTGGAACCCCAAAAATTTGGGCCGAGAAAACCAAAATTTTGGGCCGAGAACCCCAAAAATTTGGGCCGAGAACCCTAAAAATTTGGGATGAGAACCCCAAAAATTTGGGCCTGGAACCCCAAAAAGTTGGGATGCGAACCCCCAAAATTTGGGATGCCGGGAACCCCCAAAATTTAAGATAAAAACACCAAAAATTTAAGTTAGGAACCCCAAAAAATTTGGCCTAGACCCCCCCCAAAAACTACAGAGTCTAGAACCCAAACACCGAGTCTAGAACCCAAACCTAGAACCCCGAAACCTGAACCTAGAACCCCAAGTTCCGAGTCTAGAACCCGAACCTAGAACCCCAAGTTCCGAGTCTAGAACCCGAACCTAGAACCCCAAGTTCCGAGTCTAGAACCCCAAAAACCAGAGAAGGAGTGAAGGAGGGAGGGAAGGAGGGAAGGAAGAGAAGGAAGAGAAGGAAGAGAAGGAAGGAAGAGAAGGAAGAGAAGGAAGGAAGAGAAGGAAGAGAAGGAAGGAAGAGAAGGAAGAGAAGGAAGAGAAGGAAGGAAGAGAAGGAAGAGAAGGAAGGAAGGAAGGAAGGAAGGAAGGAAGGAAGGAAGGAAGGAAGGAAGGAAGGAAGGAAGGAAGGAAGGAAGGAAGGAAGGAAGGAAGGAAGGAAGGAAGGAAGGAAGGAAGGAAGGAAGGAAGGAAGGAAGGAAGGAAGGAAGGAAGGAAGGAAGGAAGGAAGGAAGGAAGGAAGGAAGGAAGGAAGGAAGAGAAGGAAGAGAAGGGAAGGAAGGGAAGGAAGGGAAGGAAGGGAAGGAAGGGAAGGAAGGAAGGAAGGAGACCCCAGCAGGGCAGGGAAAAACCCCAATTCTGTGGGAAAAATATGGAATTTTCCGGGCTGGAAAAGAAATTTTCCTCCCCCCCGCGTGGTGCTGGGATAAAGGCAGGGATGGATTTTCCAGGTGAAAAACGGGATCGGTGCCAGCACTGCCTCAGCTGTGATTAATCTGGGTAATGAATCCAATTAATGAATTAGTTCATCCTGGGGGTGGGACACGGGGGAGGCTGAGCTCTTCCAGGCCGGTGGCGTCATGGCTTTGGAGGTTTCCATCCTCTCCCGCGGATTTCATGGATTTGGGGAAGTTTTTCCTCCCTTTTCCCACTCCCGGGCTGGAGCTGAGGGAATTGGAGCCGAATTCCAGAGGGAATCTCCCGATTCCTGGGATCCGGCCCCAGCTGCGGGCACAGCCCAGCTGCAAATCCTGGGATTTGCGGGCTGGGAAAGGGCCGGGATCCCTGGAATTCCCAGGATTTGGGGTTCAGCGGTGGCAGCTGGAAATCAGCTGGATCCTACCTGGAGCAATCCCGGGAATTCCTCCTCCCTGCGCCTGGCACAGCCCGAGGTCCCAAACCCCGCTGGCTTTTTGGGGAATTTTTGGAAGTCCAAAGAAGCGATGTCCAAATGCTGGGAGGAATTTCAATGGATTTCTCCCGTTTTGGTGGGAATTTCTCTGGATTTCCCCCATTTCAGTGGGAATTTCATTGGATTTTCCCCATTTCACTGGGAATTTCTCTGGATTTCCCGTTTCACTGGGAATTTCACTGATTTCCCCCATTTCAGAGGGAATTTCAATGGATTTCCCCCCGGTTGCAGCAGGAATCTCTTCCCCTCCCCTCTCCCGTTCCATCCTCCCTTTCCCTCTGTCCCAGGGTCCCCAATTCCCTTTTCCTCTTTCCTCTCCCCATTTTCCCGGGATCCTGATGGCATTCCCGGGGCTGTATCCATGCCTTTGTGCTCAGGCCGAGCTTCCCGAGCTGGCGCCGCTGGGAACAGCAGCTCCAAGGGCTTTGGCAGCATCCAATTTGGGATGAGAACCCCAAAATCTTTGAATGGAACCCCAAAAATTTGGGCCGAGAACCCCAAAAATTTGGGATGATAACCCCAAAAATTTGGGATGAGAAGGGTTAGGTTAGGAACCCCAAAAATTTGGGCCTGGAACCCCAAAAATTTGGCTCCAAATCCCCCAAAAAACTACAGAGTCTAGGACCCCGAAACCCCGAGTCTAGAACCCCAACTTCTGAGCCCAGAAGCCCGAAACCCGAGTCGAGAAACCCGAAACCTGAGTCTGGAACCTCAAAATGCTGTGTCTGGAACCCCAGAACTCCGAGTCTAGAAGCAAAAAACCTGAGTTTGTAACCTCGAAAATTCTGCGTCTAAAAGCCCAAAAATTTGGGATGAGGAGGGTGAGGGTAGGAACCCAAAACTTTGGGCCTGGAACCCCCAAAAATTGGGATGAGAACCCCAAAAATTTGCAATGAGAAGGGTTCGGGTAGGATGCCCAAAAATTTGGGATGAGAACACCAAAAATTTGGGATGAGAAACCCAAAAATTTGGGATGAGAAGGGTTAGGGTAGGAACCCCAAAAATTTGGGCCTAGAACTCCAAAGAATTGGGCCTGGAACCACAAAAAATGAAGATGAAAACCCCAAAAATTTGGGCTTGGAACCCCAAAAAATTTGGGATGAGAAGGGTTAGGGTAGGAACCCTAAAATTTGGGCCTGGAACCCCAAAAATTTGGGCCGAGAAAACCAAAAATTTGGGCCGAGAACCCCAAAACTTTGGGCCGAGAACCCTAAAAATTTGGGATGAGAACCCCAAAAATTTGGGCCTGGAACCCCAAAAAGTTGGGATGCGAACCCCCAAAATTTGGGATGCCTGGAACCCCCAAAATTTAAGATAAAAACACCAAAAATTTAAGTTGGGAATCCCAAAAAATTTGGCCTAGACCCCCCCCAAAAACTACAGAGTCTAGAACCCAAACACCGAGTCTAGAACCCGAACCTAGAACCCCGAAACATGAACCTAGAACCCCAAGTTCCGAGTCTAGAACCCAAACCTAGAACCCCAAGTTCCGAGTCTAGAACCCGAACCTAGAACCCCAAGTTCCAAGTCTAGAACCCCAAAAACCAGAGAAGGAGTGAAGGAGGGAGGGAAGGAGGGAAGGAAGAGAAGGAAGAGAAGGAAGAGAAGGAAGGAAGAGAAGGAAGAGAAGGAAGAGAAGGAAGAGAAGGAAGGAAGAGAAGGAAGAGAAGGAAGAGAAGGGAAGGAAGGGAAGGAAGGGAAGGAAGGGAAGGAAGGAAGGAAGGAGACCCCAGCAGGGCAGGGAAAAACCCCAATTCTGTGGGAAAAATATGGAATTTTCCGGGCTGGAAAAGAAATTTTCCTCCCCCCCGCGTGGTGCTGGGATAAAGGCAGGGATGGATTTTCCAGGTGAAAAACGGGATCGGTGCCAGCACTGCCTCAGCTGTGATTAATCTGGGTAATGAATCCAATTAATGAATTAGTTCATCCTGGGGGTGGGACACGGGGGAGGCTGAGCTCTTCCAGGCCGGTGGCGTCATGGCTTTGGAGGTTTCCATCCTCTCCCGCGGATTTCATGGATTTGGGGAAGTTTTTCCTCCCTTTTCCCACTCCCGGGCTGGAGCTGAGGGAATTGGAGCCGAATTCCAGAGGGAATCTCCCGATTCCTGGGATCCGGCCCCAGCTGCGGGCACAGCCCAGCTGCAAATCCTGGGATTTGCGGGCTGGGAAAGGGCCGGGATCCCTGGAATTCCCAGGATTTGGGGTTCAGCGGTGGCAGCTGGAAATCAGCTGGATCCTACCTGGAGCAATCCCGGGAATTCCTCCTCCCTGCGCCTGGCACAGCCCGAGATCCCAAACCCCGCTGGCTTTTTGGGGAATTTTTGGAAGTCCAAAGAAGCGATGTCCAAATGCTGGGAGGAATTTCAATGGATTTCTCCCGTTTTGGTGGGAATTTCTCTGGATTTTCCCCATTTCACTGGGAATTTCTCTGGATTTCCCGTTTCACTGGGAATTTCACTGATTTCCCCCATTTCAGAGGGAATTTCAATGGATTTCCCCCCGGTTGCAGCAGGAATCTCTTCCCCTCCCCTCTCCCGTTCCATCCTCCCTTTCCCTCTGTCCCAGGGTCCCCAATTCCCTTTTCCTCTCTCCTCTCCCCATTTTCCCGGGATCCTGATGGCATTCCCGGGGCTGTATCCATGCCTTTGTGCTCAGGCCGAGCTTCCCGAGCTGGCGCCGCTGGGAACAGCAGCTCCAAGGGCTTTGGCAGCATCCAATTTGGGATGAGAACCCCAAAATCTTTGAATGGAACCCCAAAAATTTGGGCCGAGAACCCCAAAAATTTGGGATGATAACCCCAAAAATTTGGGATGAGAAGGGTTAGGTTAGGAACCCCAAAAATTTGGGCCTGGAACCCCAAAAATTTGGCTCCAAATCCCCCAAAAAGCTACAGAGTCTAGGACCCCGAAACCCCGAGTCTAGAACCCCAACTTCTGAGCCCGGAACCCCGAAACCCGAGTCGAGAAACCCGAAACCTGAGTCTGGAACCTCAAAATGCTGTGTCTGGAACCCCAGAACTCCGAGTCTAGAAGCAAAAAACCTGAGTTTGTAACCTCGAAAATTCTGCGTCTAAAAGCCCAAAAATTTGGGATGAGGAGGGTGAGGGTAGGAACCCAAAACTTTGGGCCTGGAACCCCCAAAAATTGGGATGAGAACCCCAAAAATTTGCAATGAGAAGGGTTCGGGTAGGATGCCCAAAAATTTGGGATGAGAACACCAAAAATTTGGGATGAGAAACCCAAAAATTTGGGATGAGAAGGGTTAGGGTAGGAACCCCAAAAATTTGGGCCTAGAACTCCAAAGAATTGGGCCTGGAACCACAAAAAATGAAGATGAAAACCCCAAAAATTTGGGCTTGGAACCCCAAAAAATTTGGGATGAGAAGGGTTAGGGTAGGAACCCTAAAATTTGGGCCTGGAACCCCAAAAATTTGGGCCGAGAAAACCAAAAATTTGGGCCGAGAACCTCAAAAATTTGGGCCTGGAACCCCAAAAAGTTGGGATGCGAACCCCCAAAATTTGGGATGCCTGGAACCCCCAAAATTTAAGATAAAAACACCAAAAATTTAAGTTGGGAATCCCAAAAAATTTGGCCTAGACCCCCCCCCAAAAACTACAGAGTCTAGAACCCAAACACCGAGTCTAGAACCCGAACCTAGAACCCCGAAACATGAACCTAGAACCCCAAGTTCCGAGTCTAGAACCCGAACCTAGAACCCCAAGTTCCGAGTCTAGAACCCGAACCTAGAACCCCAAGTTCCGAGTCTAGAACCCCAAAAACCAGAGAAGGAGTGAAGGAGGGAGGGAAGGAGGGAAGGAAGAGAAGGAAGAGAAGGAAGAGAAGGAAGGAAGAGAAGGAAGAGAAGGAAGAGAAGGAAGGAAGAGAAGGAAGAGAAGGAAGAGAAGGGAAGGAAGGGAAGGAAGGGAAGGAAGGGAAGGAAGGGAAGGAAGGAAGGAAGGAGACCCCAGCAGGGCAGGGAAAAACCCCAATTCTGTGGGAAAAATATGGAATTTTCCGGGCTGGAAAAGAAATTTTCCTCCCCCCCGCGTGGTGCTGGGATAAAGGCAGGGATGGATTTTCCAGGTGAAAAACGGGATCGGTGCCAGCACTGCCTCAGCTGTGATTAATCTGGGTAATTAATCCAATTAATGAATTAGTTCATCCTGGGGGTGGGACACGGGGGAGGCTGAGCTCTTCCAGGCCGGTGGCGTCATGGCTTTGGAGGTTTCCATCCTCTCCCACGGATTTCATGGATTTGGGGAAGTTTTTCCTCCCTTTTCCCACTCCCGGGCTGGAGCTGAGGGAATTGGAGCCGAATTCCAGAGGGAATCTCCTGATTCCTGGGATCCGGCCCCAGCTGCGGGCACAGCCCAGCTGCAAATCCTGGGATTTGCGGGCTGGGAAAGGGCCGGGATCCCTGGAATTCCCAGGATTTGGGGTTCAGCGGTGGCAGCTGGAAATCAGCTGGATCCTACCTGGAGCAATCCCGGGAATTCCTCCTCCCTGCGCCTGGCACAGCCCGAGATCCCAAACCACGCTGGCTTTTTGGGGAATTTTTGGAAGTCCAAAGAAAGCGATGTCCAAATGCTGGGAGGAATTTCAATGGATTTCTCCCGTTTTGGTGGGAATTTCTCTGGATTTCCCCCATTTCAGTGGGAATTTCATTGGATTTTCCCCATTTCACTGGGAATTTCTCTGGATTTCCCGTTTCACTGGGAATTTCACTGATTTCCCCCATTTCAGAGGGAATTTCAATGGATTTCCCCCCGGTTGCAGCAGGAATCTCTTCCCCTCCCCTCTCCCGTTCCATCCTCCCTTTCCCTCTGTCCCAGGGTCCCCAATTCCCTTTTCCTCTCTCCTCTCCCCATTTTCCCGGGATCCTGATGGCATTCCCGGGGCTGTATCCATGCCTTTGTGCTCAGGCCGAGCTTCCCGAGCTGGCGCCGCTGGGAACAGCAGCTCCAAGGGCTTTGGCAGCATCCAATTTGGGATGAGAACCCCAAAATCTTTGAATGGAACCCCAAAAATTTGGGCCGAGAACCGCAAAAATTTGGGATGATAACCCCAAAAATTTGGGATGAGAAGGGTTAGGTTAGGAACCCCAAAAATTTGGGCCTGGAACCCCAAAAATTTGGCTCAAAATCCCCCCAAAAACTACAGAGTCTAGGACCCCGAAACCCCGAGTCTAGAACCCCAACTTCTGAGCCCAGAACCCCGAAACCCGAGTCGAGAAACCCGAAACCTGAGTCTGGAACCTCAAAATGCTGTGTCTGGAACCCCAGAACTCCGAGTCTAGAAGCAAAAAACCTGAGTTTGTAACCTCGAAAATTCTGCGTCTAAAAGCCCAAAAATTTGGGATGAGGAGGGTGAGGGTAGGAACCCAAAACTTTGGGCCTGGAACCCCCAAAAATTGGGATGAGAACCCCAAAAATTTGCAATGAGAAGGGTTCGGGTAGGATGCCCAAAAATTTGGGATGAGAACACCAAAAATTTGGGATGAGAAACCCAAAAATTTGGGATGAGAAGGGTTAGGGTAGGAACCCCAAAAATTTGGGCCTAGAACTCCAAAGAATTGGGCCTGGAACCACAAAAAATTTGGGATGAGAAGGGTTAGGGTAGGAACCCTAAAATTTGGGCCTGGAACCCCAAAAATTTGGGCCGAGAAAACCAAAAATTTGGGCCGAGAACCCCAAAACTTTGGGCCGAGAACCCTAAAAATTTGGGATGAGAACCCCAAAAATTTGGGCCTGGAACCCCAAAAAGTTGGGATGCGAACCCCCAAAATTTGGGATGCCTGGAACCCCCAAAATTTAAGATAAAAACACCAAAAATTTAAGTTGGGAATCCCAAAAAATTTGGCCTAGACCCCCCCCAAAAACTACAGAGTCTAGAACCCAAACACCGAGTCTAGAACCCGAACCTAGAACCCCGAAACATGAACCTAGAACCCCAAGTTCCGAGTCTAGAACCCAAACCTAGAACCCCAAGTTCCGAGTCTAGAACCCGAACCTAGAACCCCAAGTTCCAAGTCTAGAACCCCAAAAACCAGAGAAGGAGTGAAGGAGGGAGGGAAGGAGGGAAGGAAGAGAAGGAAGAGAAGGAAGAGAAGGAAGGAAGAGAAGGAAGAGAAGGAAGAGAAGGAAGAGAAGGAAGGAAGAGAAGGAAGAGAAGGAAGAGAAGGGAAGGAAGGGAAGGAAGGGAAGGAAGGGAAGGAAGGAAGGAAGGAGACCCCAGCAGGGCAGGGAAAAACCCCAATTCTGTGGGAAAAATATGGAATTTTCCGGGCTGGAAAAGAAATTTTCCTCCCCCCCGCGTGGTGCTGGGATAAAGGCAGGGATGGATTTTCCAGGTGAAAAACGGGATCGGTGCCAGCACTGCCTCAGCTGTGATTAATCTGGGTAATGAATCCAATTAATGAATTAGTTCATCCTGGGGGTGGGACACGGGGAGGCTGAGCTCTTCCAGGCCGGTGGCGTCATGGCTTTGGAGGTTTCCATCCTCTCCCGCGGATTTCATGGATTTGGGGAAGTTTTTCCTCCCTTTTCCCACTCCCGGGCTGGAGCTGAGGGAATTGGAGCCGAATTCCAGAGGGAATCTCCCGATTCCTGGGATCCGGCCCCAGCTGCGGGCACAGCCCAGCTGCAAATCCTGGGATTTGCGGGCTGGGAAAGGGCCGGGATCCCTGGAATTCCCAGGATTTGGGGTTCAGCGGTGGCAGCTGGAAATCAGCTGGATCCTACCTGGAGCAATCCCGGGAATTCCTCCTCCCTGCGCCTGGCACAGCCCGAGATCCCAAACCCCGCTGGCTTTTTGGGGAATTTTTGGAAGTCCAAAGAAGCGATGTCCAAATGCTGGGAGGAATTTCAATGGATTTCTCCCGTTTTGGTGGGAATTTCTCTGGATTTTCCCCATTTCACTGGGAATTTCTCTGGATTTCCCGTTTCACTGGGAATTTCACTGATTTCCCCCATTTCAGAGGGAATTTCAATGGATTTCCCCCCGGTTGCAGCAGGAATCTCTTCCCCTCCCCTCTCCCGTTCCATCCTCCCTTTCCCTCTGTCCCAGGGTCCCCAATTCCCTTTTCCTCTCTCCTCTCCCCATTTTCCCGGGATCCTGATGGCATTCCCGGGGCTGTATCCATGCCTTTGTGCTCAGGCCGAGCTTCCCGAGCTGGCGCCGCTGGGAACAGCAGCTCCAAGGGCTTTGGCAGCATCCAATTTGGGATGAGAACCCCAAAATCTTTGAATGGAACCCCAAAAATTTGGGCCGAGAACCCCAAAAATTTGGGATGATAACCCCAAAAATTTGGGATGAGAAGGGTTAGGTTAGGAACCCCAAAAATTTGGGCCTGGAACCCCAAAAATTTGGCTCCAAATCCCCCAAAAAGCTACAGAGTCTAGGACCCCGAAACCCCGAGTCTAGAACCCCAACTTCTGAGCCCGGAACCCCGAAACCCGAGTCGAGAAACCCGAAACCTGAGTCTGGAACCTCAAAATGCTGTGTCTGGAACCCCAGAACTCCGAGTCTAGAAGCAAAAAACCTGAGTTTGTAACCTCGAAAATTCTGCGTCTAAAAGCCCAAAAATTTGGGATGAGGAGGGTGAGGGTAGGAACCCAAAACTTTGGGCCTGGAACCCCCAAAAATTGGGATGAGAACCCCAAAAATTTGCAATGAGAAGGGTTCGGGTAGGATGCCCAAAAATTTGGGATGAGAACACCAAAAATTTGGGATGAGAAACCCAAAAATTTGGGATGAGAAGGGTTAGGGTAGGAACCCCAAAAATTTGGGCCTAGAACTCCAAAGAATTGGGCCTGGAACCACAAAAAATGAAGATGAAAACCCCAAAAATTTGGGCTTGGAACCCCAAAAAATTTGGGATGAGAAGGGTTAGGGTAGGAACCCTAAAATTTGGGCCTGGAACCCCAAAAATTTGGGCCGAGAAAACCAAAAATTTGGGCCGAGAACCCCAAAAATTTGGGCCTGGAACCCCAAAAAGTTGGGATGCGAACCCCCAAAATTTGGGATGCCTGGAACCCCCAAAATTTAAGATAAAAACACCAAAAATTTAAGTTGGGAATCCCAAAAAATTTGGCCTAGACCCCCCCCCAAAAACTACAGAGTCTAGAACCCAAACACCGAGTCTAGAACCCGAACCTAGAACCCCGAAACATGAACCTAGAACCCCAAGTTCCGAGTCTAGAACCCGAACCTAGAACCCCAAGTTCCGAGTCTAGAACCCGAACCTAGAACCCCAAGTTCCGAGTCTAGAACCCCAAAAACCAGAGAAGGAGTGAAGGAGGGAGGGAAGGAGGGAAGGAAGAGAAGGAAGAGAAGGAAGAGAAGGAAGGAAGAGAAGGAAGAGAAGGAAGAGAAGGAAGGAAGAGAAGGAAGAGAAGGAAGAGAAGGGAAGGAAGGGAAGGAAGGGAAGGAAGGGAAGGAAGGGAAGGAAGGAAGGAAGGAGACCCCAGCAGGGCAGGGAAAAACCCCAATTCTGTGGGAAAAATATGGAATTTTCCGGGCTGGAAAAGAAATTTTCCTCCCCCCCGCGTGGTGCTGGGATAAAGGCAGGGATGGATTTTCCAGGTGAAAAACGGGATCGGTGCCAGCACTGCCTCAGCTGTGATTAATCTGGGTAATTAATCCAATTAATGAATTAGTTCATCCTGGGGGTGGGACACGGGGGAGGCTGAGCTCTTCCAGGCCGGTGGCGTCATGGCTTTGGAGGTTTCCATCCTCTCCCACGGATTTCATGGATTTGGGGAAGTTTTTCCTCCCTTTTCCCACTCCCGGGCTGGAGCTGAGGGAATTGGAGCCGAATTCCAGAGGGAATCTCCTGATTCCTGGGATCCGGCCCCAGCTGCGGGCACAGCCCAGCTGCAAATCCTGGGATTTGCGGGCTGGGAAAGGGCCGGGATCCCTGGAATTCCCAGGATTTGGGGTTCAGCGGTGGCAGCTGGAAATCAGCTGGATCCTACCTGGAGCAATCCCGGGAATTCCTCCTCCCTGCGCCTGGCACAGCCCGAGATCCCAAACCACGCTGGCTTTTGGGGAATTTTTGGAAGTCCAAAGAAAGCGATGTCCAAATGCTGGGAGGAATTTCAATGGATTTCTCCCGTTTTGGTGGGAATTTCTCTGGATTTCCCCCATTTCAGTGGGAATTTCATTGGATTTTCCCCATTTCACTGGGAATTTCTCTGGATTTCCCGTTTCACTGGGAATTTCACTGATTTCCCCCATTTCAGAGGGAATTTCAATGGATTTCCCCCCGGTTGCAGCAGGAATCTCTTCCCCTCCCCTCTCCCGTTCCATCCTCCCTTTCCCTCTGTCCCAGGGTCCCCAATTCCCTTTTCCTCTCTCCTCTCCCCATTTTTCCCGGGATCCTGATGGCATTCCCGGGGCTGTATCCATGCCTTTGTGCTCAGGCCGAGCTTCCCGAGCTGGCGCCGCTGGGAACAGCAGCTCCAAGGGCTTTGGCAGCATCCAATTTGGGATGAGAACCCCAAAATCTTTGAATGGAACCCCAAAAATTTGGGCCGAGAACCGCAAAAATTTGGGATGATAACCCCAAAAATTTGGGATGAGAAGGGTTAGGTTAGGAACCCCAAAAATTTGGGCCTGGAACCCCAAAAATTTGGCTCAAAATCCCCCCAAAAACTACAGAGTCTAGGACCCCGAAACCCCGAGTCTAGAACCCCAACTTCTGAGCCCAGAACCCCGAAACCCGAGTCGAGAAACCCGAAACCTGAGTCTGGAACCTCAAAATGCTGTGTCTGGAACCCCAGAACTCCGAGTCTAGAAGCAAAAAACCTGAGTTTGTAACCTCGAAAATTCTGCGTCTAAAAGCCCAAAAATTTGGGATGAGGAGGGTGAGGGTAGGAACCCAAAACTTTGGGCCTGGAACCCCCAAAAATTGGGATGAGAACCCCAAAAATTTGCAATGAGAAGGGTTCGGGTAGGATGCCCAAAAATTTGGGATGAGAACACCAAAAATTTGGGATGAGAAACCCAAAAATTTGGGATGAGAAGGGTTAGGGTAGGAACCCCAAAAATTTGGGCCTAGAACTCCAAAGAATTGGGCCTGGAACCACAAAAAATTTGGGATGAGAAGGGTTAGGGTAGGAACCCTAAAATTTGGGCCTGGAACCCCAAAAATTTGGGCCGAGAAAACCAAAATTTTGGGCCGAGAACCCCAAAAATTTGGGCCGAGAACCCTAAAAATTTGGGATGAGAACCCCAAAAATTTGGGCCTGGAACCCCAAAAAGTTGGGATGCGAACCCCCAAAATTTGGGATGCCTGGAACCCCCAAAATTTAAGATAAAAACACCAAAAATTTAAGTTAGGAACCCCAAAAAATTTGGCCTAGACCCCCCCCAAAAACTACAGAGTCTAGAACCCAAACACCGAGTCTAGAACCCGAACCTAGAACCCCGAAACCTGAACCTAGAACCCCAAGTTCCGAGTCTAGAACCCGAACCTAGAACCCCAAGTTCCGAGTCTAGAACCCGAACCTAGAACCCCAAGTTCCGAGTCTAGAACCCCAAAAACCAGAGAAGGAGTGAAGGAGGGAGGGAAGGAGGGAAGGAAGAGAAGGAAGAGAAGGAAGAGAAGGAAGGAAGAGAAGGAAGAGAAGGAAGGAAGAGAAGGAAGAGAAGGGAAGGAAGGGAAGGAAGGGAAGGAAGGGAAGGAAGGGAAGGAAGGAAGGAAGGAGACCCCAGCAGGGCAGGGAAAAACCCCAATTCTGTGGGAAAAATATGGAATTTTCCGGGCTGGAAAAGAAATTTTCCTCCCCCCGCGTGGTGCTGGATAAAGGCAGGGATGGATTTTCCAGGTGAAAAACGGGATCGGTGCCAGCACTGCCTCAGCTGTGATTAATCTGGGTAATTAATCCAATTAATGAATTAGTTCATCCTGGGGGTGGGACACGGGGGAGGCTGAGCTCTTCAGGCCGGTGGCGTCATGGCTTTGGAGGTTTCCATCCTCTCCCGCGGATTTCATGGATTTGGGGAAGTTTTTCCTCCCTTTTCCACTCCCGGGCTGGAGCTGAGGGAATTGGAGCCGATTCCAGAGGGAATCTCCCGATTCCTGGGATCCGGGCCCCAGCTGCGGGCACAGCCCAGCTGCAAATCCTGGATTTGCGGGCTGGGAAAGGGCCGGGATCCCTGGAATTCCCAGGATTTGGGGTTCAGCGGTGGCAGCTGGAAATCAGCTGGATCCTACCTGGAGCAATCCCGGGAATTCCTCCTCCCTGCGCCTGGCACAGCCCGAGATCCCAAACCCCGCTGGCTTTTTGGGGAATTTTTGGAAGTCCAAAGAAGCGATGTCCAAATGCTGGGAGGAATTTCAATGGATTTCTCCCGTTTTGGTGGGAATTTCTCTGGATTTCCCCATTTCAGTGGGAATTTCATGGATTTTCCCCATTTCACTGGGAATTTCTCTGGATTTCCCGTTTCACTGGGAATTTCACTGATTTCCCCATTTCAGAGGGAATTTCAATGGATTTCCCCCCGGTTGCAGCAGGAATCTCTTCCCCTCCCCTCTCCCGTTCATCCTCCCTTTCCCTCTGTCCCAGGGTCCCCAATTCCCTTTTCCTCTCTCCTCTCCCCATTTTCCCGGGATCCTGATGGCATTCCCGGGGCTGTATCCATGCCTTTGTGCTCAGGCCGAGCTTCCCGAGCTGGCGCCGCTGGGAACAGCAGCTCCAAGGGCTTTGGCAGCATCCAATTTGGGATGAGAACCCCAAAATCTTTGAATGGAACCCCAAAAATTTGGCTCAAAATCTCCCAAAAAACTACAGAGTCTAGGACCCCCGAAACCCCGAGTCTAGAACCCCAACTTCTGAGCCCAGAACCCCGAAACCCGAGTCAAGAAACCTGAAACCTGAGTCTGGAACCTCAAAATGCTGTGTCTGGAACCCAGAACTCCGAGTCTAGAAGCAAAAAACCTGAGTTTGTAACCTCGAAAATTCTGCGTCTAAAAGCCCAAAAATTTGGATGAGGAGGGTGAGGGTAGGAACCCAAACATTGGGCCTGGAACCCCCAAAAATTGGGATGAGAACCCCAAAAATTTGCAATGAGAAGGGTTCGGGTAGGATGCCAAAAATTTGGGATGAGAACATCAAAAATTTGGGCCGAGAATCCAAAACTTTGGGATGAGAACCCCAAAAATTTGGGCCTGGAACCCCAAAAAGTTGGGATGCGAACCCCCAAAATTTGGGATGCCTGGAACCCCCAAAATTTAAGATAAAAACACCAAAAATTTAAGTTAGGAACCCCAAAAAATTTGGCCTAGACCCCCCCCAAAAACTACAGAGTCTAGAACCCAAACACCGAGTCTAGAACCCGAACCTAGAACCCCAAGTTCCGAGTCTAGAACCCCAAAAACCAGAGAAGGAGTGAAGGAGGGAGGGAAGGAGGAAGGAAGAGAAGGAAGAGAAGGAAGAGAAGGAAGGAAGAGAAGGAAGAGAAGGAAGGAAGAGAAGGAAGAGAAGGAAGGAAGAGAAGGAAGAGAAGGAAGGAAGAGAAGGAAGAGAAGGAAGAGAAGGGAGGAAGGGAAGGAAGGGAAGGAAGGGAAGGAAGGAAGGAGACCCCAGCAGGGCAGGGAAAAACCCCAATTCTGTGGGAAAAATATGGAATTTTCCGGGCTGGAAAAGAAATTTTCCTCCCCCCCGCGTGGTGCTGGATAAAGGCAGGGATGGATTTTCCAGGTGAAAAACGGGATCGGTGCCAGCACTGCCTCAGCTGTGATTAATCTGGGTAATTAATCCAATTAATGAATTAGTTCATCCTGGGGGTGGGACACGGGGGAGGCTGAGCTCTTCCAGGCCGGTGGCGTCATGGCTTTGGAGGTTTCCATCCTCTCCCGCGGATTTCATGGATTTGGGAAGTTTTTCCTCCCTTTTCCCACTCCCGGGCTGGAGCTGAGGGAATTGGAGCCGAATTCCAGAGGGAATCTCCCGATTCCTGGGATCCGGCCCCAGCTGCGGGCACAGCCCAGCTGCAAATCCTGGGATTTGCGGGCTGGGAAAGGGCCGGGATCCCTGGAATTCCCAGGATTTGGGGTTCAGCGGTGGCAAGCTGGAAATCAGCTGGATCCTACCTGGAGCAATCCCGGGAATTCCTCCTCCCTGCGCCTGGCACAGCCCGAGATCCCAAACCCCGCTGGCTTTTTGGGGAATTTTTGGAAGTCCAAAGAAGCGATGTCCAAATGCTGGAGGAATTTCAATGGATTTCTCCCGTTTTGGTGGGAATTTCTCTGGATTTCCCCCATTTCAGTGGGAATTTCATTGGATTTCCCCATTTCACTGGGAATTTCTCTGGATTTCCCGTTTCACTGGAATTTCACTGATTTCCCCCATTTCAGAGGGAATTTCAATGGATTTCCCCCCGGTTGCAGCAGGAATCTCTTCCCCTCCCCTCTCCCGTTCCATCCTCCCTTTCCCTCTGTCCCAGGGGTCCCCAATTCCTTTTCCTCTCTCCTCTCCCCATTTTCCCGGGATCCTGATGGCATTCCCGGGCTGTATCCATGCCTTTGTGCTCAGGCCGAGCTTCCCGAGCTGGCGCCGCTGGGAACAGCAGCTCCAAGGGCTTTGGCAGCATCCAATTTGGGATGAGAACCCCAAAATCTTTGAATGGAACCCCAAAAATTTGGGCCAAGAACCCCAAAAATTTGGGATGATAACCCCAAAAATTTGGGATGAGAAGGGTTAGGTTAGGAACCCCAAAAATTTGGGCCTGGAACCCCAAAAATTTGGCTCCAAATCCCCCAAAAAACTACAGAGTCTAGGACCCGAAACCCCGAGTCTAGAACCCCAACTTCTGAGCCCAGAAGCCCGAAACCCGAGTCGAGAAACCCGAAACCTGAGTCTGGAACCTCAAAATGCTGTGTCTGGAACCCAGAACTCCGAGTCTAGAAGCAAAAAACCTGAGTTTGTAACCTCGAAAATTCTGCGTCTAAAAGCCCAAAAATTTGGATGAGGAGGGTGAGGGTAGGAACCCAAAACTTTGGGCCTGGAACCCCCAAAAATTGGGATGAGAACCCCAAAAATTTGCAATGAGAAGGGTTCGGGTAGGATGCCCAAAAATTTGGGATGAGAACACCAAAAATTTGGGATGAGAAACCCAAAAATTTGGGATGAGAAGGGTTAGGGTAGGAACCCCAAAAATTTGGGCCTAGAACTCCAAAGAATTGGGCCTGGAACCAGAAAAAATGAAGATGAAAACCCCAAAAATTTGGGCTTGGAACCCCAAAAAATTTGGGATGAGAAGGGTTAGGGTAGGAACCCTAAAATTTGGGCCTGGAACCCCAAAAATTTGGGCCGAGAAAACCAAAAATTTGGCCGAGAACCCCAAAACTTTGGGCCGAGAACCCTAAAAATTTGGGATGAGAACCCCAAAAATTTGGGCCTGGAACCCCAAAAAGTTGGGATGCGAACCCCCAAAATTTGGGATGCCTGGAACCCCCAAAATTTAAGATAAAAACACCAAAAATATAAGTTGGGAATCCCAAAAATTTGGCCTAGACCCCCCCCAAAAACTACAGAGTCTAGAACCCAAACACCGAGTCTAGAACCCGAACCTAGAACCCCGAAACCTGAACCTAGAACCCCAAGTTCCGAGTCTAGAACCCGAACCTAGAACCCCAAGTTCCGAGTCTAGAACCGAACCTAGAACCCCACGTTCCGAGTCTAGAACCCCAAAAACCAGAGAAGGAGTGAAGGAGGGAGGAAGGAGGGAAGGAAGAGAAGGAAGAGAAGGAAGAGAAGGAAGAGAAGGAAGGAAGAGAAGGAAGAGAAGGAAGAGAAGGGAAGGAAGGGAAGGAAGGGAAGGAAGGGAAGGAAGGGAGGAAGAAGGAAGGAAGGAGGAAGGAAGGAAGGAAGGAAGGAAGGAAGGAAGGAAGAAGGAAGGAAGGAAGGGAAGGAAGGAAGGAAGGAAGGAAGGAAGGAAGGAAGGAAGGAAGGAAAGGAAGGAAGGAAGGAAGGAAGGAAGGAAGGAAGGAAGGAAGGAAGGAAGGAAGGAAGAAGGAAGGAAGGAAGGAAGGAAGGAAGGAAGGAAGGAAGGAAGAGAAGGAAGGAAGGAAGGAAGAAGAGAAGGAAGGAAGGGAAGGAAGGGAAGGAAGGGAAGGAAGGGAAGGAAGGAGACCCAGCAGGGCAGGGAAAAACCCAATTCTGTGGGAAAAATATGGAATTTTCCGGGCTGGAAAAGAAATTTTCCTCCCCCCCGCGTGGTGCTGGGATAAAGGCAGGATGGATTTTCCAGGTGAAAAACGGGATCGGTGCCAGCACTGCCTCAGCTGTGATTAATCTGGGTAATTAATCCAATTAATGAATTAGTTCATCCTGGGGGTGGGACACGGGGGAGGCTGAGCTCTTCCAGGCCGGTGGCGTCATGGCTTTGGAGGTTTCCATCCTCTCCCGCGGATTTCATGGATTTGGGGAAGTTTTCCTCCCTTTTCCCACTCCCGGGCTGGAGCTGAGGGAATTGGAGCCGAATTCCAGAGGGAATCTCCGATTCCTGGGATCCGGCCCCAGCTGCGGGCACAGCCCAGCTGCAAATCCTGGGATTTGCGGGCTGGGAAAGGGCCGGGATCCTGGAATTCCCAGGATTTGGGGTTCAGCGGTGCAGCTGGAAATCAGCTGGATCCTACCTGGAGCAATCCCGGGAATTCCTCCTCCCTGCGCCTGGCACAGCCCGAGATCCAAACCCCGCTGGCTTTTGGGGAATTTTTGGAAGTCCAAAGAAGCGATGTCCAAATGCTGGGAGGAATTTCAATGGATTTCTCCCGTTTTGGTGGGAATTTCTCTGGATTTCCCCCCATTTCAGTGGGAATTTCATTGGATTTTCCCCATTTCACTGGGAATTTCTCTGATTTCCCGTTTCACTGGGAATTTCACTGATTTCCCCCATTTCAGAGGAATTTCAATGGATTTCCCCCCGGTTGCAGCAGGAATCTCTTCCCCTCCCCTCTCCGTTCCATCCTCCCTTTCCCTCTGTCCCAGGGTCCCCAATTCCCTTTTTCCTGTCTCCTCTCCCCATTTCCCGGGATCCTGATGGCATTCCCGGGGCTGTATCCATGCCTTTGTGCTCAGGCCGAGCTTCCCGAGCTGGCGCCGCTGGGAACAGCAGCTCCAAGGGCTTTGGCAGCATCCAATTTGGGATGAGAACCCCAAAATCTTTGAATGGAACCCAAAAATTTGGGCCGAGAACCCCAAAAATTTGGGATGATAACCCCAAAAATTTGGGATGAGAAGGGTTAGGTTAGGAACCCCAAAAATTTGGGCCTGGAACCCCAAAAATTTGGCTCCAAATCCCCCAAAAAACTACAGAGTCTAGGACCCCGAAACCCTGAGTCTAGAACCCCAACTTCTGAGCCCAGAACCCCGAAACCCGAGTCGAGAAACCCGAAACCTGAGTCTGGAACCTCAAAATGCTGTGTCTGGAACCCCAGAACTCCGAGTCTAGAAGCAAAAAACCTGAGTTTGTAACCTCGAAAATTCTGCGTCTAAAAGCCCAAAAATTTGGGATGAGGAGGGTGAGGGTAGGAACCCAAAACTTTGGGCCTGGAACCCCCAAAAATTGGGATGAGAACCCCAAAATTTGCAATGAGAAGGGTTCGGGTAGGATGCCCAAAAATCTGGATGAGAACACCAAAATTTGGGATGAGAAACCCAAAAATTTGGGATGAGAAGGGTTAGGGTAGGAACCCCAAAAATTTGGGCCTAGAACTCCAAAGAATTGGGCCTGGAACCACAAAAAATGAAGATAAAAACCCCAAAAATTTGGGCTTGGAACCCCAAAAAATTTGGGATGAGAAGGGTTAGGGTAGGAACCCTAAAATTTGGGCTGGAACCCCAAAAATTTGGGCCGAGAAAACCAAAAATTTGGGCCGAGAACCCCAAAACTTTGGGCCGAGAACCCTAAAAATTTGGGATGAGAACCCCAAAAATTTGGGCCTGGAACCCCAAAAAGTTGGGATGCGAACCCCAAAATTTGGGATGCCTGGAACCCCCAAAATTTAAGATAAAAACACCAAAAATTTAAGTTAGGAACCCCAAAAAATTTGGCCTAGACCCCCCCAAAAACTACAGAGTCTAGAACCCAAACACCGAGTCTAGAACCCGAACCTAGAACCCCGAAACCTGAACCTAGAACCCCAAGTTCCGAGTCTAGAACCCGAACCTAGAACCCCAAGTTCCGAGTCTAGAACCCGAACCTAGAACCCAAGTTCCGAGTCTAGAACCCCAAAAACCAGAGAAGGAGTGAAGGAGGGAGGGAAGGAGGAAGGAAGAGAAGGAAGAGAAGGAAGAGAAGGAAGGAAGAGAAGGAAGAGAAGAGAAGGAAGAGAAGGAAGAAGAAGAGAAGGAAGGAAGAGAAGGTAAGAGAAGGAAGGAAGGAAGGAAGGAAGGAAGGAAGGAAGGAAGGAAGGAAGGAAGGAAGGAAGGAAGGAAGGAAGGAAGGAAGGAAGGAAGGAAGGAAGGAAGGAAGGAAGGAAGGAAGGAAGGAAGGAAGGAAGGAAGGAAGGAAGGAAGGAAGGAAGGAAGGAAGGAAGGAAGGAAGGAAGGAAGGAAGGAAGGAAGGAAGGAAGGAAGGAAGGAAGGAAGGAAGGAAGAGAAGGAAGAGAAGAAGGAAGAGAAGGAAGAGAAGGAAGGAAGGAAGGAAGGAAGGAGGAAGGAAGGAAGGAAGGAGGAAGGAAGGAAGGAAGGAAGGAAGGAAGGAAGGAAGGAAGGAAGGAAGGAAGAAGGAAGGAAGGAAGGAAGGAAGGAAGGAAGGAAGGAAGGAAGGAAGGAAGGAAGGAAGGAAGGAAGGAAGGAAGGAAGGAAGGAAGGAAGAAGGAAGGAGGAAGGAAGGAAGGAAGGAAGGAAGGAAGGAAGGAAGGAAGGAAGAAGAAGGAAGGAAGGAAGGAAGAGAAGGAGAGAGGGAAGGGAAGGAAGGAAGGGAAGGAAGGAAGGAAGGAGACCCCAGCAGGGCAGGGAAAAACCCCAATTCTGTGGGAAAATATGGAATTTTCCGGGCTGGAAAAGAAATTTTCCTCCCCCCGCGTGGTGCTGGGATAAAGGCAGGGATGGATTTCCAGGTGAAAAACGGGATCGGTGCCAGCACTGCCTCAGCTGTGATTAATCTGGGTAATTAATCCAATTAATGAATTAGTTCATCCTGGGGGTGGGACACGGGGGAGGCTGAGCTCTTCCAGGCCGGTGGCGTCATGGCTTTGGAGGTTTCCATCCTCTCCCACGGATTTCATGGATTTGGGAAGTTTTTCCTCCCTTTTCCCACTCCCGGGCTGAGCTGAGGGAATTGGAGCCGAATTCCAGAGGGAATCTCCCGATTCCTGGGATCCGGCCCAGCTGCGGGCACAGCCCAGCTGCAAATCCTGGATTTGCGGGCTGGGAAAGGGCCGGGATCCCTGGAATTCCAGGATTTGGGGTTCAGCGGTGGCAGCTGGAAATCAGCTGGATCCTACCTGGAGCAATCCCGGGAATTCCTCCTCCCTGCGCCTGGCACAGCCCGAGATCCCAAACCCCGCTGGCTTTTTGGGGAATTTTTGGAAGTCCAAAGAAGCGATGTCCAAATGCTGGGAGGAATTTCAATGGATTTCTCCCGTTTTGGTGGGAATTTCTCTGGATTTCCCCATTTCAGTGGGAATTTCATTGGATTTTCCCCATTTCACTGGGAATTTCTCTGGATTTCCCGTTTCACTGGGAATTTCACTGATTTCCCCCATTTCAGAGGGAATTTCAATGGATTTCCCCCCGGTTGCAGCAGGAATCTCTTCCCCTCCCCTCTCCCGTTCCATCCTCCCTTTCCCTCTGTCCCAGGGTCCCCAATTCCCTTTTCCTCTCTCCTCTCCCCATTTTCCCGGGATCCTGATGGCATTCCCGGGGCTGTATCCATGCCTTTGTGCTCAGGCGAGCTTCCCGAGCTGGCGCCGCTGGGAACAGCAGCTCCAAGGGCTTGGCAGCATCCAATTTGGATGAGAACCCCAAAATCTTTGAATGGAACCCCAAAAATTTGGGCCGAGAACCGCAAAAATTTGGGATGATAACCCCAAAAATTTGGGATGAGAAGGGTTAGGTTAGGAACCCCAAAAAATTTGGGCCTGGAACCCCAAAAATTTGGCTCCAAATCCCCCCAAAAACTCAGAGTCTAGGACCCCGAAACCCCGAGTCTAGAACCCCAACTTCTGAGCCCAGAACCCCGAAACCCGAGTCGAGAAACCCGAAACCTGAGTCTGGAACCTCAAAATGCTGTGTCTGGAACCCCAGAACTCCGAGTCTAGAAGCAAAAAACCTGAGTTTGTAACCTCGAAAATTCTGCGTCTAAAAGCCCAAAAATTTGGGATGAGGAGGGTGAGGGTAGGAACCCAAACCTTTGGGCCTGGAACCCCCAAAAATTGGATGAGAACCCCAAAATTTGCAATGAGAAGGGTTCGGGTAGGATGCCCAAAAATTTGGGATGAGAACACCAAAATTTGGGATGAGAAACCCAAAAATTTGGGATGAGAAGGGTTAGGGTAGGAACCCCAAAAATTTGGGCTAGAACTCCAAAGAATTGGGCCTGGAACCACAAAAAATGAAGATAAAAACCCCAAAAATTTGGGCTTGGAAACCCCAAAAAATTTGGGATGAGAAGGTTAGGGTAGGAACCCTAAAATTTGGGCCTGGAACCCCAAAAATTTGGGCCGAGAAACCAAAACTTTGGGCCGAGAACCCCAAAACTTTGGGCCGAGAACCCTAAAAATTTGGGATGAGAACCCCAAAAATTTGGGCCTGGAACCCCAAAAAGTTGGGATGCGAACCCCCAAAATTTGGGATGCCTGGAACCCCCAAAATTTAAGATAAAAACACCAAAAATTTAAGTTAGGAACCCCAAAAAATTTGGCCTAGACCCCCCCCAAAAACTACAGAGTCTAGAACCCAAACACCGAGTCTAGAACCCGAACCTAGAACCCCGAAACTGAACCTAGAACCCCAAGTTCGAGTCTAGAACCCGAACCTAGAACCCCAAGTTCCGAGTCTAGAACCCGAACCTAGAACCCCAAGTTCCGAGTCTAGAACCCGAACCTAGAACCCAAGTTCCGAGTCTAGAACCCCAAAAACCAGAGAAGGAGTGAAGGAGGGAGGGAAGGAGGGAAGGAAGAGAAGGAAGAGAAGGAAGAGAAGGAAGGAAGAGAAGGAAGAGAGGAAGGAAGAGAAGGAAGAGAAGGAAGGAAGAGAAGGAAGAGAAGGAAGAGAAGAAGGAAGAGAAGGAAGAGAAGGAAGGAAGGAAGGAGGAAGGAAGGAAGGAAGGAAGGAAGGAAGGAAGGAAGGAAGGAAGGAAGGAAGGAAGGAAGGAAGGAAGGAAGGAAGGAAGAGGAAGGAAGGAAGGAAGGAAGGAAGGAAGGAAGGAAGGAAGGAAGGAAGGAAGGAAGGAAGGAAGGAAGGAAGGAAGGAAGGAAGGAAGGAAGGAAGGAAGGAAGGAAGGAAGGAAGGAAGGAAGGAAGGAAGGAGGAAGGAAGGAAGGAAGGAAGGAAGGAAGGAAGGAAGAAGGAAGGAAGGAAGAAGGAAGGGAAGGAAGAGAAGGGAAGGAAGGGAAGGAAGGGAAGGAAGGAAGGAAGGAGACCCCAGCAGGGCAGGGAAAAACCCCAATTCTGTGGGAAAAATATGGAATTTTCCGGGCTGGAAAAGAAATTTCCTCCCCCCCCGCGTGGTGCTGGGATAAAGGCAGGGATGGATTTTCCAGGTGAAAAACGGGATCGGTGCCAGCACTGCCTCAGCTGTGATTAATCTGGGTAATTAATCCAATTAATGAATTAGTTCATCCTGGGGGTGGGACACGGGGAGGCTGAGCTCTTCCAGGCCGGTGGCGTCATGGCTTTGGAGGTTTCCATCCTCTCCCGCGGATTTCATGGATTTGGGAAGTTTTTCCTCCCTTTTCCCACTCCCGGGCTGGAGCTGAGGGAATTGGAGCCGAATTCCAGAGGGAATCTCCCGATTCCTGGATCCGGCCCCAGCTGCGGGCACAGCCCAGCTGCAAATCCTGGATTTGCGGGCTGGGAAAGGGCCGGGATCCCTGGAATTCCCAGGATTTGGGTTCAGCGGTGGCAGCTGGAAATCAGCTGGATCCTACCTGGAGCAATCCCGGGAATTCCTCCTCCCTGCGCCTGGCACAGCCCGAGATCCCAAACCCCGCTGGCTTTTTGGGGAATTTTTGGAAGTCCAAAGAAGCGATGTCCAAATGCTGGGAGGAATTTCAATGGATTTCTCCCGTTTTGGTGGAATTTCTCTGGATTTCCCCCATTTCAGTGGGAATTTCATTGGATTTTCCCCATTTCACTGGGAATTTCTCTGGATATCCGTTTCACTGGAATTTCACTGATTTCCCCCATTTCAGAGGGAATTTCAATGGATTTCCCCCCGGTTGCAGCAGGAATCTCTTCCCCTCCCCTCTCCCGTTCCATCCTCCCTTTCCCTCTGTCCCAGGGTCCCCAATTCCCTTTTCCTCTCTCCTCTCCCCATTTTCCCGGGATCCTGATGGCATTCCCGGGGCTGTATCCATGCCTTTGTGCTCAGGCCGAGCTTCCCGAGCTGGCGCCGCTGGAACAGCAGCTCCAAGGGCTTTGGCAGCATCCAATTTGGGATGAGAACCCCAAAATCTTTGAATGGAACCCCCAAAAATTTGGGCCGAGAACCCCAAAAATTTGGGATGATAACCCCAAAAATTTGGGATGAGAAGGTTAGGTTAGGAACCCCAAAAATTTGGGCCTGGAACCCCAAAAATTTGGCTCCAAATCCCCAAAAAGCTACAGAGTCTAGGACCCCGAAACCCCGAGTCTAGAACCCCAACTTCTGAGCCCAGAACCCCGAAACCCGAGTCGAGAAACCCGAAACCTGAGTCTGGAACCTCAAAATGCTGTGTCTGGAACCCCAGAACTCTGAGTCTAGAAGCAAAAAACCTGAGTTTGTAACCTCGAAAATTCTGCGTCTAAAAGCCCAAAAATTTGGGATGAGGAA